>NC_084894.1:16683115-17013115 GCF_958979055.1 Alnus glutinosa | reverse complement strand
TTGTTAGATTAGTTTATTAAAATGAAAATAAACAAGGGGGTTAAACATTATTGTTCTAATTATATATGAAGTAAGAAATCCCAAGGAAGCTATAATCCAAAGGCTCTCAAAGCTGGCCCGACCATATCATTTCCTATAATTGGATAATCAACCCTAATAAAATATTTGATCTTGTCACTAAATTTAGGCAAATCCTACTTGTAAATACATGTTGACATTAAAAAGGCAAGCTTTTAAATAGTGTTTATCTTATCTTAATATATATATATATATATAAAGGGTCGCTTCAATTAATTGAAAACATGCAAGTTGCTGCTAATCCTTGATAAACTCAAATGATTAGAGGCGCCACTAGCTAGTTTCATACCCACACTATAATCACCAAAAGAAAATTAAGATTCGCTATAGCTGATAGACTCAAGTGAAATTTAATTCACTGATTGATTCCTTTTAAAAAGAAAAAGAGGAAAGGACACCAACGTTCTGTTGCTCTAGCAAAACCAAAATCCTCGATTACCCAACATTCTCTGTTGCTCTTCTTCACGAATGTTGAAAAATTCTCACCACGAACAACAATCAAAACCAAAGCTAATAATAGAAAAAGAAAAAGAAAATATTCCCTCCATTTTCCTTCCATTTTCTTGACAAACTAACAGATACTAAACTTCCAAAAACAAACAGAAAATAAAAAATAAATAAAATAAAACAGCCAAAACATCAAAACCCAAAACATCAGTAAAAAAAATCGAGATTCAAATGCAAACGGCATATATATATATATATATATATGAAGAAATACCCAATGTGAAGCAAACTCTAGAAAATAAGAGCAGGACCATATTCCTCAGAAAAAGAAAAAAAAAAAAAAGAAGGAAGTTCATACCTTTGTAAAAGGATCTCTGATTCCTTGAAAAAATTGCTTGGTTTAGCCAAACTGATTGAAACCAAAGAGTAGCCGGAAGAGGGAAAAGGGGAAAAGAAATTGGAGAAGAAGCTGGGCCGTGTGGGTGTGTGAAAAGAAAAGGGAGAAGAAGCTAAAATACGCGCATGAGTTTTCGCGCAGGTTGGGGTGACTGAATTAATTTTCAGTACCAATTTTTCTTCGTTTCAAAAATCAACCGACGCTAAAAAGTTATATTTGTGTTGTTTATGTTTTAAACGACACAAAGTATTAAACTTAGTGACGTTTCTCATAACTGACGCTAATAAAAACGACGCTATATTGTTTTTTTTTTTGTAGTGTGAGGTAAATATCTTTGCAATTGATTATATATGTATACTCATGTAGTTATCTTCGCTATTGAATTTATTAAGAGTGAATCTGCTGGGCTCTTTTCTCTTTTCAAATTTTATTTTATTTATTTATTTTTTTTAAAAAAAAAAAACTCACTTTGCTAAAATAACATTCTAATTGAATTTCTATAATACTTATCTAAGATAAATTGGGGTAATTTTACAGATATTGTAGATGAAGAGGAGGATGAGGACTCGTGTGCGCGCTTTCGTTTCTGTGCTTCAGGCTGATTGGAAGCCTCAGTCTCTTGAATGGCTCACTTTTTTTAGTCAATTTGAAAGGAAAAGTGGAAGTTCGATAATAGAAACTAGATAAACAATAATGTTCTACAGATTATCTCTACATAAGCATGATTTGATTGTTTTACGTACGTGATTTTCCATTATTATCTGCTAGCAAATGGATTGAAATGTATATACTTATTTATGCTTTAATATGATACTGGAAAAGTAAAATGCTAAGCAAATTTATGATCTTTGAGTTCATGAAAGAAAAAGTTTAGTCTGTCATTTTTAGATTTCAATGAATGAGTTCTTACACTAAAACGTTTACACAAAATCGCGTTGTCACGACAGTTTTCTAAAAGAGTGCATTCACTTTAAAGGAAAAGCTTACCTTTTTTTTTTTGAGAACGAGCATTTATTTTTAAATGACTTGATAAACAAAGGAAACAGAAGTTCTTAATGTAAAACACGCTCTTGGTTGAGTGCTTTTACTTAGTGAGCCGTGGGGCTTACCATTTCTGTAATAGTACCCCAATAATATATATATATATATATATATATATATATATATAAGTAACTAACTGCTATAAATCTCATTTCTTTTTTATAAAAATATACTAATTTATTCAACTAGTGCTGTAAAACAATTTTTCCTAAAAATCAAAACAAATAAATAATTTGAACTCCTGACCGAATGTTCGAAGCATCTTTGGAACGTTTGAAGTGAACTCTTGACTGTTTAGAAAAAATCTTAGGACTGTTAAATCAACAGTACCGAATGTTCGAAGTAGTACATGAAACGTTCGGCCATGTCTGAAAAGCAATTTTAACTGACTATCCACATAATCCAACCTTATCCACTTCAAACCACGCCTATAAAAGACACTCACGAATTTCATACTTCTCAAATTCCCTAAGCAACCTAGCCACCTCATTTCGTGAGAGAGAGAGAGGGAGAGATCCTAGAGAGAGAAGTGGGTGGTCTTAGTGTTGTTCAATCTTCAATAAGGTAAACTTTTGAACCTTAAACTCGTTTTTTATGTTTTTGGTGTTATGTTAATGTGATTTACCATGCTTTTTATGAGTCTTAATCATTCCATGACAAGCTCATAATTTATCTCTCTTAGAAGGGAATAGATTTCTAAAAAGTTGGGGACTTGCCCAAATTTTTCATAAAACTTCATATTGATATTGTTTAACATGCTATTATAAAGCTATTATAAGCTCTGGTTAGGATGAAAAATTGTCTGAGTAAGAACTTTGAGTTTTTCATACATTCTGGTATTCCTCGAACGTTCACTGCATTTGACCAAATGTTCAACCCTTGTTGATCGAATGCTCAACCCCGATACCGAACATATGATAATGACTAGAAATGGAATATTACGGTTTTAATAATAAATTAGCACATCTAGATTATTATTAGAGTTTTTACATGCATGGGTTAGATGTCTTGTTAGAATATGTTTAATATTATGATATGTTTTGCAATACCAGAAGTCCAAGACATTCAAGTCTATGGATGAACGTTTGAGGTAAGTAAATACTTACGAAATTGGTTTCACTTTAATATGTGATATGTATGCAGACTGAGCATCCTTTATTCTTCAAAATGATATGTACTTAGCTTACCAAATTTATAACATTTTTAGATTGCTTCAAGTGTATCAATGCACTTGTATAGGTTTTTCTTAAAAATAAACAATATTTGCATCGTATGATATAGTACACTAGTACATGTGGTATTACGATCATGTGCTTACTATTATACAAGCTTGAACCTATGGTCATATAGATTTATTTTTATGTTTACCCTTTGATACAATGGTTGTTTTGTGAAAGGCGCACCATGCACGGATGGTATAGCACCCCATATTTTAAGTAATTAAATAAAATGTCTTAAATTAGAATTTAAGATTGAATAAATTAGACAAGTCTAGAATTGACGTTAGATTCTCAAGACTCAATGCTCGAACGGCTTAATATTGTAGAAAACAATATTCACATTCAGTAGTGAATAAAATACGTGACTTTAAACACGATAATTTAATCACAGATAAATAATAAGGAATACAAGAATATTTATGAAAATAAATATTCCTTGGTCTTATTATTTATAAACCATAATTTTATAAATAAAGAATAATATTATTAAATACTAACAATATTACATGAATAATAAATAGACAAACTGAATTAATCAGTGGATTAATTGATATAATAATATTAATGTATAATATTATTGTGTAATATTTACTGTGTTATTATGTAAAATATATATTTGGTATATATTTATGGTACTATAATATTATTGAGATAATAATATTAATAATGAAACGAACTAGACTCATAACGGATTTAGATTATAATTTTAATAAATTATATATAATGATAAAGACCTAATGTAAAATATCCACCGATAAAATATCTTGAAAAATATTTTTATGGAAAATATTTTATTAAATTTAATGAGTAAAATCAAACCCCATCTTCTCTAAAACGCACGCACCACTCTTCTTCCCTTTTCTTTCTTTCTTCTTTCCTCTTTTCTCTGTTCTTCGTTTGTCTTCCACCCGGGAGACACCAAACGGAGAGATGAGAGATGGAGACCGATTGAGAGGGAGAGATCAGAGAGAGATGAGATTCGAGAGAGAGTGAGATCGAGAGAGAGATGAGATCGGGCGAGTGAGAGATGAAACCGAGAGGGAGAGGACCCGGAGACCCGATTCTCCCGGAGGCTAGTATTCCGTCGGCCAGAATCCATTTCCGGCGACTGGGGAAACAGCCGACGAACGGAGACCTCCAGTGGTGCGATTTTCGGTGAAGCCTGAAGGAAACCCGTGACCCAGTGATCCGCGACCCGAGACCCGTGAAACCCGACCCTCCAGGAACGGTTTTCCGGCGAGTTCTCCGACAAACCAGAGCCGATTTCCCGTGATTTCTTCGGTGGATTTTCTGGGAAAATCCTCAAAGTGAGTAAACCCTATGATTTAGTTTAATTTTTTAGTCTATTATTGTAGATTTGTGGATGATTGGATATTTGAGGGTTCTACTCGATTGTGCTTAAATAGATTGTGATGTTTTGAAATTGATTTACTGATTATTGGGCTTTTCTGGTTGGACTGTGATGTTGGGCATTTTCGGTTGGCTGATTTAATGCTCGTGTGTGTGTCGGTCAGTGGATGGTTGTTCCGGCCAGTGATGTGTGTATTGATATTGGGTCCCTGTTTTAGATTATGTTAGATTCTAGAGTTAGAACTGATTGTGTTGAGGATTGAACCAATTACCTTTATGTTATGATGTTTGGCTGATTCCTGTGATGCTTAGATAAAATTGGGTGTTATGGACTTAAGGTCGGATGGTGTATTTACTGTGGGTGGCCGTGTATGGGTTGATTTGTAGTTGTTGGACTTGTGATATTTCTTGTTGATGATTTACCTTACTGTGTGTATTTCGGCTGAGGTGATTTTTGGTATATGTTAATATGTAATGTTTGGATTGTCTACTGTTGTGATTGTATACTGATTTGGGGATTTTTCGTAGTCTTGGATTTTGATACCCCTGTTTTGATGATGGCCGATTATTGATGGATTCCAGTGGGTTTGGATTTTATGCTGTTTTGGTTATCTGATTTGTAGGCTTGAGTTTTGGTGTTTCTATTTCAGTTGTGGTATCTCTATGAGATAGGTGTTGGTATTTAGGTTGTTCTAACCAAATCAATTGATGAGTTTTATTGTTGGTTGATTTAATACTTAAATTGAGGATTAATGGCTTTTAAAGTGACTGCTGGTTTAAGTTGGTTAATTTGGTATGTGGATATAGTGTTTTGACCAAATATGAGTATGGTGATGTTTTGATTTGGGTGATTTGGTAAGTGTTCGGGTTGTGTTCAACTATTGGAAATTTAGTGGTATTTGAAGACTGGATATTGGGATGATTGTGGATTTACTAAGTTTTGGATCATGCTCTATGTTTTGAGAGTATTTATATTTTAGTTGGAATAGCCGAATGTATGTATTATGGAAATTATCATATGTACCTTTATTATGACCTATGGTGCCAATATGTGGTTTTGACAGATTATGTTTGATAGTTAATAAATTGATATTGATGTTCTAAAAGGAATTCTTTTAAAATGAAAAGGGTTGAATATTATGTAAATGAGTTTTTTAATCTAAGGAAAATATTTGAGTATTTTTGTTGGATTGTTATATGGTTTGATATGAAATTAATTATGGAAATTGAGTATGCTGTTTTACTGTAATTTTTAATATATATTGGTTGAAATAATTGTTAGAATCAACATGTTTTAAATGGATATTTTGTTAGTTGATTTGGTATTGGATTAATTAGACTGTTAAATTTGTTGAAGTATTGATTTATGTTATTAATCAAAGATGTAAGATTTGGTGCTTGGATTGATGTTCCCTAAAAAAATGATTAGGTTTTCTTAGAAGTGTTGAAGTGTTAATATTGAGACTTAAATATGTTATGTTAAGTAATAATTAATGTAGATGATGTTCCAAAGATAATTGTTCCTATGTATATATATGTGTGTGATTAAGATTCATGTTTAGGCATGAATTTCTAAAAGAAATGTTATTGACCTTCTATGCACATATATGTATGTATTTGATGCAGATGATGAACTGTGACAAAAGGGCTGTAAGTATAAATTACTTACCGAGGATAGTACTAGATTTTAATAGTGTTGTGTTTATGTTTTATTTTAATTGGATGCGTGTGACTGCTTATTGCATACTGTGAATAATCAACCTATTAATATTGGGTGCAACGTCTCCCAACGGTTCAGGATGGGAATAGTGCCTGAAACCGAAAACCCAATAATTCATATTGATTGCTATTGTCCTTCAAACTGCTAGTAGAGTGATGTGGAACGTACTCTGTTAGTGCGGAAAGATGCTAATAAAATGTAATGTAGGGGGACACGTCGTCGAATGTCCCAAATAAGGCGAAATTGACGGATAACGGCTTTAAACGAGAGGCGTGCAATGACTATATTGAAATGTTAAACTTTGCATAGAAAACTATCTAATAATTGTGTCATATTTATGTTCCTTAAATAACGCATAAATCATGATGTTGTTGAATGATAGATAGCTCACTTATGGAACTATGGGGTTGTGGTTATAACCACCGTCTCATAGATGTTTGCGCAGGTTCTGAAGATTAAGGAATGGATTAACTGCTAGTTTAAGAGATTTAAAGCTATGTAGTTAGGATTTTAGTGCTTTGTACTTGTAAATGTTTGTACTATTTTGTATGTAACATATTTAGGAATTTACTTGTATTTAGTAAGTTTCCATGTATGTTTTGGTGTCATATGTGACACATGTTTCTTTGTAATTAGTGTAAAGAACTTTTAATTTATTTCTAGAGGAATTTCAGTCAAAGCTCTAAATGTATTGTAAGGGAATTGTCCCTGACGTTTGTAAAGAAAAAAAAAATATATTTGTATTTTTCACTGCGAGATTTATCGTCTCTGAATGGTTAATGACATGTAATTATCCAGATATAATTACTTATGCCTTTTTATAAAAAGTGGGTCGTCACAGATGGAGTTACGGTTACGACTTTGTTAATAGTGTGGGCCACCCGAAGTCGAATACAGTCGGACTGCTAATATATGATTGTACGCGTACAATATTCGGGGCACCAGTGTTGTATTACAAGTCCCTCGGGACAGTGTCAACCTTACTGAGAAGAGGTTAAGAGCTTGGATAGACTATATGTAGGATTTCTATGATAAATGAATATATATATATATATATATATATATATATATATATAAAACCTAACCTATGGTGATCTGTTTTCAATTATTAAAAAACTTGGCATTAAAATGTGTGTTGATCAGAAGATGATAAGATAATAATTAAAAAATGCTAAGAAACCTAAGTATGAAATGGGTAATTTCTGTGAACAATTTGGTTTACCTCCCATTGCTCCAAGCAGGAGACATAGGAAGAAACTGGATAAGTTCACTAAAAAATACCGTCATACTAAAAGATGAATTGATAAGCCTGAAAGGCCTAATAAAATCTTTAGAAAGCATAAGCGTTCTAAAACTGTTAAGTCTTCTAAAGGAAGATGTTTTAATTGTGGTAAAAATGGACATTATGCTGATAAGTGTCCAAACCCACCTAATAAATTAAAAAATAAAATTAATTCTTTAAAAATTGATGAAGCTATTACTATTTCAGACTTGCGGCATGAGATAAGTAATATCAAGAAAGACATTGTTGATTTGAAAAATGATATGCATCATATTAAAACTGATAATCAAGACTTAAAAAGTCAACTGTTAATAACGAATCTTCATAAAAAATTTCAAATTAAAAATGAAGATTTAAAAATTGAAGACATTACTAGTAACCAACATGAGCATTCTAATGATCCTGAATCTAGCAATGCAACTGTCTGTTCCCGTAGTGATTTAAAATTTGTTAAACTCGTCAAGAGTTTCATACCACCCAAATGATATGCAAAAATTACTGTTATTATTGCAAAAGATTATTCTTTTGATGCTATTGCTTTGATTGATTCTAGATCTGACATGAACTGTATCCAGGAGGGATTAGTTCCTAGTAAATATTTTGAGAAATCTACTGAAAGGTTAAATTCTGCCAGTGAAGATTCTCTTCATATTAAGTATGAGCTTAGTAAGGCTTATGTTTGCCAGAATGATGTTTGTTTTCCCATTCCTTCTGTGCTTGTTAAGAACATGAAGAGTGATAAAGTAATTTTAGGAAATTATTTCCTCTACTTACTTTACCCCATCTCTTCTATTGATGAAACTGGGATAACAACTGTTAAGATGGTACATAAGTAAAATTCACTTTTGCATCCAGACTGGATATTGAGCTGGATCGGCTCAACCTAGTCACTGCTAAAACCAGACACTTGAATTCCTTAAAACAGGAACTCAAGTATAAGAGAATTGCCCAGAACCTCTCTGACAAATTGCTACAATCAAAGATTGTTGCTTTTAATAACAAACTAGTTGATACTATTTGTTCTGACCTACCCAAAGCTTTTTGGCACCGGAAGAAGCACATTGTTGCTTGCCTTATACCAAGGACTTCTCCGAAAGGAAGATTCCTACTAAAGCTAGGCCCATTCAAATGAATTCTGAAAAGATTTTCGATTTGAAGAAAACCGCCAGCAGAGAATAATCTATTTTAAATCTTTTTCTCAAAAGGAACAAGATCTGTTAAAACTTTAGTGGGTGGAAAAGATTCTTGAAGAGCAGAGACATACTCTGTTTTTCGACTTTCTTCAAAAGGTTAAACCTGGTGTTTTAAATGTTGTTAAAAAACATTTTGTTTTGGCTGAAGACAACACTGTTGTTAAAGCCTCTCATCCTCCTGTTGAAACCCTCCGAGTAAAGGGAAAAGATGACACTGTTGTTATTGCTTCTCCTTATAAAACTTCTAAGAATGATCCTACTTATTCTAAGACTCGGAAGATTATTGAACAAAATAATTTTGCTAATCAATCTCTTCACATTATAGTCAACAACTTGATCGTATTGAAGAAAAGATTGATTCTTCTGTTAAAATTATTGAAAAACCTATTCATTTGGCTACTAAGAAAGATGTTGAAAAACCTTTGATTTCTTTACCAGAAGAAAGAAAAGGAATTAGTTTAAAAACTAATAGCCAAAAGAATTTGGAAAAAATTGAAGAAATGCTTTTAGAGATAAGCTTTCGCAAGGCTACTCGAGAGACTGCTCCAGTCCCTGAAGCCAGTTCTTCAAATATTTATTCAAGTATTAACAAAGCCTGCGCCATTAACCATGACAAAGGCAAAAATGTTTTAAATTTTTTCAAACATTCTGATAATGAGTCTGAAAAATCGGAGGAATCTAGTTCTTCTGAATCTGACTCATCCACTGATGAAGATATTAAAATTCTTGAACAAAATTTTGGGAAAATTGACATTTCTCCAAAAAACCAAAGAATTTTTAAATCCAAACCTATTAACCTTACCAAGAATTGGTATAATAAACCCACTCTTCTTGATTTGTAGTTTGAAGAAAGGGTTTTTCAAAACCAGTTTTCTGTTTCTGCTGATAAATTATATGAGTGGAATATTGATGGTTTGTCTGAACAGGAAATCCTTAATAAGATGGATCATATGTTTATGGTTGCTAATGCTTATATGACTAACCATGACATTTTTGATTATGATATTGTTGAATTATTAACCACTGGTTTTTCCAGCACCCTCAATGCTTGGTGGGACAAGCATTTTTCCTAAGATGCTAAAACCTGGATTAAAACCGCTATTAAGACCAATGATGATGGGACTCCTGTCCTTAATGATGGCAAGCAATTGCCTGATGGTGTCAATACTTTGATATACACCATCGTTAAACATTTTGTTGGGACGCCGTCCAATATTACTTCTTGTATTTTTGATTATTTGAATAATCTTAGATGCCCTACTATGTCTGATTATAGATGGTATCAAGATGCTTTTATTTCTCGTGTTATGCTTAGAACTAATAGTTTTGATAAATAAGACAAAACAATCACACACAGGAATACTAGAATTTACACGGTTTCCTGAATTTGAGGTACGTCCACATAAGATAAAACCACTCAAAACCCAAAGCTTCAATACACTCAAAATTTCTTTATCACACAAAAGAGATTCTTTTATAAAGGAGTTACAAAACAAAAATACAAACTTTCTTAGAAAAATGGAAGCCTTGTTTGTCTCTTTTTTCTCTCTCACTATCGCACTGTTTTTCTTTTCTTTGTTTTTTTTTTTTTTAGCTCCTTCAAAACAAAAAAAAAAAAAAAGGAAAAAAAAAAAGGAAAGGGGGCGGGGGGCGCTATTACAAGGTTCCCTCAATAATTTCTCTGTGCGGCACTTCTCTCTCTGTTGCACACATAGAAAACGGGTGAATAGAAAAACTTTTATAGAGACCTAAGTCGATCAAAGTGGAACAAATAAGTCGGCCAAAAAGGACTCATTTCCTTGTTGGAGAAGGACAAAGTAATGCTGGGCCCTTTATGTGCTGTAATTAAAGCCACAATTCAATAGAAATAAAGTAACAATAATTTAAGCAAATAAGTCCATTAATTAATAAAATCTGATCTTCTTCTAGAAGCCATCGACTTCTAGTGAGAGACGCTACAACTTTTCTCTAGAATGTTCGCTTATCGTTCGCTACTGGTGCTCCCTCCATGGGACCCTCTCTATCGTTTTCTGCCATCCTCTCCCCTTCCCAACAACCACCCAACAACCCCACAACCCATACCCATACCCAAATAAGTTTGAGAGTTTTCTCTCAAACCACCAAGCCGGCTTTGCTCCAGTTCCTCCTCCATAGAGCCAGCCTTGCACCAGATTTATCTTACTCTTTTCCAGCTTTCGTCTTGCTTTCCTCCAACCAGCAGTCACTTTTGGCTCTACTCCTCTTCATCCACCATGTTTCTGGGTTCTTAAGGTTTGGAGTTTGGAATCGATTTTTGGATTTTAGATCAACTCACCTCCATCCTCTCTCTCAAGGCATGCTCCTTAGCAATGGGTTCGTCGGAGTTTCTGGAGTTCGCCGGTGGTCTTCCCCTTCTCCTCCGTCGCCTGGAAGATGGCGCGTGCTTCCCATGCGCCAGCACGCTCATGGACTCAATCGGCGTGTGGAGCCTCCAACAGCACCCTCCTTCGCTTTCCGCACCAACCCCCGGTGGTTCCGGCCGATTCCACCGCTTCCCATTGCTAAGAGGCCTTCCCTAGGTGGCGTGTGGTTATCACGCGCCTCCTGGGATGGCTCCCACACCGCCAGCTTCGCCATCTTTGCTGCTGCTGTGTTTTGTGTTTGTGTTTATTTGTTTGTTTTTTTGGGCTTTTTTGTTGTACCCCTCTCCCCCTGTTTACCCCTGTTTGAGTGTTTGGGTCCTTGTGACTCAATACACTTTTGAAATCACCTTCAATGGTGACCCTGACTTTGTGGCATCAGTGCCTCGAGCCAATAAGCCCGCATCTTCAGAAGCATTGCCACCACGTACTTTCCTTCATAGTTTATATTTTGGGTTGCTCATGCCCTACTATATTTGTGTTTTGTAATTGTTTCTGATGTATCCAAAAAAAAAGAAAGAAAGTAACAATAATTTAAATTGATTTTTTTGTTTACAGATATTTCATGAAGTGGTCAAATGCAATATTTAGTAGTGAAGAAACTCTTATATAATTAAATAAATCTTACAGTGTAATTATATTTTTATAGTGGAATAAAATTTATTTAGTGATAACTTTGGGTTAATTATGAATAACAAGAGTCCGAAGCTCACTGAAATTAGGTTTTATTTTTCTCTTAGTCCCTCTTTAAGCTAGTTAAATGCCCCATTACCGTGGCTGACGAGATAGGTTTTTTTTTTTTTTTTTTTTTTTTTTTTTTTTTTTTAATATTGTATTATATTATTTATTTATTTTTAGGAGTGTGCGGCTAAGGGTTTTGAAAGAGAGAAAACAGTTTTTTCACTCCATCTCTAGGCCTGCACGAAAACCAAATCAATTTACCATGTTGTTTAAGGATCAAAAGTTCATTGAATAGTAGTCATTGAGGAGAAGATCTTAAAAGTTCTATGAGAACAGATCAATTTACCATGTTGTTTAAGCATCAAAAGTATGTCTTTCTCTTCATGTTTAGTTGAATAAACAATTAACTTTTAATAGTTATGACTTGTGCAAAACTGAGGCATGATCCTAGTGTTTTCCGCCGCATAAAACTTGCATGTGATGCATGTTAGTTTTTCAACATGAAAAAATTTGTAGCTGGTAGGTCCATGTTGCAGTGAATCACAGTTAGAGGTATAAATGCAAATGGAGTGGAAGTTTGCGGTGGATAAAGTGTAATTTATCCTATATTCAACGCCTTTTTATAGAGTTTGGACTTGTGCTGCATGTGTCACTACAAGTATAAGGGAGGATATGAAAAGAAAATTCAGAAAATATGGAGAGACAAATTAGAATTCGCAAAAAGATTCCAACACGTACATATTGATGTAACGCTAAATTTTCTTCTCTATTACCTGCTTCTGGCAACCAAATGGAGCATCAAAATACTCCATTCCCATTGCAGACAATAGTCTCTAGCTACATATTTTGAGGTAAATTCTTGTAGTTTTACCCCAAGGAAAAAAAGAAAAAAGGGAATCCCCTCAAGGAAATTTGTGGTCCTCTAAAATTAGTCCCTTTCTTCACCAAAGCCTCCTTGAATCATATCCATTCACCTTGAGATGTCACATTTTGGAGTACAGCCCAACTGTTCAATCTCCCAGTTTAGCTTTGAAGCAACTCCTTCATGGCGCGGAAAATACTCCTGAAACAGAGTAATGCAAATTCTAAATTTGGTGGATCATTAATTGCAACTAAATGTTAGAAAATAAGAAAGTAATTAATAAAAGTTATCAATTCTACCTCCAACTTCTTAACAAGCTCCTTTGGAGTAGGGGCAGATACAATTATATGGCGCGCACTTGGGCTAATGAAGTCTTCCTCTACAGCTTTGTCGATGAATGACAACAAGGAGTTGTAGTATCCATCCACATTCAGCAACCCCACCTACAAGAATGATTGTTCAATACTATTTTTATTATAATTATGTGGAGTAATCAACTACTTAATTAGGATTAATTAATTATTTACCGGTTTATCATGAATGCCAAGTTGGGCCCAGGTTATGACTTCAAGAAGCTCTTCAAGAGTCCCGTAACCGCCTTCATAGAGAAAGAGGCATACAATTTGTCATTGAACAAGGATGATGATGACATGTTTCATTCATGGAATCATCAACCATGGCATATACGGATAAAATCAGATTTTTCTCTTTCTCGGGGTCCAATCATATGATTTCCTTATCTTGGAAAAATAAAAATAATTTTCATTTTTCACTAAATATAGAAGAAGAGGATTAAAGTCTGGGCTGCGGCCCACTTGAGCCCAACCCATTCTGGTGAACAGCCCAGTCAAACTTTTCCCTCCCACCCACCGGCTTTTCTTTGAAAATGAAAAAATTACTTGAAGAGATAGAATGGGTGGAGCCTACTACTCAGGCCTAGAGTTGAAGACAAAAGCCCAACCCGGTTCTAAAAGCTGATTAAAGCCGGCGAGAGGAGTATTTGGTAGAAATCTCGAAGAGCTGATAGTTATCTTCTCTCTTTGCTTAATTAATTTGTTGAATGAATGGTGTACAGTAAGGCATATAGAGGGGGAAAGGGATGGTTTGCTGTAATAGAGGCTAAGATAGTATAGAGAGGGGAAGTAGGGGCTTTGAAGGGTTACTCCCTAATTATAATTTATTAGAAATGCAAATGAAATCTATTAATCCTTATTAGTATAGTTGTATTATTTTATAGACTCACAGTTTACAAATAACAACATATCAGTTCCCTGAAAGAAACTAGCTAACTGTTGCGAATCATGAAGTTTTTTCTTCTTTGAAGTAATTTTTCTTTTTTTCACCTAATCTCTCCTGACCAAGTTTTTCCACCTAATCTCTCTACTTAGCTGGAAGAGTTGTTGGAACAACTGCACAGTCCACAGAAAGCAAATGCAACATGGAAGCTCTCTTAACAAAATTTTAACAATATCTGACCGAGATTTTAAAAGCCATATAATATTTGGAAAGACACAAAGAAAACAAGAGTTCTTTCTTATAGCCTTACTCATCTAAAAATCTTTGGTACTATTATCTCAAGAAATTTTGTGAGGACAGAAAAACTTTTCCAAAGTCTATTCGATCTACTACCTTTGTGTGTATAACTTTTTATTATCATATAAAAGCAGGATCTAAAAACTTTTGGTTGACTTTGGAAATAGAACTAGCTGTTTACTCTCCTTGAATAGTTTCTCTCAAGGAAAGGAATTGTGCTAATTTATTTCCCTTTAACAGGCATAATTAGTATTTTCTTTTTCTTTAATTTTCTAATTGGGCCGCTGATTTTGTTATGGGGTGGGTCAATTAGTAATTAGAAGAGAATATTCATAAGAATAAGAATCGTTTTAGAAAAAAACCGGGTAAGGCAATAAAAGCATCAGACTGCCTGGCCATCTCGGCCTTCCTTTGGTGCATGTCTGCCACAGCCTTCACTTCTCCCACTGGCTCTCCGGTAATCTGCAAACTCAATTCAAAAGAAAACAAACTCTGATGGTCAGTAACAGTGAAGATCATATAACTCGTCAATTTCTAGGCAGACAATAAAAAAAAACACGAGGAAAACATATTTATAATTTCTTGGTCTACTAAAGAAATCCAACATAACATGTAGGTGTTATCAAAATTGTGATGGTCAGTGACGGTGAAAGATCATAATTTCGGAAAGGCAAGAAAATGTCACGACCAATCAATAGTCCCACTTTGAACCTAGATGGATCCCCAAAAGACACAATTTGTGAAATCCATGTCAATGTAGCCAACACAAAATGAAAATAAAAAAGCGGGCATCTAACAGAGAAGGATAATATGCTCTCTCTCTCTCTCTGTGTGTGTGTGTGGCTGTTCGGTCATTTTCAATTTTTCTTTTGTCACGATAAAATGCTTTAAAGCAATTATATTAGTTGCAAATATACCTCTCTAGGCATGAGTGTCTTGGGAATAACTCTGTAGACAATAACATGACAAAAAAATATTAGTCGATATGAATTACCTTGTACAATATCAACAAAACCCAAAAAACAAAAACAGAAAGTCTGATTATAAATTGACCCATTTTTCAATTACTACGCAAAGAAAGAGGAAGATGCTCTCACCCAATGACGTGGCGACCACCATTATGGACAGCTTGAGAAATCAAACCCATCAAACCAACACTCCCTCCTCCGTAAACCAGGTCAATATTACTTGAAACCTGTCACAAACCAGACATTACAATACCCAATGAGTGACTGTATTCAAAAATGGCACGAAAAAGATAAACTTGGGTAAAAACTTCCAAGCCCCTTTTATGAAGAAACCAAGTCAAGGAGAGCGACAAAGAGAGAGAGACCCATCAAAATATATTAAATTACTCCAACAAAGGAGAAAATCTTCTTATATTTAAAGCCTACCACAACACAGTAGCCGATAATAAAGAGAGACTGAGGTTTTAGAAGAGCAAGAGACACGAAACAGAGGATTCAAGTTGAACATGGTAAATTATAATATTTTCAAGAGACCATCCCATATAGAAGAACAAAGCTCCACCAACACTCAACTAATTTTCATGAAAAATCATTTTGCCAAAAAAATGAAAATCGTGTTTAAATTCAAGAAATCCATCGAGCCCATTTTCAGATATTCTATGAAAACTGCAGTTGTGATGGATAATTTTTTTTGAGCAGCTGTTGACCTGATCCCTGAAAACTTCATGACAGTAAACAACTTTTCTTAGAGAGCCGAGTTGAAACTTGAAAAGAAGAGGGGGAAAAAGGGCCAAATAGAACAAAAAGATAGCCATTCCAGAGAGACATTACCAATTCCCTGCCAAGCTCAATAGCAGCATCCCTATAACTGCTCTTCTTTCCTGGGCTACTCCCACAGAACACACAAATCCTCTTGAACTTTGATTGCTTCGTTTCATTCTCCCTCTCCATCTCTCTGGCTCTCTCTCACTCTCTCTCTCTCAGAGAGAACTATGCAAATTTTCCCTGCCTTCAACGCCCCTCTGTTTGACAATTTGGAAGTACTTCGTGACTGAATGTGTGTGAGTGCGTGATATATAAACGGTAGCACCGGCGCACGTTAGCACGCGCAAATCCATGACCTGGTAGTCCATAACTTCACGGACATATGACATTTAATATTTTTTCCTTTTTTCTTTCGGTGCAAGAGAAATCTGAGTTACGGAGACCACCGAAGTATCAAAGGGACAAAGATATTTTAGCCATTTCTCTTACAAATTAACCATTTAATGATACTTACAGTTTTACCCCGAACACAAAACTAACCATTGAGGAGATAGGGTATAAATAGGGGTGTAGAAACGAATAGGTTATAACTGCTTTAAAATCACTAACCGCCTAAGCGGATGTAGTTAGCAGTTATAGAGTTTGAAAAACTGATGAGGATATATTATGGAAAGCCGATATAAGGGAGATGAAGGAAGAGGTTTGGTTATTTGAATTTGTTTGGTTTTGGATTATGTGGTTATTTGTTTGTGTTTTGGATTTGTATTTTTTTTAATAAATATTTTGGATTTGTATTTAGATTTGTTAATTTTGTCCTAAAAGGCAAAAACTCCAAAAATTATTTTTTTTTTTTTTGAAAAAATAAAAATCTGCACAAAAAAAGGCCCAAAACTGGTATAAAATTGACCCAAAACCAAAATAAAACTGGTCCAAACTCGACCCAAAATCGGCACAAAACCAGAATCGAAAAGCGGTTTTAAAACCGCCGGTTATTAAGACAATAACCGTTAATCACCGGTTATAAAAATAACCGTCTCCGCTTGCGGTTGCGGTTGGTAAAATAAATAACCGTTAAGCGGTTAGCAATTTTAGCCAATAACTATCGGTTATAACTGTTTGTACACCTCGTATAAATTTGAAAAAGAAAATGGTCTACAAATTAAATAAAATACTTGGATTTTTGGCATTAACTAATAATTTTTTTTTTCATTTCCTTTTTTATTCTTTTTTCATTTTGATATTGACTTGATTTTCTTTCTGTAGGCTAAAATTGCATGAAGAATTATATGAGGACGCATTTCATTCACCAAATTAAAATTTCCGTTATCATTAAAACCAGAGGTGGTTTTTTATTTATTTATTTTTATAATGAGCTCACTCCTACGAGCTATGAGCCATAGGTTGTGCAAAATAATCTTCGCAAGTAGTTGGTGCGGGGGAGATAAGGAACCAATCTTGATGTGAGCATGAGCACGCTTGTCACCCTGTGGATGAGCATCAAAGAAATCTCGGAGCTGCTCTATGCTAGGAGGCTCAATGACCTCTGAGAATGGATTGGCTAGAAGAGGTTGTATTGGAACACCAAGGATGGTACTGATGGCCTGAGGATCAATTTGAATAGTCTGCCCCTGAACAGTGGTCTGAAGTATGATCCCACGGTCATCATCCTGAACGACCTCTAGACACCCGTAAAACTCTCGTTTAAGCCTGGGATACACATGACATGCACAGGTTTACAAGTATCCCTAGTGATTTGCCTCGATAATCTCGGCAATGAAATCCAGTGGAGGCCTTATAATATCAGCTCTGAGGATGTTACTCTTTGCAAGTGCTTGCTTGTTTGCCACTTTAGCTGTAGTGGCAGTCTGTCCTTCCTCTATCCTCTATCGCACTTTGCGCTGGGAGCTGCTAGCAGACATAGTTCTGCAATAAAGATTAACCCAAATAGTTGCGAAAAAATACCAGTGAGATTATATTAGTCCCAAAAAAAATTTCAGCATTATAACGGCAATAAAATGGATGCCCAAAATAGAATTTACACATGAAAAATAGCAGTCCAACAACTTGAATAAAATTAAACCAATCCCCGCAACAGAAAATATAAGCAAATCCATGCAATATTTATCTCAACAAAATATTCCAAAAATAATCCTAATATTCTAACAATTAAAATAAACTTACCAGTAATTTGCATCATCGTGATCAAGCAATTCTTAAAGAATTAAATTTGCCGGCTGTTTCTTTTTCGAAAAGCAACTTCGTTGCAGTATCTTGGAAGAAGCCAGAGCTGGGTTGATTCAAATTAAATACGGATGGTAGTAGTTTGGTGAATCCGGGGGAATCAGGTGCGGGGGGGATGATTAGAGACCATAAAGGTAATCTGATCGTTGCATTTTCAGAGTATTTTGGTATTGGTTCTAATAATAAAGCTGAATTATTGGGGGTTCTAATTGGTTTGCGAAAATGCAAGGCGATGGGTTTACGTAATATTGTTGTTGAACTTGACTCATCCCTGATTGTGACTTGGTTCGAGAAAGGTAGTTGTCGGGTTTGGTACTTGGAGGATTTTTGGGAGGAAATTTTCCTTCTCATCAGTGGCTTGAATACTCGGTTTAACCGTGTTTTTAGAGAGGGTAACCAAGCTGCGGACTGGCTCAGTAAACGTGATAGTGCGGGGATTACGTATGAATATAATTCGAATAATATTTCTAAGGAACTCAAAGGGATATTACGGGTAGATAACTGTGGTTTACCTTGCTTAAGAATGAAGTAAGTTGTGGTCTGTCTATCATGGGATGGTGGTTCTTTGTAAATCCTGTGAATTTTGGATGTTATCATGGTATTCCTCCGCCAAAAGTGAGGCTTTTATCTAATAAATTTAGGCCGGGATCCCTATTGGACATGTGATCTCGTCTTTTCTAAAAAAAAAAAAAAGAAAAAAAAAGAAAGAGAAAAGACTACAAAAGAAAGAGCAAAATACTTGGAATGGAGATAAAAGGCAGAAAAAGACAAACGTGGACAAGAACTCGGGAGAAGACACAAGAAAAACTCACTAAACCATGAAAAATTGCAAGAGAAAAGAGGAAAAAGTTGGCTGTGAGGCACACGAGAGAAGGGATGCGGACTTAAACCTGTAGGGTATCTGTCCGGACGCATAACTTACCCGTCCAAACGACTGACCCACACTCGTCTTGACCTAAGAGTAGTTCGTCCAGACGCTTCACATTGAAAATTTGAAACTAGAGGAAAATTTGTAGAAAAATATTGTTCCCTAAAGTTGGCTTCAGACCATGCATGTATAATCAACTCATAAAGTAGTCAAAGAACATTTCAAAAATATGTAAAGATATAATTTAGAGTTAAGAATTCAATGAGCACAAATTTCCCCGCAGATAGAAATTTTAAATAGATTACTCAACTCATGCAATGCATGTGTGTGTGAAAGCTTTTTCAATAAGGTATGAAGTTCACTGATATGATTTAAAGCAACTGAATTTTCTAAACAAGAGAGAAAATCAATGATAGATCAGTCAAAAGTCAAACCTTATTTTACTAGGGCCTAGCCACCCTCATCTGATACACTCCTCCTAAGCTGCGACACATTTCTTTTACTTAGTTTTTTAGTGATTGTCTATTTCTACAATGATTTGATTACTGACTATTTCTGTAAGGACAAGTTTAAGAACAGATTTATAGCACAATAAGCAGTGGATCTTTTTATTATCCAAATAACTAAAATTTAAATGCTTTTTATCACTGCAACCTAGAAAGAATGCCAGAATTTATAGGTTCTAGGTTCAACTAGCGAGTTGGTCAATTTGACCATCTTAGCAAAAAAAATCTCTCTCATAAAAATTTTCAGAAGCTAAAAATCAGGGAGAAAAAAATGTACCATATGAGAGCTTTGAAAAAGTGGATAGTTTTTCATTGCATGAAAAAAGTAACTATATAGCATTAAGATGCACAGGAAAACTTATCAGATATCAGGCATAAACTCTCAATCATAAATAAGCATAGTTAATCAATGCACAATGAACTGAGATATCAAGAAAAAACACATGCAATATTTGAAAAGCTATCAAAAGAAAAAATAAATTCTGCATCTTCCCACTAATTTTTTTTTTTTTTTTTTTTAATGAAAAACAATAAAAACAGTAAAAACATGCTTCAACTGTAAAGAAACAAGACTAAACCTAGCATGTGTAGCAAGGTCAAACCTGTCCTCAAGGAGAGATGTTCAGAAATACCAGGACAGAAAAGCAGCCGCCCGACATGCTTTTTCTGTTATCCCCAAATAGTACATGCAGAAGTTTCCTAAGATAACATGAGAAAACATTGGGGATAAAACAATAATGGTTCCCAGATTGCAAGGCAAACAAAATATGTAATGGAGAAAACAAAGCAATGCAATCAAACCTGATGTTCTAGGATTAGGAACCAAACTCTAGGCATTTGTACCCTCACCATCTAGGTGAGTTCACTCCCCCTTAAGGGGTGAATGGTTTCATCCTTTCTGACTCATACTTGCGTTCCCGGTGGTGGTTGTTAACAGGCCTTCATCTAGTGGTCCATCCATCTTATCATGCTCTGCATCAACATAGGCAGCTCCCAATAGAATTGATCACTCTCATGCTTTTGCCTTGATTGGTTTGTCTTGGGTTGTCGTGGGTTTGCTATTCATTGGTTTGCTTGGGTTGTCTTGGCTTCTTCATGTTAGTGCCTTGATTGGTTTGTCTTAGGTTTGCTATTCTGATTGGTAGGAACAAATCGCTGCTGTTACTACTGATTCTGAGGAGCCTGATGCCGTGGGGCTTGATGCCATGAAGCCTGATGCTGGGCCAGAGGTCTAGTGCCGAATGTAGCTTATCTTGGCAACCCCTTCTTGACCTTCAATCTCTGAGCTTTAAGAAATGAGCAATGGGGTCAGATATGACCAATTAAACCACAGTGGGGGCATATAGGAGGCCTTCTAATGGTAGGAGGCTTCTGAGTGGCCTTTGCACTAGCTGGAACATCCCAACCAATTACTTCCTTTCCTTTATCTGGACAGAGGGATGGAGGCTCGGGAACTCTAGGGTTGACAAATACAGTCTTAGAAGTAGAGGGGATATCAAAGGAAGAAGCTACATACCCAAGTTCGGTTTTATCATTTGGGCTCTTCTAGATAAATAGCATGTGGGTAAGCTTCTCATCAGTGACCCTCTCCAACTGTAGTTGTGTCTCCAATAGCTTCTCCTCTAGACCCTAAATCTTGAGTAGCAAGGAACTCTTCTCAATCTTCAAATTGTTCAGCTTATGGATTTGCTGCTTGCTAGTCTCCCTTAACTTCAAGAACTCTACATAGAGGACTTTATAGGCCTCTTTGAGTTCATCCCTGTCTTCATCACTGTGCTCAGAGTAGTAGGATTGAGAATCCTCCTGATCTTCATGTGGAGCCACAAAGGCCAAAATTTTTTGATCTTGAGCAGGAGTTTCGTCTTCTTCTGACTCATTATTGAGAGTTGCATTGTTGGCTTTCCTTTTTCCCTGCTTGAGATTCCCACATTCATCCCGAATATGCCCCTAGCCTGAGCATTCAAAACATCTGGGACCTCTCGGGTCCTTCTTCTCAGCTTCTTAAGGCTAAGATTCTCTAAGGGCCTTCTTCAGTCTTTCGATGAACTTTTTGAATTTGTCATTATTCATTAGTCTCTCAAAGTTCTTGGCCAGCATTACCACTGCATCTTTTTCATTATCAGTGTCTTTCTCAGACGAGACTCTCACCTTCTTCTTAGATGCCTTGAGGGCAATAGTCTTTGCCTTATTGACTGGAGGCAGAGAATACTCATAGGTTTGAAGAGATCCCACCAACTCTTCAATCTTCATCTCTTTTAGATCTTTGCTTTCTTCAATGGTAGTCACCTTTATTCTGAAACGCTCAGGCAAAGATCTTAGAATTTTTTGGAAGAGTTTTTCATTCGAGACTAACTTCCTGAGACTCACCATCGAGCTTCTTAGGTCGCTCATTTTAGTGTAAAACTCCCCGAATGTCTCTTCTTCAAGCATCTTAATTTCATCAAATCTCGAAATCATCATTTGGAGCTTGGCAGATTTAACAAGTTTTGTGCCCTCCTACGTGATAAGTGCTGAATGCTATACATTCAAGCCCCTTAATTTACATATGTTAAGCTCTTAGTTTTGTTATAGTTTGATGTTTTGTGTTGTTTTTGTGTTTTCTCATATTTTACAGGTTTTGGAAGTAAATCCATTAAATTCCAAGATTATAACGAAGTCAGAAAACTCACTTTTGGATAGATTCAAACTCCAAATCAATTTTGAATTTAAGGAAAGAGAAGTTGGCAAAAAATCGTTATTTTTGGAAAGAATCCAAAATGAGCATGTCTCAGTAATTTAATCATAACTTTCGGCTAAAGTATCTGATTGCAACTAAATTGGTAGTGTTGAAAGCTAAGACAAAATGAAACAAATATGTCAGAAATAGGTTTTTCTAAATTCAGATGTTTATCATGCCAAAATTTCCCCGCAATAAAAGACCGCAAATTTGTACGAATTTTGGAATCCTTTTCCTACTTGGATGGAAGTTTCAGAAAACGAAAAGACTTGTAATTATTCTATTTGGGCTAGAAGACCTATTTATAATTGTTCTAGGATTTCTAGAGCATCTAGAGCTTCTCTAATCCCTATAAATAGGCCTCTAGCCTTTGAAGAAAAACACACACAAGCTTTGAGGAAGAATCAAAGGCTACATCAAGAAGGAGGTTCTTTATAGCTTTTATTTTCTTTCTTTTCCTTTATTATTTTCTTATGAGGATGATTTCCATCCAATTTATGTGTAACTAATACTTTAGTTAGGGCTCGATTGAAGCCCTAATCATGTCTCTTTAAGTTTTTCAATTTGCTTTGCTACAATTTATATATTGATGCTTAACTTGATTAATTCTAGTTTCTTGAATTCCTCGCATGTTTATGTTTGGCCATCATATGTATGTGGTATGGATTTGTTATTTATATTAGTTTGGATGACCGAGTCTTGGGCATAATAGAGTAACGAAAGAACCTCGACACAGGTTCTTGGACTAATCAACATAAAGACAATTGGAATAGATACCATGTTCCAATCTGAGTGTGTTTACCGATTTCTATAGATTTATGCTTTCTCGAAGAACAACTTAGTAGATACCATGCTAAATCCTTCAAGGAAGAAAAGAGTTAGAGTAGATACCATGCCTAACTCGTTGCTTAGGGAAATCAATAGCTTTAGGAGAAGATACTATTCCCTTGTGGCTGGTAAACATTAAGCATCATGTTATGATTATAGTAATGTGCATATTACGAATCTTATTTGAGTATGATTAGTGGTGGATATTGAAGCCCTACCTTTTCTTCTTATTATTTTTAATTCAATCTTTTATCCCGTCTTATTAAACATATCTCTTTTAGGAATATCTTTTTAAGCATAATTTTCCAATCCTCGTGGGAATGATCTCGTATTTGCCTAGTGTACTATTTTTTCTGATCTTGTGCGCTTGCGAGTAAAACGTACAAGTATTTGCCTATTTATTTAGGTAGATATTTGCACAACAAGTTTTTGGCACCGTTGCTGGGGATTGTGTTAAATTGTGTTTTTAAAATTTTCCTTTATTTTAGTTATTTCTGTTTATGTTCATCTAAAAAAATAAAAAAATTCTCTTCTGTTTCTGAGTTTCTGGTCTTACGATCGAGTGGACAATTCATATACGCTCGAGCCCAACTAGGATCAAGTGTAGTGGGTCGTCGATCTTAGAATTTAGACATCATTACATACAATCCAGAGATCAAATGCACTATTCGACAGTGTAGAGACACCTCAGAATTTGAAAACATATTCAAAGTTGAGGAAGACATGGCAGAAGTACATGTAGAGAATCCACCCGAGCAGAAGCCGATGAAGAGTTCCTTCGTACCACAAAATCCAAATCAGCCCTCTTACATTGCTTTTCAACCGAATGTGCAAAGCAATTTTGATTTGTCTCCGTTGCTCAATATGGTTCCACACTATAGAGGCACACCTACAGAGGATCCATATCTACACATTCGGGACTTCTTTGATCTTTGCAAAACTCAAAACATCCATGGCTTAAATGCAGAAGGAATCAGGTTAATTCTCTTCCCTTTTTTCCTTGAAAGATAATGGTAAGTTATGGTTGAATTCTTTGGCTGCAGGGTCTATTCACAATTGGGAGGAGTTGACCACAAAGTTCTTGAAAAAGTTCTTTCCAGCCTAACGAACTAGGCAATTGAGGAGGGAGATTCAAACCTTCCAACAAAAAGATGGAGACCTATTCTTTGAGGTGTGGGAGCACTTCAAGAAGCTACTTCTAAAATGCCCACATCACAATCTATCTCAGGACGATCAGGTACAAGCTTTCTATGAAGGTTTAAAAGATTCTAACAAAAGTCTTGTACATTCAGCTTGTGGAGGTGTACTAATGGAAAAGAATAGTGAGGAGACAAAAGAACTGTTTGAGACTTTAAGCGAAAACTCCCAACAATTCTCATCCCGAGGGAGGCAAGGACTCAAAAGAAAATGCATCTATAAAGTGAATAGCAATAATGGAGTTCAAACTCAAATGGCTACCTTGGAGAGGAAACTAGATATGCTAGTGAAAGTCATGACAACTCATAACACCTCTCCCATTCAACAGATTACTCAAGTGGAGGTATGTGCCATATGTTCTCATTTTGACCACACCACTAAGACTTGCCCCATGTTTTCATTTACAGATCAGGATTAAGCAAATTATGTGGGCCAGAATTATTACCCTCCAAAGAACAATCCATACTCCAACACCTACAATGCAGGGTGGCGAACCCACCCCAATTTTTCATGGAGTAACACTCAGAATGTGCAAAATCCCCAAGGGCAGCAAAGAAATTTCCAACAGGGAAATAACTATCAAGCTCCACCACAAGCGGTCCAACTGAATCTAGAGCCAAAGAAGAATGACCTCGAAGATGCTCTACTCGAATTTTTGACTGAGCAACAACAAACCAATGCTTAGACAAGTCAAGCTATTCAAAGATTGGAAACACAAGTGGGGCAGTTGGCCAAAGAGTTAAGTGAGAGAAAAAGGGGCGAATTCCCAATGGAATCTCATTGTGAACAAATCATCAACCACATCAAAAGAGAAAGGGAGCTTCAAATTTCAGTTGGTGGCTAATCCTAGTGGATATTACATGGAAGTTTGGAGTTCTTCCTATCATGAGCAAGCTATCACAACATTGAGGAGTGAAGAAGTGGTCGAAAATCATAAGGAAGAGGGGAAGGAGGATCAAATTGAGGTCACACATGATCTACATCAGGAAAAAGGCAATGAAGTGAGCACTGAGGCTTTTTCAGCATCAACTCCTATTCCCAAATTACCAAGAGGCCATGAGAATAGTCTGTTACTACTATTAGACGAGCAAACTGTGGTCATTAAAGCAGAAAAACTCTCTAAGTATTCTCCACATAGTATTCTAGATGAGAAACTGTTTGAGAATTCTCAGAGTGATGTACCCCGATCTGTGAACATTAGGCACTACCTTTCTGTAGGTAGAATTCATTCTCTTTGGTCCAAGAGAAGAAAAGATTGGAGTTTCAAATTTAGACTCAAAAGCTACTACCAACAGTGCTCGAGCAGTCTAGGAGCTCAAGCACATTTTTGCCCAAATTAGTGGTACTGAAGCCACTGCATGCACTAAAAATCCATATCCTTTAAAGAATTCTAGTTTTGTTTTTAATTATAGTTCATTTTATTTTGGTTAATTTTAGTTTTATTGTGGTTAATTTTAGTTTCTATTCTTTTTTATTTTTTAGTTTTCCTTCCCTTGGTTTTGTTTTTCTAGTTTTGTTTTATAGGGACAAGTGTTTTTGCATTCAAGTTTGAGGGTATGCTACGAGCCATACCTAGTCCAACCGGTTTTCTCATCTCCTTGGTATGATCTTTCCATTCTATCTACACATTGAGGACAATGTGTAATTCAAGTTTGGGGGCATGGGACACACACTTTTTGTTTAAAAAAAAAATTGAAATTGCATGTTCATGTTATTTTTAAGACTTTGGTTGATCTAAAAAATTGTGATTTGAATTTCATTGGTGAGCTTAGAATGTTGAACACATGATCATTTGAAATTGATTCTAAAGTTCTACTACTTACTTTTGGCATCTAAGGATTCATTTGTTTCAATCTAAACTATCACAAGCACATTAGCATATAATTTGTGAGGTATGATATATGAACCTGATTGTGTATTTTTCAATGTTTTGGGTGAAGCTGGGCGACTTGTTGGATGGATATTTTGGCATATATATGATAAAAAAAAAAAGAAAAAAGAAAAAGAAAAGGAAAAACCATTTTTGGAGCTTTTACTGAGTAACTGGACTTCTTACCTCATTAAGCATTGAATGTTCACGTCAAAAAGTGAGAAATTTGGATTGGTTAAAGTCATGACTAGTTTAGTTCTGTAGCCTTTTTTACTCGAGTTAGTAAGCTCTTAGGAGTGTTTCCACACCTAGTGCCTTAAAGCCATCTGGTTTGAGAGCATTAGCCTAACACTCATTATATGGGTCAATTAGAGAGCTTAAGAGAACTAAGCAATGCACAGCCTAACCAAAAAAAAAAAAAGAAAAAAAAGAAAAAAGAGAAGAAAATAAAGCTCTTGCTATTATGCCTTGGTTATTCAATTTGATGGGGATCCCAGTGAATTTTGAGATATTAAGTCATTGCACATTGGAATTAATTTGAAGCCTCATGATTATGTATTAGTTCACCTTACACTGAATTGAATTTGTGATGCCTCAGCTTGTCATTTGTAAGTGGTTAGACTTTGGAATTCTATTTTATATTAAAGATGGAGTTTATCTTTCTAAGCTTGTTAATGAATGAGAATCATAATTTTGGTGACACTTAACTCTATGGGATAAACATGAATTTTTGCATAATGTTTATGGGTATCATTTGTGGCAAACCCTCACGAGACTTCACTCGTCCACTAGGGTGTCCTAGGGGTTTAAAAGGCTTATTGCATACGCTAAATGCAATCATGTTTCCTGCGATAGAGGAGGCAGAGTAGTTATTGTTTTAGTTTTCCTTTTATTTTCAATTATGAATTGCTAAGGGACTAGCAATATGTAAGTTTGGGGGTGTGATAAGTGCTGAATGTTACACATTCAAGCCCCTTAATTTACATATGTTAAGCTCTTAGTTTTGTTATAGTTTGATGTTTTGTGTTTTCTTGTATTTTACAGGTTTTGGAAGTAAATCCATCAAATTCCAAGATTATAACGAAGTCGGAAAACTCACTTTTGGATAGATTCAAACTCCAAATCAATTTTGAATTTAAGGAAAGAAAAGTTGGCAAAAAATTGTTATTTTTGGAAAGAACCCAGGATGAGCATGTCTCAGTAATTTAATCATAACTTTCGGTTCAAGTATCAGATTGCGACAAAATTGGTGGTGTTGGAAATATAAGACAAAAGGAAACAAATACGTCAGCAATAGGTTTTTCTAAATTCGGATGTTTACCATGCCCAAATTTTCTCGCAATAAAAGACCGCAAATCTGTACGAATTTTGGAATCTTTTTCCTACTTGGATGGAAATTTCAGAAAATGAAAAGACTTGTAATTATTCTATTTGGACTGGAAGACCTATTTATAATTGTTCTAGGATTTCTAGAGCATCTAGAGCTTCTCTAATCCCTATAAATAGGCCTCTAGCCTTTGAAGAAAAACACACACAAGCTTTGAGGAAGAATCAAAGGTTACATCAAGAAGGAGGTTCTTTATAGTTTTTATTTTCTTTCTTTTCCTTTATTATTTTCTTATGAGGATGATTTTCATCCAATTTATGTGTAACTAATACTTTAGTTAGGGCTCGATTGAAGCCCTAATCGTGTCTCTTTAAGTTTTTCAATTTGCTTTGCTACAATTTATATATTGATGCTTAACTTGATTAATTCTAGTTTCTTGCATTCCTCGCATGTTTATGTTTGGCCATTATATGCATGTGGTATCGATTTGTTACTTATATCAATTTGGATGACCGAGTCCTGGGCATAATAGAGTAACGAAAGAACCCCGACACAGGTTCTTGGATTAATCAACATAAAGACAACTGGAATAGATACCATGTTCCAATCTGAGTGTGTTTACCGATTTCCATAGATTTATGCTTTCTTAAAGAACAACTTAGTAGATACCATGCTTCCTTCAAGGAAGAAAAGAGTTAAAGTAGATACCATGCCTAACTCGTTGCTTAGGGAAATCAATAGCTTTAGGAGAAGATACCATTTCCCTTGTGGCTGGTAAATATTAAGCATGATGTTATGATTGTAGTATTGTGCATATTGCAAATCTTATTGGAGTATGATTAGTGGTGGATATTGAAGCCCTACCTTTTCTTCTTATTATTTTTAATTCAATCTTTTATCCCGTTTTATTAAACATATCTCTTTCAAGAATATCTTTTTAAGCATAATTTACCAATCGTCGTGGGAATGATCTCGTATTTGCGTACTATACTATCTTTCTAATCTTGTGCACTTGCGACTTAAATATACAAGTATTTGCCTATTTATTTAGGTAGATATTTGCACAACAATATGTTGTTTCTAAGATTTGCCATGCTTCTAGAGTGGTTTCACAGTTTGAAATTCTTACAAATTCAGACAGTGTAAGAGCTTGACATAGGGCATGGAGGGCTTTATCGTTAGCAAGTCATGTGTTTCTTTTAGGAATCAGTTTGAGAGTTGTATACTACATATGTTCCAAGTTGGGATGACTAGAACTTCTACATATGTTCTCTGCTACATAGTATGCTTTCATGTATTTCTTCAATGTCGGTGTTAACTTTATCAACTACGTTGTATTTTTTCAAAACAGATGTTTATAAAATGTGTAGCTGCTATTGTAAACGTAAGACTAAAAGAAAAGTCAGTTCTTTGCTAAAACTTAGTGAGTTTTTTACTATTGAAACCTTAATATTTTGTTGCTGAGGTAGTGAACTCGTACTTTCACCTGTGCAAATGTGGTTAACCCCACAACCATATAGATATTGATTCTTTGGCTGTTGGATCCGCTGATGTAGATGATGACCCCTTTGCTTAGTATATGGGATACTGTGATTGGAACACTTCACGACAGTAATATGTCACAGACTCGTGGGTAGTCCGCATTTTGCATGTTTTGTATATGGCTCGTGTCCCATGTGGCACTTGTATTTTGGAGAGCCATCCACTGTTATGTAATTAGAGTTATGTTATGTAAGCCTTAAACGGATAGACTTGTATATGGCTCTCTTGTTGTAAACAGACATGTATTTATAGATGTGTTTCCGCTATTGATATTTGTCCACTGCACATTGATTTCATGTTATCCGCTGCATAGATGTAGCTTTGAATATCAGGTACATATTATGGGATGTGTACCATATGTTGGTTGAGCAACGAGAAGTCGTGCCACAGCAGATGGACTCATTTATGTTTGTAAAAAAATAAAATGGGTTGTAATAGTAGATGGAATCAGAGCAATTAGCTCTAGAAGTTTTTTAGGAAAAGCGGAAAAGCAGAAGCTTAGGGTTTTGTTAGAGTTTAAGTGTAACAAAAGAGCCTTAAGATTCTAAAAGCTTACAATAATGATAGGAAAAGCTTAAATGAAAATTCTTGTGTGCATTGCATGGATTTTGTAATATATCTGTCTTGAGTGGTGTTGTTTATGTGGCATAACTCTGTGCAGACAAAGCCATGCCGCCTAGACGATGCAGAGTCACACACCAGAATGTGGAAATGGGGTCAGTGAATAAAGTGGTGGTAATGCACCTCCACCTCCACCTCCACCACTTCCTTCGCCTCTTCCTCCTCCACCCATGCTTGACATGTCTCAGTTTTAGGCCTACGCCGCTCAATTCATGATGGGCTTCATGATGAGTTGGATGGCCACTATGCCTAGACAGGGCGAGCGCCATGAAACCACCGGCCATACACTGGCCAACACCTACAGACACAATCCATCTGTTTTTGATAGAGGTGCTGGACCATCGGCAGTGGACTATGCAAGTAAGAAATGGCCACTGCCATTAAGAGCCCTTGCTTCCTCTTCGCCGAAGAATCAATTTTCTAGTTGTGGATCGAGGCTCTTGGGAAAAGGGGATGCCTATGCGAGCCATGATAATGTTAGTGTTCCATAGTGCATCAAGTGTGGAAAGTTACACTTTGGGATATGTTTGTACGGATCGGGGTTGTGCTTTTGGTGTGGTAAACTAGGCCACTTCGTAAGGCGATGCCCCATACTTGCCGCAGTGAGTCAGAGCAGCCCCATCGTTGCAAAGTATAGTAGGTGTGGGAAGACACATCCTGGTGAGTGTCATTGGGAAACGCCTAGAACGTGCTTCAAGTGTGATCTAGTGGACCATTATGCTAGGAATTGCAAACAAGTCACCATTAGACTTCAAGGGTCCCAAGCGGGAAACTTTTAGTCCGGACAAGCTATACTAGTATGGGTGCACTTACTCTCACTGGGCAATATTGGAGTTGGTGCAAATACTGCCAATAGCGCCACAGGTACGATATCCTATTTTGTGGCATTGCTTGTATTTGGTTGATTGGAGTGTTAGCTACTCTTTTGCCTCTTCTACATTTGTGTAACCGTGCACGATGAGCATCGAACAACGAAATGTATGCTTGACCACTCTTGTTGGTGACGCTAAAACCTGTAGCAAATGTAGGGACAGTTGTCCAATAGTTGTAAAAGAAAAGACTCTGCCAGCAAAGCTAGCAGTGTTAGCATGGTGAGCTTTAGTTTGAGTGTTAAGCCCTAGTGTTCTGCATGATTAGCTTAAGTGTCGAGCATGTTTAGTTTTAGTGTCTAGTATAATAGACATTAGTGTTTGGCATGTAGAGCCTCAGTGTTTAACGTCTAGGGCTTTGATGTCATTTTTAAATGAATTGACTAGCAAAGTGTAAAGCGAACATATGTTTGTCGCGAGTTGGAAGTTGCATTCCGATTTCACAGCATAGAAGAGTTACAGTCTTGTGGGTCAAATTTACGAGCTACTCCGCCACTTCTCTCGGATGTTCAAACAATGAAGAGTGTCAAATGGGGTATGCTAGCGTATTTGGTTTATGTTCAAGCCAAGCTCGAGGTTGAGTTTAAGTGGAAAACATTTCGGTAGTGTTCCGCTATCCTAATTTTCTCGCTATAGTCACGAGTCTATGTGGTTGTGCATAGATTATCTCATGCTAAGCCGAGTGACAATCAATCGAAAGTATTCCTTATTGAGAATTGACAATTTGTTCGATCAACTCAAGGGAGCTTTGATTGACCTTTCAAGATGCCATTGACTCTTGGTACAAAAAAAAAAATGTGCCAAAGTCGGTGATCCTAACACAGTATGGCCATTACGAGTTTTCTGTGATACCATTCGGATTGGATAAAGCACCATTGGTAATTATGGACTTGTTGAATCAAGTATTCCATGAGTACTTAGACTTCAGTGTAGTAACGTTTACAAATGACATGTTAGTCTATTTGACTAATCGTGTTGAGCATGAAAGGCACTTAGTGATAGTGTTGGAAGTGCTTGAGGGAAGAAGGTGGTCACCAAACTCATGACACATGAGTTTTGGTTTGTAGTAAGTGTCCTTCTTGGTTAGAGTTGTGAACCAGAACAGATTCGTAGTTGATCTAGCTAAAGTAAAAGCTGTGGATGAATGGGATTAGACCAATGAACGTTAGGGAAAAATCTGAAGTTTCTAAGGTCTAGCGAATTATTATCGAAGTTTCGTCGTGGGATTATTCGCAATTGTTAGGGTCACTCACCGCCCTCACAAGGAAGAATGCCCATATGTTTGGAGTAAAGAATGTGAACCATGCTTCCAAATGTTGAAGCGAAAACTTGTAACTGCACTTGTGTTTACGCTACTCCTAGAATCAGTTAGGTATGTGGTTTACACTAATGCATCACAATAAGGGTTGGGATGCGTCCTTATGCAACAAGGTTGGGATGTGGCCTATGCATTTGGACAACTGGAAATCATGAGCACAGTCCTACTCATGATTTGGAGTTAGCAGCAGCTATCTGAGCCTTAATAACATGTTGGTACTACCTCTACAGTGAAGTGTGTGAGACCCACACTTATCACCCAAGTCTCAATGCGTTTCCGCGCTGAAAGACTAAAACATAAGGTAACGATGATGGCTTGGAGTGTTGGAAGGTCTTGATAGCAAGGTCTTCTATCGTGCAATTTCAGCCAATGTCATGACTAATGCACTAAGTAGGAAATCTCGTGATGGCGAGATTGACTCTAAGTGTACCGGGGGCTATTGGCACAACAAATTGAAATGGCGCAAATCAATGGAGTGCCTGTCTTCATTGTGTTAGACCATGATCCACGGTTCGCTTCAAAGTTTTTGGAAGGGTTGCTGAGCTTCAGTACCGCTCACCATTCGTAAACCAACAGCTAATCCAAGAGAACCGTTTAGACACTCGAGGATATGCTTAGGTTGTGCGTGTTGGACTTCATGGGACGTTGATTGCGATACCCGCCATTAGTTAAGTCTACTTGCAACAGTAGCTTCGAAGCAATTATTGGCATGGCTCTATACGAGGTTGTATGGGCGCAAATGCGGATCGCCACTTCCTTAGGATGAAGTTGGCAAGCGACAGTTAATAAGCCCTAAATTGGTGCATGATTCAGGAGAAGATTGCACGCATTCGAAAGTGGATGCTCACCGCTCAAAGTCGACAGAAAAGCTATACAGATAAGCATCGCCATATCCATGAGGTCGCAGTTGGTGACCTTGTGTACCCCAAGTGTCACCTATGCGAGGCATGTGGCATTTCGGCAACAGGGGTTAGCATAGTTCAAGGTACATAGGATTGATCCTAGTGCTAAACACGTGAACCCATAGTGTACGAGGCCGTGATGGCTCCTAGTTTCGTAGGCATTCATGACATTTTCCATACCTCTCAGTTGCAACAATGTGTTTGTAATCCCTCACATGTGATGAGCCTCTTCGTATTCACACGAACTGAGGACTAAAACCATTCTGTTAATGAAACTCTGTGGTGAAATAAAGTTGTTAAGGAAACCACATGGGAGTTTGATCATTAAATGCAGGAGTGGTTTGCCCATTAATTCGAGTTAACCCGGGTGTGATTGCTTTATCGTACCACCTTCACACATTTATTTTGCACACAACGCATACTCGCATGTGTATTCCTACTAAAATGCATGCTTGTTTGTGTATAAAATGATATAGAGTCCAAATTTCAAGGAAAAAATTTTATAAAGAGGGAGGGATGTAATGTTTGAGACACTACTAGAGTGTTTTAAGATGAAAATTTAAGTAGTTAAATGATTAGGGTTAAATAGATGTCAAGAAAATGCAAGAAAAGACTTAGATGCCGCATCCGAATGGGCACTGAACAAGGTCCGGATGGGAGCCACCGAGAGCAAACATTTTCTTTTTAGAATGGGTATCCGGAAAGCAGCCACAGAGAGGAAAATTTTGCGGTGGAGAATACGTGCGTCGGGATAGCCACTTACTCCGTTCGGACGGCATGTGATATAAAAGTGAAATGAGCGATTTTTGGCTCATTTCTTTGGAATTTTCACCCCTTTACACGATTTTCAATAAGATCCAAGCCTCCAACGTCAAATCTAAATTTGGAAACGTGATCTACGAAGGCCAATCTATGTTTCTACTGATTGGTTTGAGGTATCTTCATAAACTTTTATCCTTTGAGATTTTGGGCTAAATCCTATGATATTAGAGTTTAATCGTTGATATTCTTTAGTATTTGTGTGTTTTGGAGCTTACAAAATATTCCCCCAAGCTTGGGGTAGCATTTGGGTGAATTTTGGTAATTTTCTCAAATCCCCTAGTTTCTGGGTATTTGTCTAGATTGGGGTTTTAGTTGTCTAACCCAAAGTAAATCCTATGGGCTAGTGTTATTTATTGTTGGGTTAGTATTTATGTTAACGGGTAGTTGATTGGAACCCTAGAAATTTTATGAGTTTTCCATTGATTAGCTCTTGGGTAATTTAAGAGCTAAGTGTTGGTCTAATATTAGAAAAAATGTCAAGTATTGTGCAATTTATAGTGGCACATTGCGAGGCATAGTCTAGGAAACCTAGTCGAGCTTGTTATCTGCGCAGCTAAGGTGAGTATTCTACTCACTAGGAAAATGATACTATTCTTATGTTCTTTATAGAAATGCAAATAATATATTGTTTTTCATACCGAACCGACATTATATTAATTATCTGTTTTAGATGTTTTGAGTAGTTTCAATTATCTTGAGATATATTGTAACGCCCCGCCTTTTTACAAAAAGGCGTAAGTGAATTTTTTATTTTTTTTTTACATGACATTACAATCTCATCAGAGTTATAAATTAGCAGCGGAATATATATATATCCAACAAACTTGGAATTAAATAGCACATCATAACTTCTAATTGAAATACCTCAAAATGGATATATAAAGTGTAACTGATTAATTACACATAAGATAGTATTTGTGCCACATAAGACACATATAATTTACAAGCCAAAATAGTTAGAGTTATAATTATTGCACACCAATAGAAATATAAACATCATTTTTGAATATTAACATTGAAAATTGAAATTGACTTCTAAAATAAGACAAGTGTGTGTAAAGTGTGCAACAAAAATAACAATGCGGAAAGTAAACAACACAGATTTTTGTTGACGAAGTGGAAACTCAATCAAGAGAAAAACCACTCCGGGGCAGCCAAACCCAGGAATTCCACTATTTAGAAGACAAAGCTAGATACAAGATAGTAACACTCACATTAACCTGATGCAGTGGTCGTACCTTGCTTTCTGACGTGTAACCCAACACGAATGCTTCTCAACCAGGTCTCCTACCTGAAGGGGTCTTCAATGGAATCCTTTACCTTAGGGCCAACCCCTAAGATAGACTTCAGATGTAGCGTAGCACACTTGTAACGGCTTCAGAGGGATCTTGAACTTCTCTGAGCTTTTGTGGAATTCAATACCGAATTCTTGCAGTTCTCAATGCCCAGGGGCCTCTATTTATAGGCTGAGGTGCAGAATGGACGACTGCTGTAATATGTACGGACGCCGTCCAGACGGTGAACTTGAGCCGTCCAGACGGACAACTGTACGACAGGATTTTCCAAAAATTTCGCTGAAAATCTTTCTTGTTTAAGAGCCACGTCCGGACGGTGAGACACTAATGTCAGAATGGTCGCACGTCCGCTGCAAGTAATTTCGATATAAGGATTCGTGCGTCCGGAACAAGGGGGATGAACGTTCGGACGGCTGAACTTCAACACGCAATTTCCATATTAGTTATGCGCGTGTCCGGACCATGAAGGGCAGGCGTTCGGACGGTTGAAGTCGAATCGGCAATTTCCATATTAGTTGCATGCGCGTCCGGACCAAGTCTAACTGATGTCCGTACCGTGATATTTGAATTGCAATTCTTACCTTATGGAGATGCGCATCCGGACGGGAACCAACATCGTCCGGACGGATGTATCGATCTTCCTTTATTCTGAACTTGGAAAGAATTTGAAGCTGGTCGATCACTAAAGGTCATCCGGATGGGCTGCTGAGACGTCCGAACATATGCAAGCTGGTACAGAAGCTTCTCGATACAGTATAGGGTCTGGGCGGTATGGCACGTCGTCCGGATGGCTGGAACGGTTGATAGATGGGCGTCCAGACGGGATGGCTCGATCGTCCGGACGGCTGACATGGAACTTGAATTCTTCTGACTTGCTGGCAGAATCTTCTGACATCACTCTGAATAGTGGAATCCCTGTTTACAACATCTTTTACATACAAGTGTTTTTGTCTATACACAGAATGAGGCCAATAAAACTAACAAACTCCCCCTTTGGCCATTCTGGAAAAAAACAACTTGAGCGGTTTGGAAATACATTCCCGGTCCAAATCAAAAATTACTTCCCCTTTTTGTCACAAAGGGACAAAGGGTAAAATAGAGTAATAAAATCGAAATATAATAAAATAAAAATTACTCCTCCTAACGGTCTCAGAAAGACCCGGGTAAACAGAGTAATATAGATCCAATTGTTTAACAGAACAACATAAAAATAAACCAAAAAGTCTCAAAAAGAAACAAGAAGTAAAATAAAACAAAGGGAAACTCAAACATCCTCTGCCATAGGTGTAGTCCTAGGAGCTGCAGCCTCATCATCACTGCTATTCGGATGATGGGCTTGGAGGCACTCCTGAATGTCCAAATGGGTCTGCTCCACCCGCTTGTTGATGGACCTCACTTCCAGCTGCATAGACGTGATGGACTGCTGCATGGTGGACATAGTCACCTGCATATTGCTCATCCCCCCTTGAAGGGCAGCAAGGGCCTCCATAATTTGAGAAACATTGACCTCCGACTCAGACGGTGGGACGGAATGAGAGTATGAAGCCATGTCTGGAAAAGCAATTGGCATAGCGGCAGGCATGTCATCATCAGAATCCTCTCTCCGCAGCTGCGCATTTGACTTCATCAATGTCTGTTTGTTGATGGGCTGTTGAATCTTCATCTTGGGCTCTCCAGTAATGTTGATGCCGGACTGAAGAATGATCTGAGTGAGTAGGCAGCCAAATGGGAGACTGGTATGATGCTCATCACGAGCCTCCAACATCACAGTCATAATATGCTTGCACAGGCAGAATGACAAGCGGAGGTGAATGGCATACACAAACTGGGCCTTCTTCAAAGTCAGATCACTGTGCCTAGCAACTGGCCATAGGTTGTGTTGCACTATCTTGGATAGTATGCGATGAGAGGGAGACAATGCGCCGATCCGGATGGTTGTAGCATGCTCTTCTCCTTGTGGAACGGCATGGAAGAACTCTCGAAGCTCATTTAGGGAGGGAGGTAGCACCACCTCATTGTATGGACTGCCAAGTAAATCAAGAACAGGTACCCCAGTGAAGTGACTGATGATTTGGGGATCAACAGTGATAATGTGGCCATCAACAGTGAAGTGTAGTACCACCCCACGGTCATCATCCTGAACCACCTCCATGTTGGGATAGAACAGCCTGACCAGCCTGGTGAGAACAATCCAGGAACAAGTGTAGAGGTAGCCCCAGTGATAGGTCTGGATAGTCTCATAGATACTATCCAATGGAGGCACCATGATGTTGGCACGGACCACATTCCGCTTAGCAATGACATTGCGGTCCATGATCTTGGCTTGGACTGCACTTCTTTCTTCCTCTGTCCTCTGTCAAACCCTTTGCTAGGAACTGATTGCAGACATGATGCTGCAAAAGAGCCAACAAGAATTTTGCCAAAAACAAATAATCCAAAAAATATTCTTGTTAGGTAAAAATTGTACAGAGTAACAGCAGTTTAAAGAACTTGCATAACAATAAGATCATAAAAATCAAAATGTAGTCCTAAAAACATCAACACAAATAAACCCAATATGGCAGATCTAAGCTCTTTATAGACACAAATATTCCTAAAGAAACCAACATTCTAACAATTTAAAAAAATTGAAGAGAAAAAGGTTAAAAGAAATACCTGGAATGAGAAATAATCCCCAAAAAGACAAAGAGCAACAAAAAGTTAAAAAGCTCACAAAAATTTCGCACTAGTTGCCAAAAAGAGAGATTGTGTGGGTTATGGAGGAGAAAGCAGCGAACTGGGCCTTTTATAGTCACTGTGGGGTCCCCGTCCCGACGGTGAATTAATGCGGTCCGAACGTGCGCTGCCTCGGAAAGGAGCAGACTGGTCGCGCGCGTCTGGACAATTTAAAGTAATCTTCCGCACGATGATAGCCGCGCACGTCCGGACGTAAAACAATTCCTGTCCGGACGTCTAGGCTCCATATAGGTTTGGACTTTGAGGGAATACCTTCAACACTACCATGCTCCACCCGTCCAGAAGCCAAGAGAGACCGTCCGGACGCTCCACACTGAAACACCAGAAAAACTGAGGAAAATTTTGCAGAATCAAATTTTCTCAAGTCAGTGTCAGAACTCGCATGTATAATCAACTGATAACACAATCAGAGAACATCTCAATAACTAAACAGAGATATAAAGGAGAGTTGAGATTTCAATTAGCACAAACATTTTTCCTGATCACAGAAAATTCAAATAGACAACTCAACCTATGCAATGCGTGTGTGTGTGAAGACTTAAACCACAAGGTATGACTTTCAATGACATGACAAAGAGCAACCAGATTTCCTAGATAAGAGAGAAAATCTGCAACAGATTAGCCAAAAGTCAAACCTTATAACTTACTAGGGCCTAGCCACCCTCATCTGATACACTCCCCCTAAGATGCAGCACCTAATTGTTTTACTTGTACCATGAAGGACAAGATAAATTTTACTTGCACATAGAGGGAAAGGCATTTGCATATTCAGCACAAAAGCAGTAAATAGACAATTCAAAGCACAAAATTCATATGAATAACTGTTTGATTCTTATGGAGCTGAAACCTAGAGAGAATGCTAGAGTTTTTAGGTTCGAGGTTCAACTAGCATGTGGTCAATTTGGCCATCTTATCAAGAACCCCTTCTCTTATCCAGAATCTCTTGAAACAAAAGTCAGAGAAGGAAAGATGTACCTTTAGGGAGTCTCGGTTAGTGCACTTTTTCATCGCATGAGGAAAGAAGCTATCCTACTTTTGCATAAACAAGAAAAACACTTGGCCAATATAGTCATAAAACTCTCAAATATATCTAAGCACAGTAAATTAATGCTCACAGAATTGAGATATCAGGTGAAGATACATACAATATCTAATAGACCAAGAGAAAAAAAAATCCTGCAAATTCTCCCAATTTTTTTTTTTTTTTTTTTAAAAAAAAAAAAAAAAAAAGAAGAAAACAAACAAAACAATCAAAACATGCAATATGGAAATGACATCATATGCAAAGGCAAGATCAAACCTGTGGATGCTCGATGATGCCAATATAGAAAAACAGTCGCTCGACCTGCTTTTTCTGTCTTCCCCAAAAAATACCTGCAAAGTTTTCTAAAGAGACATAGGGGGCAAACACAACTGGTTCCTAGATTGCATATAAAGACGTATCAAGTTAAGATAAGCAATCAAACCTAATTCCATAGGATTAGGAACCAAATCCTAGGCATAAACACCCGAATCTGCTAGGTGCGTTGGTTCCCCCTAATGGGGTGACTGTCCTTCTCGACCCAAGCCTACCTTCCAGTGGGTGGTTGCTGGCAGGACTGCATCATCCACTCCTTCATGTTCTGCATCCAGATAGGAGGCTCACTGGAGGTCTAGTGCCATAATGAGCTTGGGTTTGCTCTTGTAGGTGCCACTGTGATTGGCTAGTACCAACCGCTGCTGAGGCCACTAATGCTGAGGAGCATGAGACCAAGGGGCATGATACTGATGCCTTGGTGCTTGTCCCCATGGTGCTTGGTAAGACGCCTGATGCCATGGAGTCTGATGCTGGACTACAGGTCTAGTGACATAATGAGCTTGTCTGGGTACTTCTTTCTTGGGTTTGGCCTTTTGTGCTTTCGGGAGGGAGCACTAAGGGCGAACATGCCCACTGAGACCGCATTGATGGCAAATGGGAGGTCTTCTGATGGAATGAGGCTCCTGAGTGCCTGGAACATCATCGTTGACCTTTTCCTTCTTTTTATCTTCAACAGTGGGAGGAGGCTCTGGGACTGTAGGTTTCACAAAGACAGTCTTTGAGGAAGAAGGAACATCAGAAGAGGGAGCCACATACCCGAGGTCAGTCTTGTCATTTGGGCTCTTCTGGATAGACAGCATACGAGTCAACTTCTCCTCAGTGACTCTCTCTAGCTGGAGCTGCGTCTCTAATAGCTTTTCCTCGAGCTCTTGTACTTTGAGCAGCAATGAACTCTTCTCGGTCTGCAAACTATTCAGATCATTAAGGTGATGCTTTGGCCTTCCCTCAGCTTCTCATACTCTATGTAGAGTGTCTTGTAGGCCTCCTTGAGCTCTTCCTCATTATCGCTATGCTCCGAGTAATACGAGTCTTCTTCTTCAACATGTGGGGCTACAATGGCCAGAAATTTTTTAGACTTTGGAGTTTCTTCTTCTGATCATCACTGAGAGTCACATTGTATGCTTTCCCCTTGCCCTTTTTAAGATTCCTGCAATCGGCCTGGATATGCCCAAAGCCTGAGCATTCAAAACATCGGGGTCCTCTGGGATCTTTCTTATCTTCTTCCTCTGGTTCAGCTTCTCTGGGAGATTTCTTTACTCTTTCAGAAAACTTCTTCTTGAACCGATCATCTTTTATCAGTCTTCTGAAATTTTTGGCTAACATAGCCACAGCCTTTTCTTCATCCTCAGAGTCATCTTCAGATGATGCTTCTACCTTCTTCTTGGAAGCCTTTAGAGCAATAGTCTTCAACTTCTTGACCGGGGGCAAAGACAGCTCATATGTTTGAATAGATCCCACTAGCTCTTCAATCTTCATCTCCTTAAGATCCTTGCTTTCTTCAATGGTGGTCACCTTGATTCTGAAACGCTCTGGCAAAGATCTTAGAATCTTTCGGATGAGTTTTAAATCCAAGATAGGTTTCCCAAGACTCACCATGGAGTTCCTCAGGTCACTTATCTTGGAGTAAAACTCTCCAAAGGTCTCTTCTTCCAACATCTTAATTTCTTCAAATCTTGAAATCAACATTTGAAGTTTGGCAGATTTAACAAGTTTCGTGCCTTCATATGTTGTTTTCAAGATTTTCCATACTTCTTTGGCTGATTTGCAGTTTGAAATTTTGGCGAATTCAAAAGGAGAAAGTGCTTGGCATAGAGCATGGAGGGCTTTATCATTGGAAAGTCGGGCATTTTTCAGAGGGACTGTCGTGAAGGTTGTATCCTCTGGTTTAGTCCAACCAGTTTCAACAATATTCCAACAGTCAATAGATTTTAAAAAGAACCGCATCCGAGCTTTCCAATTGCCATAGTTTGTACCATCAAAGGTAGGAACAGAATTAAGAGTTCGAGACATAGTAGCAAGTAGAAGTCAAAAAATAAATGACACTCAAGAATTTAATCTTTACGGAGTGTACCAAGCTCTGATACCAATTGAAAATTGAAATTGACTTCTAAAATAAGACAAGTGTGTGTAAAGTGTGCAACAAAAATAACAATGTGGAAAGTAAACAACACACATATTTTTGTTGACGAAGCGGAAACTCAATCAAGAGAAAAACCACTATGGGGCAGCCAAACCCCGGAATTCCACTATTCAGAAGACAAAGCTAGATACAAGATAATAACACTCACATTAACCCGATGCAGTGGTCGTACCTTGCTCTCTGACGTGTAACCCAACACGAATGCTTCCCAACTAGGTCTCCTACCTAAAGGGGTCTTCAATGGAATCCTTTACCTTAGGGCCAACCCCTAAGATAGACTTCAAATGTAGCGCAGCACACTTGTAACAGCTTCAGAGGGATCTTGAACTTCTCTGAGTTTTTGTGGAATTCAATACCGAATTCTTGCAGTTCTCAATGCCCAGGGTCCTCTATTTATAGGCTAAGGTGCAGAATGGGCGAATGCTGTAATATGTACGGACGCCGTCCGGACGGACAACTGTACGACAGGATTTTCCAAAAATTTCACTGAAAATCTTTCCTGTTTAAGAGCTGTGTCCAGACGGTGAGACACTGACGTCCGGACGGTCGCACGTCCGCTGGAAGTAATTTCCATATAATGCTTCACGCGTCCGGACCAAGGGGGATGAACGTCCAGACGGCTGAACTTCAACACGCAATTTCCATATTAGTTATGGGCGCGTCCGGACCATGAAGGGCAGGTGTCCAGACAGTTGAAGTCGAATCGGCAATTTCCATATTAGTTGCACGTGCGTCCGGACCAAGGCTGACTGACGTTCAGACCGTGATATTTGAATTGCGATTCTTGCCTTATGGAGATGCGCGTCCGGACAGTACACCAACATCGTCCAGACGGATGTATCGATCTTCCCTTATTCTGAACTTGGAAAGAATCTGAAGCTGGTCGATCATTGAAGGTCGTCCGGACGGGCTGCTGAGACGTCCGGACGTATGCAAGCTGGTACAGAAGCTTCTTGATACAGTATAGGGTCCGGACGGTGTGGCACGTCGTCCGGACGGCTGGAACAGTTGACAGATGGGCGTCCGGATGGGATGGCTCGATTGTCCAGACGGCTGACAGAGAACTTGAATTCTTCTGACTTGCAGGCAGAATCTTCTGACATCACTCTGAATAGTGGAATCCCTGTTTACAACATCTTTTCCATACAAGTGTTTTTGTCCATACACAGAATGAGGCCAATAAAACTAACAAACATAATGAACTACAACATAGTAGTTCACAAAAGGGAGGCAATTTAGCCTCAAATACTAATTTCAGGATCCATCTAAGGGTCTGGATAATCCTGATATTCCTCATCTTCATAACCTGTATTCATCATTAATACAGAGAAAACAACAATACAAAATACTTAAGTGAGTCCGCTGTTTCCCATAATATTAAATGTTGATTTATTTATGAAATGCAACACAATGTATATGACTTTATAATCACATGTATATGCAATATATAATCCATGTCACGAATCATAGACTTAAATTGAATATAGACATAATTATAAAGCAATAGTATGATAGATTTATATGCAAGGTTTAATTATCATCTTTTGCACTCCTCTCGTGATGGAACCAACGGTCTGGATTAGCGTTTTGCTGGCAGCCATCTCTCCCCCTGCTGCATAACAATTTTGTTATTAAATGACAGCCATCTCTCCCCCTGCTGCTCACCATTTTTCTCACTTAACAGTTTATTTGTTTGTTGTTGGAATCCAAAGGTCCCAGTAGACTAAAAGCCAAAGGTCTTAGCCTGTTTATTTATTTATTTAATGTTACGGGAGCTAAGGGTCCCACTGGCAGCCATCTCTCCCCCTGCTGCTCACCAGCTTTGTTTTTAACCAATTTAGTTAAAGTATAAAATATGTAAAATCACATACGCAAACAAATAAATAAAACAGTAAACACAATATTATGGAAAAATCCACCAGCTTCATCCTCAGTAAGTATAGAAATACTTATCGTTTCTACGTCAAAATATGTCCACAGAAATATTGACTGCATAATTATATACATACAGTAATAAATTAGTGTAAGTTGCTAAAAGGATATTTGTTTTTATTATTACTACTACTAATCATTATCTAATTAGATATCACAACAACTATATATTTAAATATAACAATTATGTATCAAATCACGAAGATACTATCATTTCTTTATATTCATTTATATTAAGCAAATAGATAAAATAATTTAATTGACGTTAATAATATTTTTAAATAGAAATGGACGGAACAACGGCATAAATATTGATATATATATATATAGATTGGACAAAATTACGGAATTAATAAATTAAATACCTATTAGTATTTAAAATATTTAGACAGTGTAATGGCGTTACAAAAATTTTTCATTTTTTTTTTGAATTAATATATATATATATATATATACACTAAAAACATGACTACATAACACATAATATATATATATATATATATATATATATATATATATATATATATATATATATATATATATATATATATATATATATATATATATAATTTACTATCACTAATAACACATATTTTGTTCCACAGCACCCACGTTTTATCACACACACTAATCTATGCTTTCCACACCACACAAATATCTATGCTTTCCACACCACACACCCAATTGAAACCTAATAGCATCATTTAGGATGGTCTTGCAAGTTTATTTGACCGGTTGAAGTTTATATATATATATATATATACATATTTAAAAGTAAACAAACAAAGGTGTCTTTTGTTCTTTTTTTTTTATTTTTTATTTTATTTAAGGAACGATGAAACAGACACAAGAAGAAAAGAGAATCATAAGGTAGAGGGAAGGGCTTACTGTCTTCTTCTAGATTGAATGCTAGCAAAGTGGGACAATATACCTGTTTTACAAAGGAAGCAGTGAAATAAAAGAGGTAAAGCTTTCATCATCTCTTTAATGGAAGAACCAAATTTTCTAGAGATAAAAGATGAAACTTACTTCCAAAGTTTCCCTTTTTGATCTCTTAGAAAGATTTATCCTCTCTTCTATCTTTTATTATCCTTTCTTTCTTAATAGTAGTTGAATAGGAAAGGTAGTGTGATTTTGGCTATAGAGAAAGCAAATGCAGAGATTTTGAGAGGATAAATTCTGATTTTCTGCACTGAAAAGTGTTCACAGCTGGGTTCTTATAGATTTCTCGAACCGTTAGATATATGTCAGTACATACCTGATCGATGGTTGGGCGTTAAGCGAATTTGAAGAGTTGGATTTTTGGCGAATGTTCATAGATCAAGGGCAGGGATGAAGGTACAAGTAGGCAGCAACGGTACTAATAAAGATATCTCAAATCTTAAGTAATTCATTGCTATGTACACCCCTTAAAGCTGATTTTATTTTAACTAAATTCCTTCATTGTTTCTGGGTCGTTCTTACAGATCTAAAGCAAGGCAAGTTTCAGGCCCAAAATGCGTGTGGTTTGGGCTAGGCACTAAATATGTGATTAGAAGGAGCGTTAATCATGGACCATGAAAAGACTATATTATTTTTTTTTTGAATAAAAACATGGTTTTGAAATAACCTATGTCTTCAAAAAAATTGTTATCCATTCTTAGGATTATTATTTTGAATTTCCCTAAAACAAATCATTAACGGAAAATATGATTTTTGCTAAAAATTAGCAAAAATCATTAACAACTTAATTATTATTATTATTATTATTATTATTATTATTATTATTATTATTATTATTATTATCTCCGAGTGTTACATATATCAATGATCTTTATGAGAACTTAGAGTTGATTGTAAAATATGACTTGAATATTGTTTTAGTGAGTTTTACGGCTTGCTGTTGTTGGGATTTAAATTGAGAAATTGACATATTGAATTGGTTACTGTTTTATGTGAATATTGTTTATCAAAGAGCATGATCATGAATTTGGGAGAAATACATATATTGTTTTGGAGCATATAGCATAGGGCATGAACACGACAAACTATAACAATAGGTCCAGGGTTCAAGTCTCGCGCCATTGGCAATTGAGATGTGGGGTTACACGGCCCACGGTCTCGAAAAACAATAAATGGAATGTGGGTTACATGGCCCACGGTCTTGGAAAACAAAAAACGAAAAATGGTGATAAGCGGCCCACGATCTCGAAAAACAATAAACGGAATGTGGGGTTACACGGCCCACGGTCTTAGAAAACAATAAACGGAATGTGGGATTACCCGGCTCACGGTCTCGAAAAAAAATGAACAGAACGTAGGGTTACGCTACCCATGGTCTCGGAAAACAATAAATGGAACGTGGGGTTACATGGCCCACAGTCTCAATAAACAATAAACAAAAAACAAAAAATAGCAACGGAAATCGAAAACTGGATATAGCGCATATGTATATGTTTATGGCTAGATTGCATAATTGTTTTAAAAAGCATTGAGCTGAGACGTACATAGATATTTACGCTACCAGATTAGGTAATGCAAGTGTCTTCAAGTAGGTAGGTGGATTGCCATTTGGTTCCCAGTATAGGCATACTTGTTTATTAGAGCTTCGCTCAAGTGCATGTATGACTAAGCCGATGGATCAAAGGCACTAAGCTGTAATGCACTTAAACATGGAGTTATCTATATTTGGAAATGTTGTCTTTGTATAGCTGAGCAAGAAGCCATTGTTTTGAGCTTCAATGTACTTGGATATTTATGCTTCCAGATTTGGTATTGCAAGTGTCTTCGAGTAGGTAGGCGGACTGTCATTTGTTCTTTAGCAGAGATGTGCTTGCATGCTAGAGCCTCACTCATGTGCATGCATGATCGAAATAACACATCAATGGCACGAAGCTATAATGCACTTAGACATGGAGTTGCCTATATTTGGAAATGCTGATGTCTCTGTATAACTGAGCTACTGATTATAAAAGTAATATATTGTAGATGGGTCTATATGTAGATGCTTCCAAGGAGGGATGACTGGAACTTCTTCATGTGTTCTCAGCTGCATAGTATGCTTTCAAGTGTTTCTTCAATGTCGGTATTTACTTTATCAGCTACGTTGTGTTTTTACAAAATAAATGTTTATAAAATGGGTAGCTATTATTGTAAATGTAAGGCTAAAAGAAATGCCGGTTCTTTACGAAAACTTAGTGAGTTTTTTATCCTAATGAAACCTTAGTAATTTATTGTTGAGGTGGTGAACTCATACTTTCACCTGTGAGGATGTGGTTAACCCCACAACCATGCAGATATTGATGCTTTGACTGCAAGTTCCGCGGATGTAGATGATGACCCATTTGCTTACACTACAAAAAAAAAGGTCCTTTTGAGCCGTTTTTGTTGGAGCCGTTTTGAGATAAAACAACTCTAATTAGAGCCTTTTTCCTAAAACGGCTCTAATTGGAGTCATTTCTACAAAAGCGACTCAAAATGGAGCCGTTTTTAAAAAAACGACTCAACCTTTAGTCGTTTTAAGAAAACGCCTCCAAATGGAGTCGTTTTAATAAAAACCGTACCAATTTGGGCCGTTTTGTTTAAAATGGTTGCAATTAGAGCTGTTTTTCTAAAACGGCTCAAATTCGAGGCGTTTTTTAAAATGACTCCACTTGGAGCCATTTTATATAAATGGCTCTAATTAGTACTATTTAAATAGCAAACGGCTCTAGTTTGAGTCGTTTTCTTAAAGCGGCTCCACTTTATGTTGTTTTACAGAGCTTTTTTGTTAAAACGCATCCAATTAGATCCATTTCTGTTAAAATTCCTCCAATTGGTGTCATTTTAACAAAAAAGGGCTCCAATTTAAAATGTTTTTCTTAATGGACTCCATTTATAATAACCCTAACCATATATATATACTATAGACATTAAACTAACCAAAATTTTTATAAACTCTAAACATGTACATTAGATACTATATATAGTACTAATTAATATATATAAACCAAGATATATATAGCATTATATAAATTGTATTTAGGGTTGTCAATATATCAAACTTTATTCTAATTAAGTGCTGGTTAGATCTATTATGACAAGATCATAGCTGGGATCGATAGATCATCTAATCTATCAAAGTGTTTTACTTCAATCAATACCAATAAACATCTGGTCGAACCTATGCATTATTAATCATAATAGAAATGGTCCAATTGATCATGATAGAATCATAGTTAGGATCGATAGATCATCTAATTATTTGATCAAAGTGTATTACTTCAATAAATCAAACATCCGATCAAACCTATAGCTATTGCATTAGTCTGATTAATCATGATAGAGTTCGATCGATCATACTTGACACATGCAGTGAAGGTTCGATCGAACCTCCGATAGATCCTAGTCTAGTCGTCTAATCGATCATGATAGAATAATATAATCGATTGATCATCCGATTGATCTAAGTGCATTAGTCCGATCTATGAAATGTGTGTTTAAGCTAATTGTATTTGAGTTCATAAACTAATTATTGGTATATGTATAATTTTTCAATCTCATACTAAAGCCGATCTATGAAATGTATGTTTAAGCTCGGCTCGATCATTTAAAACTCGAGCGAGTATGAACTCGAGTTCATAAACTAATGGTATAGTGTACGTATAGCGTTCTAGCTAAGTCTAATATATTCTCTCTATACACACACAATATATGTCATACAATATATGTATATACAATATATGTTATATATATATATGATATTAGTATATAGTTATAAAATATATGTTATTATATACTAAGTATATATTAATAACTAACTATTTATCTATATGTATATATATAGAGCAAAAATTTAAAATAATTGGATTTGTTTTAAGACTAAAACGGCTCTCATATTCCATCTTATCTAGTTGAAACAATCATTGATTCCACATGGTTTCAAGAATCATTTTTTAGCATTTCAAAACACAAAAGAAGGCTCAGGCAGCTTTGGTTTTTCTTTCTCCATGTCCAAGTCTTAAGAGCATCCACATATTTTGCTAGCCCCGTTGTAAATTTGGGTGACTTATAACCACTCACATCTGGCTAGGTATTTTAGCAAACAGATTGCCGAGCTGTTACAGTGCTCACCAATCAAACGTAGTTATATATATATATCATTCCCTCTGCTCTCAATTTGTTTTTTTGTTGCTATATTTTCTCCTCTACTCTCCGCTTTATTTCTTTTTCTCCTTTGAAGCATACTCTCACTCTCTACACAAATTTTTAAATATTTGATCCTTAGAACTCTTAGGTTTTTTTTTTTTTTTTTTCCGGTGTAGAATATTTTTTATCGGAGGATATTTTCAGTAGAAAATCATTATAGTTGCTAGTTATATATTTGTAACCATTTTGTGTATTATAATGTAGTAAGCTAAATATGGGCAAGAGTTGGATGACGAAGTGGAGAGGCTCGAGGGAGTATATGGAAGGGGCCAAAGTGTTCGTGAAGTAGGCAGTTACGAACTCTAGAAATAAAAATTCAATTGTGTGCCCATGCAGGAAGTGTGGCTTGAATAGGAGCCTACGGTCAAAAGAAGTATATGACCATTTGACCAGTGGAAGGGGAATTATGCCTAATTACACTGAGTGGATTTGGCATGGGGAGAAGATTATGGCTCCTGTACCTAATAGTGTACCTATTGTTAAATCTCCCAAGCCGGCTCTGGCTGCAGATAATGTACCAATACCTGATGAGTCAAGAATGATGCAGTCCATACTGCAAGATGTTTTTGGCATGCATAATATTTGGGTAAACGATGGTGAGTGTCAAGTGGAAGTGCAAAGTATACTACGTCCATGATGACAGGAACCCAGACTGGTGTTGCGTAGTAAGAACTAAACCAATAAATGTGTATGATGTTGGTGAGGGGGAAGGGAACAATGATGAAGATCTCAACTACCATGAGAGTGAGCCATTGAACTTGAACGTTAATCAGGATCCAAATGATGTTGACTACGGTGAAGACCTTCACTATGCCCGTAGCGATATACCTGCATTCTAAGTAGTACAACCGCAATAAAAGTAGCATGCATGTATGACTTTTTTTTTTTTTCAATAATCTTAAACTGATATCAAATTACATGAAATATTTTTTGTATTTTGTTGACTGATATGGTAGACAAGCCACCTCAAAGGAAGAAATTGTTTTTGTGGATCCCAATACGACTCTTTTCAAAGTCTAAACCTAATGTAGAGACATCTCAGCATGTAGGCGAGATGGAACATGAGGACCGCCAATCTTCTTCGAGTGCATTCGTGGTTGAGGAGCCCTTACAGGACAACATACGTACGTCGTCGGATACGGCTGGTGGGTTTGCAGAGTCTTTTGATGATGATCTTGATTCTACGACATTGGCACAAGAGTCTGAGAGGGAATGAGCTCCAGCACAAGAGTCCGAGAAGGAACCAGCTGCCAATACTAGCGTGTTACTGGATAGTCGACAAGTCCGTACAATAGGTATGTATGTTACACTTGATATATATATAGTCTAGGCTCCAAAGATTTTACTTGAACATGCTGCAAGAAACTTTATATTCTATTTAACTTATATACACATATAATATTTTAACTATTTTTTTTTTTTTGGATTCGTTTAATTAATACAGATACGGATAACAATTTTCACATCAGAGATGTTGGCTCTCCAATCACCTTCTGGACAATACCCACAGGCAAAAAGGTTGTCGTCAGTTTTAATGCTACGCAGCCAGTTGGCACGAGTGGCCTGAAATTTAGTCGGCTAGGAGCGAAATAAGTTCAGTGTGGGAAGTTTGTGGGGCTAAACACCCCAAACTGGAGGAAGATACCACCCCAGGTTAAGGAAGAGTTATATGGACCGCCTTAATGGTATGTAAAGCATGTTATTTATAGATTTATTGTGTTGAACACAGATTACAACATGTGCATAGTATATAATTGATTTTTTTTTTTTTTTACTAATTTGCAGCAAAAAATTTACATCATGTCTGATGCACTGATGAATGACATCAAACGGATAGTAATAAATGACTTCGGGCATAAGTGAAAAAATTTCAAGTATAGGGTGAAGAAGGCTATTAATATACAAGCCAATGATACTCGAGAGAGAATTATTGAGACGACGCCCAACATCACAGAGTTCGATGCTAAGGACATGGAGATAGCCATTGACACATGGTTGACTCTGGAAGATAAGGTAACTATATCAAGAAATGTCATTATTTTTAAAGTACATATGTCTCTAAACTTTCAACAATGCATGATACCTTATTTTTTATAACAATTGCATAGGCAAGGGCTGAGAAGAATAGACAAATATCCAAAAGTGTTAATAAGATAATTCACACATCTGGCTCGAAGAGTTACGCCGGAGTCGCAAAAGAGCTGATACATTGATTTCATTCACAAGAATATATAATTATAGGACTTCTAATTTATCAAGTGTGTGTAATAATGTGCAACAAAATATCACAATGCGGAAAATTAAGAGACATATATTTTGTTGACGAAGTGGAAACTCAATTAAGAGAAAAACCACTTCAGGGCAGCCAAACCCAGGATATCCACTATTCAGAAGACAAAGCTAGTACATAGACAGTAACACTCACATACCCGATGCAGTGGTTGTATCTAGCACTCTGACGTGTAACCCAACACGAATGCTTTCCAACCAAGTCACTTACTTGAAGGGGTCTTCAATGGAATACTTTACCTTAGGGCCAACCCCTAAGATAGACTTCAGTTCAGCACAGCAACAACACTTGGCAATAGCTTCAGAGAGGACGCTTCAGCACAATAACCCTTACAATAAACTCTCTAAGTTTCTACAGAATTCACTACCGAATTCTTACAATTAACATGCTTAGGGGCCTCTATTTATAGGCTACAAAAGACCTAAATCGGGTCTGATTAGGTTTTCCTAGGCACCGTCCGGACGGTAGACATATGGCGTCCGGAAAACTATGAGATCGGCTTTCCAAATTCCCTGAAATTCTTTCCTGAATTGAGCCGCATCCAGACGCTGTTGCCCTAGTGTTCGGACTGTTGCACTTTAGCTGCACGCATTTTCCATATTAAGGCTTTGAGCATCCGAACCATGAGGACTAACGTCCGGATGGTTGAACTGATGCACGCAATTTCCATGTATGAAGCTTGAGCATTCGGATCATGAAGACTGACGTCCGGATGATTGAACTTTGTATGAACGACTTGCCTTATCAGGGATAGCATTCGGATGGGAACACACATCGTCCAGACGGTTGCAGCTGTATTCCCATATATGTGTTTTGGAAAGAAATCTTTCAAATTGTCGAAAACTAAAAGGCGTCCGGAAGTGTTCCTGAAAAGTCCGGACGGATGCAAGCTGGAACAGTTCGAAGGTTCTCGACACAAAGGAAGGTACGGATGGACTTCTAAATTTAACAATGTGTGTGAACAGTGTGCAACAAAATATTAAATGCGGAATTTAAAGGAGACAAATATTTTGTTGACGAAGTGGAAACTCAATTAAGAGAAAAACCACTCCAGGGCAGCCAAGCCCAGGATATCTACTATTCAGAAGACAAAGCTAGATACAAAGCAGTAACACTCACATACCCCTGATGCAGTGGTCGTACCTTGCTATTTGACGTGTAACCCAACACGAACGCTTCCCAACCAGGTTCACCTACCAGAAGGGGTCTTCAATGGAATTCTTTACCTTAGGGCAAACCCCTAAGATAGACTTCATAGCTGATCAAATCACACACTTGGCAAGGCTTTAGAGGAAATATCACGTCTCTAAGCTGTAGAGAATTCACACCGAATTATATGTTGAAAGCATGCCTCAAGCCTCTTATTTATAGGCTTAGGAAACCCAAAATCGACTCAAAAATGGATTCTAAGACACGCGCGTCCGGACGGGAGCCAGGGCCGTCCGGACGGGCCAAGTTTTTCTTGTACGGAATGAAATTCTGGAATTTTCTGCAGGGCCGTCCGGACGGGCAAATCTTTTCGCCCGGACGGAGGCCGTCTGGATGCTCAAATTACAGCATTTTTTCTAAGCTTTCTAATGAAGCCTATTTCGTCCCAATCCGATATTTGAGTAAAAAGTTATGACCAAAATACCCGAGGGTGTCCGGACGGCTTGACCGAGCGTCCGAATGGTCAACTGCAACCGCCTCTCCAAGATAGCGTTGAAAGCTTCCATAACAAGGCCACGTCCGTATGGTGTTGCCCTAGCATCTGGACAGTTGCACTTTGGCTGCACAAAATTACCATAATAAGGCTTGGAGCATCTGGACCTTAAAGGCTAACGTCCGGACGGTTGAACTGGTGCACGCAATTTCCATATATGAAGCTTGATCGTTTGGACCATGAAGGCTGATGTCCGGATGGTTGAACTTGGTATGCACGTTCTTCCCTTATAGAGGACATCGTCCGGACGGGATCACACATCGTCCGGACGGTAGCAGCCGTCTTCCCATAACTGTGTCTTGAGGCAGAAACCCTATTTCTTGTCAAACATTGAATGGCGTCCGGACGGTATAACCACGTCGTCCAGACGGATGCGCTGGAACACTGGGATTTTCTCGAACTCTGAAGAGCGTCCTGACGATTTGCCATTACGTCCGGACGGATGCAATCTTGAACTGTTCGAAGCTTCTAGACACTGATGGGCGTCCGGACGGAAAGATCTCGTCTTCCGGACGGATGTTGTTGACTGATGAGCGTCCGGACGGAATACCATGTCGTCCGGACGGCTGACAGGGAACCGAAATAAATCCTTGTAAACTTCACAGAATCTTCTCGAAGAACATAGCTGAAGAGTAGACTCTGGATAAATCAGCATCCCTGTGAAAGCAGCAACATTACATAGAAGTGATTTTGTCCAATAAAATGCAGCCAACACAAAAACTAACAAACTCCCCCTTTGGCCATTGTGGGACAAAAATCACTTGACCGGTTAAAAATACAATACCGTCCAAATCAAAAATTACTCCCCCTTTTTGTCACAAAGGGACAAAGGGTAAAACAGAGTAATGAGAAAAACCACACAACAATTACACCCTCTCAATGTCTCAGAAGTACAAGGGTAAACAGAGTAATAATATCCACAGACAAAAAACTTTCTAAAATCCAAAGCAATAGGAGAATAGAGAAAAGTCTGCAAGTGGCCCAAAAGAGAGGAATAGAAATCCTCCAAGTTTCAAATCCCAAGACCTTTGGAAATTGAACATCTGACTTCAACAATAGTCAGTTTTCCAAAGGATGCATCTGTCAATCACTGTGCTGGGAGCCGCTGGATGTCGTATTCTTGGAAAACCAATCAGAAATATCTCCAAAAATACCATTAGATCCTGTTAGTTCCAAACATAATGTGGTATTTAAGACGGCTGTCAAATGGATGCCAAAGAGAAATATAAGCAATGCAACTATTCATAAGGCATAAAAGATCAGCCTAGCACACAGACAGAAAAGGGTTTTCATGCACAATATCTCAAGAAAAATATCCTAACAAATATTCCAATATTCTAAAAGCACAAAGACTTAAAAGAATAACGGAAGACATAATGAAGATCATGGGATGAGAAGAGATGTGCACAAAATGCCAAAATCTCGGGAGAAATCCACAAGAAAAACACACAAGATGCCATGATAAATCAATAAAAATGCAAAGATGTGTGTATGGCAGAGAAAGAGAAGCAAGTCTTAAACCTATAGAGATCCTTACCGGATGAGCAATTGCTAGGTCAGCATATGGCAAGACTGCTCTCGTTTTGGACGTAAGAATAAGTCTGTCCACACACTTCACACTGAAAATCTGAAACTTGAGGAAAATTTGCAGAAAAATAATTTTTCCAAAGTCAGTTTCAGAACACGCATGTATAATCCATTGATAACACAATCAGGGAGCATCTCAAAACTAAGCAGAGATATAAAAGAGAGTTGAGAGTTCAATCAGCACAAACATTTTCCTGGACATAGAAAATTCAAATAGACAACTCAACTCATGCAATGTGTGTGTGTGTGAAGACTTAACCCACAAGGTATGACTATCACAGAAATGACAAAGAGCAACCAGATTTTCTAGACAAGAGAGAAAATCTGTGATAGATTAGCCAAAAGTCAAACCTTATAACTTACTAGGGCCTAGCCACCCTCATCTGATACACTCCCCCTGAGATGCAACACCGAATTGTTTTACTTGTACCATGAAGGACAAAGTAAATTTTTACTTGCACGTAGAGGGCAAGGCATATAGCAAATTCAGCACAAAAGCAGTGAATAGACAATTTAAAGCACAAAATTCATATGAATAACTGCTTAATTCTTATGGTGCTACAATCTAGAGGGAATGCTAGAGTTTTTAGGTTCTAGGTTCAACTAGCATGTGGTCAATTTGGCCATCTTATCAAAAACATCTTCTCTTATCCAAAAATTCTTAGAAAGACAAAGTCAGAGAAGGAAAGATGTACCTTTAGGGGAGTCATGGATAGTGCACATTTTTCATCGCATGAGAAAAGAAGCTATCCTACTTTTGCATATACAGGAAAACACTTGGCAAATTATAGTCAGAAACTCTCAAATATATCTAAGCAAAGTAAATTAATACCCAAATAATTGAGATATCATGAGAAAATACATCCAATATCTGATATGCCAAAAAAATATCTTGCAAATTCTCCCTAATATTTTTTTTTTTATTTATTAAAAACAAATGCAATATGGAAAGAAAACGTCATATGCATGGCAAGATCAAACCTGATGATGCCAATACAGAAAATAACAGTTGCTCGACCTGCTTTTTCTGTCTTCCCCAAACAGTACCTGCAATGCGCTCTCAAGAGAATAGGGGGCACAACAAACTAGTTCCTAGATTGCATAGTAAGCACACAAATATAACAAGTAAATGTGCAAGCAATCAAACCTGATGCCTTAGGATTAGGAACCGAATCCTAGGCATGAACACCTTCTCTTGCTAGGTGCGTTCGTTCCCCCTCATGGGATGAATGGTCTCATCACTCTTGACCCATACCTGCTTGACTCGAGGCGGTGGCTTGCAGGTCTTGTCCATGTTGTCCATTCTCCTTAGCATACCTTGCATTAGGCTAAGCAATCCTTCATAGCCATGGCTGCCATTAGGCTTTTGCAGCTTTCTCTTGTAGCGCCTTTATTTGTTCTTCTTTGGTTTGCCACTCTGATTGGCAGGAACAAACCTTTGCTGATGCTGCGGAGCCTGAAGTGCCGTAGGAAGTAGGGTGCCTGATGTATCTTTTGTTGGCAGCTCCTTCTGAACCTTCGACTTTTGAGCCTGGAGATGTGGACAATTGGGTCGGATGTGACCGGTGATGCCGCAGTGATGGCAGATAGGCAAGCTTCTTTTGTTTGAATGTTTCTTTGTATTCTCTGCAAAATTATGGTTAGCATTCTTACAAATAACATTGCCCTTACCTTTTATATGTCTCCTATGCGGAGGGACATATTTTGATGAGGAAGAATCATCAACTTCACTTTTCCTCATAGCATCCTGCTTAATCCAAGGCCTGTGGGATTTCAACAAATAACAATTTGGCCTAATATGACCAATTTTCCCACAATTATGACAAGTAGAAACAAACTTACATTGTGTTCCTGATTCCTTAGGCTTGGGCATCACACAATCATTCAAGCAAGAATTATCCGAACAAGCAGTGTCTACTATCACAAGCTTAATACTAATGGAATCTAATTCAGAATCAGCAACATGTGAAGTAGAAGCACTCAAGTCATCAACAACTAAATCAGGCTTGTTGGAAATATCTGAATGAATACAAAGCATGCTTTTCAAATTATCACTAGAGAATTTTTCCAATTTCTTCTCATGTGAATCAATAATGTCAAATAGCATGGTATTCTCAGATCTCAAAGAGTCAATCAAAGCATGTGATTCAGACAATTGAACAATCAAAGACTTTTTTTATTGCTTCACCTTTTTAAGCTCTTTATGAAAAATTTTAGAATGTTGAGCATTCTTCAATTTATTAAAAACCTTAAAGAGCATAATATGAGAATCCTCACCAGATAACAGAGAAGAATTCATGATAAAAGGTGTAAAAAAAAAGAAGTCACAAAAGATGAGGATCACACTCAAAAAAATAAATCCTAAACAGAGTGTGCGTGCTCTGTTACCAATTGAAAAATAAATGGACTTCTAAATTTAACTGTGTGTGAATAGTGTGCAACAAAATATTAAATGCGGAATTTAAAGGAGACAAATATTTTGTTGACGAAGTGGAAACTCAATTAAGAGAAAAACCACTCCAAGGCAGCCAAACCCAGGATATCCACTATTCAGAAGACAAAGCTAGATACAAAGCAGTAACACTCACATACCCCTGATGCAGTGGTCGTACCTTGCTCTTTGACGTGTAACCCAACACGAATGCTTCCCAACAAGGTTCACCTACCTGAAGGGGTCTTCAATAGAATTCTTTACCTTAGGGCCAACCCCTAAGATAGACTTCACAGCTGATCAAATAACACACTTGGTAAGGCTTTAGAGGAAATATCACATCTCTAAGCTGTAGAGAATTCACCACCGAATTCTATGTTGAAAGCATGCCTCAAGCCTCTTATTTATAGGCTTAGGAAACTCAAAATCGACTCAAAAATGGATTCTGAGACTCGCGCGTCTGGACGGGAGCCAGGGCCATTCGGAAGGGCCAAGTTTTTCTTGTCTGGAAAGTAATTCTGGAATTTTCTGCAGGGCGTCTGGATGGTGGCCATCCAGACGCTTCTAGGGTCCGTCCGGACACTCAAATTATAGCATTTTTTCTAAGCTTTCCAATGAAGCCAATTTCGTCACAATCTGATATTTGAGTAAAAGTTACAACCAAAATACCTGAGGGTGTCCGGACGGCTTGACCGAGCGTCCGGACGGTCAACTGCAACAGCCTCTCCAAGATAGCGCTGAAAGCTTCCATAACAAGGCCGCGTCCGGACGGTGTTGCCCTAGCGTCCGGACGGTTGCACTTCGGCTGCACGAAATTACCATAATAAGGCTTGGAGCGTCCGGACCTTGAAGGCTAACGCCCGGACGGTTGAACTGGTGAACGCAATTTTCATATATGAAGCTTGATCGTCCGGACCATGAAGGCTGACATCCGGACGGTTGAACTTGGTATGCACGTTCTTACCTTATAGAGGACATCGTCCGGAAGGGATCACACATCGTCCGGACGGTAGCAGCCGTCTTCCCATAACTGTGTCTTGAGGCAGAAACCCTATTTCTTGTCAAACACTGAATGGCGTCCGGACGGTATAACCACGTCGTCCAGACGGATGCGCTGGAACACTGGGATTTTCTCGAACTCTGAAGAGTGTCTGGAAGATTTGCCATTACATTTGGACGGATGCAATCTTGAACTGTTCAAAGCTTCTAGACACTGATGGGCGTCCGGACGGAAAGATCTCGTCGTCCCGACGGATGTTGCTGACTGATGAGCGTCCGGACGGAATACCACGTCGTCCAGATAGTTGACAGGGAACCGAAATAAATCCTTGAAAACTTCACAGAATCTTCTCGAAGAACATAGCTGAAGAGTAGACTCTGGATAAAGCAGCAACCCTGTGAAAGCAGCAACATTACATAGAAGTGATTTTTCCAACATAATGCAACCAACACAAAAACTAATAGAATTCAATACCGAATTCTTGCAGTTCTCAATGCCCAGGGCCTCTATTTATAGGCTGAGGTTCAAATGGGCGATTGTTGTAAAATATATGGGCGCCGTCCGGACGGTGGACATGGGCTGTCCGGACGGTCGCATGTCCACTGCATGTAATTTCCATATGAGGCTTCGCGCGTCAGGACCATGGGGGATGGCCATCTGGACGGTTAATCTTCAACATGCAATTTCAATATTTACTGCGCGTGGGTCTGGACCATGAAAAGCAGGCGTCCGGACTGTTGAAGTCGAATCTACAATTTCCATATCTGTTGAATGTGCGTCCAAACCATGCTGATAGACGTCCGAACGGTTGAATTTGAATTGCGATTCTTGCCTTAAGGAGAAGCACGTCCGGACGGTTGCAGCAATCTTCACATATATAATTTTGGAAAGAATCAGAAGCTTGATCGAATATTGAAGGGCGTCCGGATGGGCTGCTTAGTCATCCGGACGGATGCAACCTGCAACAAAAGCTACTCGATACAGTGAAGGGTCCGGACAGAAATACACGTCGTCCGGATAGATGGACGTCCAGACGGGATGGCATGGTCGTCCAGACGGCTGACAGGGAACCGATTCTTCTGACTTCTACACAATGCAGATTTTCTGAAACACTTCTGAATAGTGGAATCCCAGTTAAAAAGCACCTTTACAAACAAGTGATTTTGTCCAACCAGAATGAAGCCAATTACAACCTAACAAAAACGACTCCAAAATTTTATTTTATTTATTTTATAATTTAGAGCCGCTTTTGTAAAAGGGCTCAAATAGGTTTGAGCCGCTTTTATTAAAGTGGCTCAAGTTAGAACTGTTTTTTAGAAAAACGGATCAATCCGAGTCTTTAATGCTAGATGTGTTGACCCGTTGTCAAAATGGTTCAAAAAAAAATGGCTCAAATTGTTTAGAGCCATTTTTAGGGCTTAAAACGACTCTAAAAAACCGGCTCAAAACACTTGTTTTTTTTTTTTGTAGTGTTAGTATGTGGGATGATATGATTGGAGCACTTCATGACAGTCATATGCCATAGACTCGCATATTTCACTCTTCACATACGGATGACAATCATTTCCGAATGGGTAGTCCTTATTTTGTATGTTTCGTATTCCATGTGACACTTGTATTTTGGAGAGCCATCCATTGTTATGTAATTAGAGTAATGTTTTGTAAGTCTTAAACAAATAGACTAGTGTATGAGACTAGTGTGTGGCTCTCTTGTTGTAAACATATATGTATTTATAGATGTGTTTCATCTATTGATATGTGTTTGCCGCACATTGATTTCATGTTAACCGCTGCATAGATGTAACTCTGAATATCAAGTACATATTGTGGGATGTGTACCATATGTTGGCTAAGCGACAAGTAGTCGTTTGATAAGTGCTGAATGTTACACATTTAAGCCCTTAATTTACATATGTTAAGTTCTTAGTTTTATTATAGCTTGATGTTCTGTTTTGTTTTTATGTTTTCTTGTATTTTACAGGTTTTGGAAGAAAATCCATCAAATTCCAAGATTATAACAAAGTCGGCAAACTCACTTTTGGAAAGATTCAACTCCAAATCAATTTTGAATTTAAGAAAAGAGAAGTCGGCAAAAATTCGTTATTTTTGGAAAGAATCCAAAATGAGCACGTCTCTGTAGTTTAATCATAACTTTCGGCTTATGTATCGTATTGCGACGAAATGGCGTTGGAAAGGTAATAAAAAATAGAACAAATTTGTCAAAAATAGGTTTTTCCTAATTTGGACATTTATTATGCCAAAATCGTCCCAAAATAAAGGACAACAAATCTGTATGAATTTGGAATCCTTTTACTATTTGGATTGGAATTTCAGAAAGGGAAAAGACTTGTACTAATCCTATTTGGACTAGGAGACCTATTTACAATTTTTCTAGGATTCTTAGGGCTTCTAGAGCTTCTCTAATACTTATAAGTAGGCTTCTAAGCTTTGAATAAAAAACACACAAGCTTTGAGGAAGAATTAGAGGCTACTTCAACAAGGATTTTGATTTTTCTTTATTCCTTTATTTATTTTCTGTATGTATATAATTTTAGCATATATTAGTTGTAACTAATACTTTAGTTAGGGCTCTATTGAAGCCTTAATTATGTCTCGTTAAGGTTTTCAATCGGCGCCTTTGCTACAATTCATATATTGATGCTTAACTTGATTATTTCCTATTTTCTAGAATTCCTCACGTGTTTGTGCTTGATCATCCTATGCATGTAGTATGGATTTGTTATTTATATCAATTAGGATGATCGATTCCTGGATATAATAAAGTAACAAAAGAACCCCATCACAGGTTCTTGGATTAATCAACATGAAGGCAACTAGAATAGATACCTTGTCCCAGCCTGAGTGTGTTTACCGATTTCCATAGACTTATGCTTTCTTGAAGAACAACTCTGTAGATACCATGCTCAATCTTTCAAGGAAGAAAAGAGTTAGAGTAGATACCATGCCTAACTCGTGGCTTAGGGAAACCAATGGCTTTAGGAGTAGATACCATGCCCTTGTGTCCGGTAAACATTAACTATCAAGTTATGATTGTAGCATTGGCATTGTGAATCTTAATTGAGTGTGATTAACGGTGGATATCAAAGCCCTACCTTACCTCCTATTATATTTCTTCAATATTTTTGTCTCTTCTCTTATTAGATCTTATTAATATTTTTATTTCTTTTCACTCCTCTCAATTATTTAGGAAATCTTTTTAAGCATAATTTACCAATCCTCGTGGGAATAATCTCGTATTTTCTTACTATACTATCATTTTGATCTTCTGCACTTGCGAGTAAAATGTACAAATATTTATTTATTTATTTAAATAGATATTTGCATAACAAGTTTTTAGCCCTGTTGCTAGGGATTGTGTTAAATTGTACTTTAAAAATTTTCCTTTTATTTTAGTTATTTTTGTTTATGTTAATCTAAAAATAATAATAATAATAATAAAATAAATTCTTACTTGTTTCTGAGTTCTTAGCTGCAGAATTTTGAGTCTGGTCATGCAATCAAGCACACTCGTCACGATTCCAATTTTCCAAGGTTGCATCTCCGGGCTGGTTGTAAGCTTTTATTTTAACTTTAATTTTTGATTTTTATTTCCCTTTTGTTCTTTTAATTTCTTTTTGTTATTTTATTCATGTGGGGAGATATTTCTACATCCCATGGACCATGTTCATATTGCTTTAATCCTTATCATCATGTTAGAGATTGTCCTGAAATGAGACAATTTTCTAACTATCATTATAAGCATATGAACACATCATTCTCTAGACCGGGGAATGACTTCTACTCTGATTCATATAACCCGGCACGGAGGCAACAATCTAATTTCTTGTGGCAAACTCAAACTCATGAAAATCATGCTCCGGCATTGCAAGAATGGCTCCAACAAGCATATCCGCTGTTCTATGATCAATCATACCCCTCTCAATCAACTCCACACCAGCAATGTCAGGCTGAGCCACACCCTCCAAATAGTTTTGACCTTAAAGAATTTGCGCTGGCTATTTTTCAGCCAAATGGAGGCAACTAATCAACAGCTGCGGTCCATCGGCAATAAAGAAGCTCATGACAAGGAGCCATCTCCGATCTTTTGGCCACAACCATACCAAGAGGAGCCATCTCTTCTGTCAGATTAAGACATTTATGATAAAATGTTGAATATTATAAGCGAGATAGAGAAAACTAATCAGACATATACCCAATTCATCACTAAGATAGACACCAAGATGGAAGCTCACGTTGAACAAATCATCAACCACATCAAAAGAGAAAGAGAAGAAGAGCTTCAAAATCAGTTGGTGGCTAATCCTAATGGATATTACATGAAGGATTGGAGTTCTTCCTATCATGAGCAAGCTATCCCCACATTGAGGGGTGAAGAAGTGGTCAAAAATCAGGACGAAGAGGGGAAAGAGGAGCAAATTGAGGTCACACAGAATCTACGTCGGGAAAAAGGCAAGGAAGTGAGCACTGAGGCTTCTTCAGCATCAACTCCTATTCACAATTTACCAAGAGGCCATGAGTGTAGTCAGTTAGGGCTATTAGACGAGCACACTGAGGTCATCGAAGTAGAAAAACTCTCTAAGTATTCTACTCATAGTATTCCAGTTCATGATTCCCTTCCGGATGAGAAACTGTTTACGAATTCTCAAAGTGATCTACCTCGATCTGTGAACATTAGGAACTACTGTTCTATAGATAGAATTCATTCTCTATGGTCCAAGAGAAGAAAAGATTGGTGCTTCAAGTTTAAACTCAAAAGCTACTATCAAAAGCACTCGAGTAGTCCAGAGCTCAAGCGCATCTGCCAGATTAGTGGTAATGAGGCCACTGCATGCACTAAAAATCCATATCGTTTAAAGAATTATGGTTTTATTTTTAATTATAGTTCATTTTATTTTGGTTAATTTTCGTTTCTACTTTCGATTTTTTGATTTTTTTAGTTTTCCTTTCCTTGGTTTTCTTTTTCTAGTTTTGTTTTTCAGAAAAAGTTTGTCTGCATTCAAGTTTGGGGGTATGCTACTAACCATACCTTGTCCAACCAGTTTTCTCATCCCCCGAGTATGATCTTTTCATTCTATCTACACATTAAGGATAATTTTCAATTCAAGTTTGGGGGTATGGGGAACACACACACACACACACTTTATCCAAATTTTTTAAATTGCATATTCATGTTATTTTGAAGACTTTGGTTGATCTAAAAATTGTGATTTGAATTTCATTGGTGAGCTTCGAATGTTGAACACATGATCATTTGAAATTGATTCTAAAGACCTACTACTTATTTTTGGCATCTAAGGATTCACTTGTTTCAATCTAAACTATGAGAAGCACATTAGCATATATATATAAAGAAGATAATAATAATAATAGAAAAACTATTTTTGAAGAATTCATTGAGTAACTGGACTTCTTGCTCATTAAGCATTGAATGTTCACATCAAAAAGTGAAAAATTCGAATTGGTTAAAGTCATGACTAAGTTAGTTCTGTAGCCTTTTTGACTCGAGTTAGTAAGCTCTTAGGGGTGTTTCCACACCTAGTGCCTTAAAGCCATCTAGTTTGGGAGCATTAGCCTAACACTCGTACTTAGGTCAATTAGAAAGCTTAAGAGAACTAAGCATTGCACAGCCTGACCAAAAAAAAAAAAAGAAAAAAAATTAACAAAAGAGGAAAGAGAAAAAAAGGAAAAAATAAAGATCTTGCTTGCTATTATGCCTTGGTTATTCAATTTGATGGGGATCCTAGTGAACTTTGAGATATTGAGTCATTGCACATTGAAATTAATTTGAAGCCTCATGATTATGTGTTAATTCACCTTACACTAAATTAAATTTGTGATGGCTCAGCTTGTCATTTGCAAGTGGTTAAACTTTGGAATTCTATTTCATTTTGAAGATGGAGATTTTCTTTCTAAACTTGCAAATGAATGAGGATCTTAATTTTGGTGATACTTAACTCTTTTGGGTAGCATGAATTTTTGCATAATGTTCGTGGGTATCATTTCGGGCAACCCCTCACGAGACTTTACTCGTCCTCTAGGGAGTCCTAGGGGTTTAAAAGGTTTATTGCATACGCTAAATGCAATCGTGTTTCCCGTAACAGAGGAGGTAGAGTAGTTATTGTTTTAGTTTTCCTTTTATTTTTAGTTTTGTGTTGCTAAGGGACAAGAAATACGTAAGTTTGGAGGTGAAAAATGTAGGACTTCTAATTTATCAAGTGTGTGCAATAGTGTGCAACAAAATATCACAATGCAAAAAATAAAGAGATAGATATTTTGTTGACGAAGTGGAAACTCAATTAAGAGAAAAACCACTCCGGGGCAGCCAAACCCAGGATATCCACTATTCAGAAGACAAAGCTAGTACATAGACAGTAACACTCACATACCCGATGTAGTGATCGTATCTAGCACTCTGACGTGTAACCCACCACGAATGCTTTCTAACCAAGTCACCTACTTGAAGGGATCTTCAATGGAATCCTTTACCTTAGGGCTGACCCCTAAGATAGACTTTAGTTTAGGACATCAACAGCACTTGGCAATGGCTTGAGAGTAAGTGGATCATCACAATAACTCTAAAAATAAACTCTCCAAGCATTATGAAATTCACTACCGAATTCTTACAAAGAACATGCCTAGGGCTTCTATTTATACACTACAGGAATCTAAATTCGCGTCTGACTTGAATTACCCAGGTAGTGTTCGGATGGTAGCTGCGGGCGTTTGGACAGACAACTGTGCGATCGGCTTTCCAAATTCACTTGATATTATTTCCTGAATAGAGCTGCGTCCAGATGGTGTTGACCTAGCGTCTGGCAGGTTGCACTTTAGCTGTAAGCAATTTCCATATCAAGGCTTTGAGCGTCCGGACCATGAAGTATGACATTCAAACGGTTGAACTGATGCACGTAATTTCCATATATAAGGCTTGAACGTCTAGACCATGAAGTCTAATGTCTGGACGGTTGAACTTCTTCTGCATGGCTTGCCTTATTAAGGATAGCGTCCGGACCAGTGCAGCTGTCTTCCCATATCTGTGTTTTGGAAATAAATCTTTCATCTTGTTGAACACTGAAAGGCGTCCGGGCGTGTTGCTGAGAAGTCTAGACGGATGCAAGCTGGAACAGTTCGAAGGTTCTCGACTCAAAGGAAGGTTTGGATGGAAAGTTCTCGTCGTCCGGACGGATGATGCTTGGACAGTTGAGCATCCAGATGGAATATCACATCATCCGAAGGGACGCAAGGGATCCGATTTCTCTGACTTGGAATCTGTGTAGAATCTTCTAGAAGAACTTTGAATAAGAAGACTCTGAAAATAACTAAATCCATGTTTAAAAGCATCATTATATGGAAGTGATTTTGTCCAATAGAAAGCAGCCAAATACAAACCAACAAACTCCCCCTTTGGCCATTTTGGGTAAAAAAACACTTGACCGGTTAAGGATACAATCTTGGTCCAAATAAAAAAAAAATACTCCCCCTTTTTGTCACAAAATGACAAAGGGTAAAATAGAGTATTCAAAAAACCACAAAAAAATTACTCCCCCTAAATATCTTAGCTGGACAAGGGTAAACAGAGTAATAAATATCCAAGAGTTATAATGTTTAACAAATTATCCATAAAAACAGAAAGATAAAATGTCTCAAAATAAATAAAAACGAAAGACAAAAATAAAAATAAAAAATTAAGCAGCCTCAGCCATAGGTGCATCATCCTCGTCAACACTACTACTGCTGGATTGATGATGGTGCTTGAGGCACTCCAAGATGTCTAGCTGGCTCTGCTCCACACAGAGGTTTATAGAGTGAACCTCCTGATGCATAGATGACATTACCTGCTACATAGATGAAACAGTCAGCTATATAGTGCTCATGCCCCCTATAGAGAAGCCAAATCCTCCAAAATCTGTTCATAATCGGCATCCTGTTGCAGAGGCGGCAAAGCAGTCTGAGTCGAAGAAGCAATGTCCGACATCTCAACACGAATAGTAGGTGGTAAAAGGTCATCATCCTGATCATCACGCCTCAGTTGTGCATTGGACTTCATTAAGGTCTGTTTGTGTAGGGGATCGTGGATCTTCATCTTCGGCTCTCTAGCTACATCAATGCCAGATTGCAAGATGATCTAAGTAAGTAGGCAGCCAAAGGGGAGAACGATATTATTCTCATCCCGAGCCTCTAGCATCACACCCATAATATGCTTGCATAGACAAAAAGGCAAGCACAGACAAATAGCATAAACAAACTGTGCCCTCTTTAGAATCAGATTACTCCACCTAACAATAGGCCAGAGATTGTGCTGGATGATCTTTGTAAGCATGCAGTGCGGGGGAGACAGAGCACTAATCTTGATGGAAGTAAATCGCTCCTTACCCTGGGGGGGCAGCATGAAAGAATTCCCGGAGCTCATCCAAGGAAGGAGGCAATACAACCTCATTATAAGGATTGGCAGAGATCTGAAGAACTAGCACTCCAATGATCTAGCTGATAACCTGAGGATCAACCATGATAATATGCCCGACAATGGTAGTAGAACAATCCTATTGTCATCATTCTGTGCCACAAGATTTGCATAAAATTCTCAGACCAGTCTGGTGAGTACAACACAGGCACAGTTTTGAGGTAGCCCCAGTGTAAGTCTGGATAATCTCGTGAATATCATCAAGGGGAGCAACCTTAAGATCAACACGAATGACAATCCTCTCTAGAATGACTGCCCTATTCATAATTCTGGCTTTAACGACTATAATATCTTCTTCTGTCCTTTGACGAACCCTGCATTGTGGACTACCAGCAGACATGATTCTACAAAATTAACCAACAAGATATGCCAACAATATTCTCAAAAATATTAGATTCTTGTTAGTTCCAAAAAAAAATCCGGCATTATAAAGGCAGAAAATGGGACTTTTCCAAAAATTACAAACAGTGAATAGCCCAATGCAGTCCAAACGAATGCTAAAACAAATAATCCCAACACAACAAATATCACAAATATGCATTTTTAATTTCAAACACATTCTCCAAGAAAAATACAATATTTTAACAATTAATAAAACATTGAAAAGAATAAAGAGAAATGAATCATTACCTGGAATGGAGAGAAATATGCACAACAAACAAAAATGACCGAGAAATCGTGAGAGAAGCTTGAGAAAATCACACCCAAAAGAGACAAAGTGAAGAGAAATCAAAAAGAGTTCCGCGGCTAGGGGAGAAAGCGATGTTTTAACCCTGTGGGGTCCCCGTCTGGTCGAATCATTAACTCGTCCAGACGCGTATTGCCACATAAGCATGCAACAGGCCACGCGCGTCCAGACGTGTAACCTGATCGTCCAGCCGTCTAAGCTGCACCTGTCCGGACTCCAGGAGAAATCGATCGGACGCTTCACACTGAAAAACAGAAATTGAAGGAAAATTTGCAGAATTTTTTTTTTCCTTAATGTCAGCTTCAGAACATGCATGTATATTCGAATGATAAGGCAGTCAGATAGCATCTCAAAAATATGCAGAGATATAAAAGAGAGTTCAGAGTTCATTCAGCACAAAAATTCCCTATAGATAGAAATTTTACATAGACTACTTAACTCATGCAATGAGTGTGTGTGTGAAGACTTTCTCAACAAGGTATGAAGTTTACTGATATGGCTTAAAACAATAGGATTTTCTATATAAGAGAGAAAATCAAGAAAAAATAGTCAAAAGTCAAACCTTATTATTTACTAGGGCCTAGCCACCCTCATCCGATACACTCCTCCTAAGATGCAGCACCTAACTGTTTTACTTGTACCATGAAGGACTAGATAAAATTTTACTTGCACCATGAAGGACAAGATATTAAGCTAACTCAGCACAGAAGTAGTGAATATAAGCAAATAACAAGGAATTCAGAAGAATAACTGCTTGTTTCTTTTTGGTGCTGCAACCTAGAGAGAATGCTAGAATTTTTAGGTTCTAGGTTCAACTAGCATATTGGTCAATTTGACCATCTTATCAAAAACATCTCTCTCATAAGAATTTCTAGAAGTAAAAGGTCAGAGAGGAAAAGGATGTACCTTAGGGGATCCTTGGATAGTGCACATTTTCATCGCATGAGAAAAGTAACTGTCGAGCATTTAGATGCATAGGAAAAACTTGGCAAAATATTTAGGCATAAACTCTCAATCATATAAAGGTAGAGTCAATTAATGAGCAATGAACTGAGATATTAGGCCAAAATACATGCAATATCTGACATGCCAAGAAAAGAAAAACATGCTATATGGATAAAAAACATTATATGACTAACATGTAAGGCAAGATCAAACTTGTGAAGGACCAAAATTACCAATATAGAAAAGCAATCACCCGACATGATTTTTCAGTTTTCCCCAAATAGTACCTGCAAAGTTCTCTTAAGAGAAATAGGGGGCAAATAACAATGGTTCCTAAATTGCAAAGCAAACAAAAGATATAACAAGTAAAAAAATCATGCAATGCAATCAAAATTGATGCTCTAGGATTAGAAACCAAACCCTAGGCATGAATATCCTCACCAACTAGGTGAGTCCATTCCCCCTAAAGGGGTGAATGTCTTCCTTCTTCCTGACCCATGCCTGGCTTCCTGTTTGTGGTTATTGGCAGGATTTCATCTAATGATCCATCCACTATATCATGCTCTGCATCCAAATAGGTAGCTCCTTGCAGTATTGATAATCCTCCACATTCTGTGGCCTTTTGAAGTGCTTGGATTTGCCATTTTACTTGGCATGAACAAATCTATGCTGAGGCCGCTGATGTTGAGGAGACTGGCACTGTGGGGCACGATGCCTTGGGACTTGATGCCATGGGGTTTGATATTCAGGAGCTTGATGTCTTGGAGCTTGATTCCATGAAGCCTGATGGGGAGCTTAATGCCTTGGAGCTTGATTCCATGGAGTCTGATACTGGGCCAAAGGTCTTGTGCCGGAATTTCCTTGTCTAGGCACCTTTTTCTTGAACTTCGCTCTCTGAGCTTTGAGAAGGGAACATTATGGTCAGACATGCCAGCTAAATTTGCAATGATGGTATGGGAGATCTTCTGATGGTAGGGAGCTTCTGAGTGACCGGAACATCTCCATTGATTTTGTCCTTCCTTTTATCCTTGACTATGGGTGGAGGCACGGGGACTGTGGGCTTAACAAAGACAGTCCTGGAGGTAGAGCAAATATCAGAAGATGAAGCTACGTACTCGAGTCCAGTCTTGTCTGTTGGGCTTTTCTGAATTGACAGCATATGAGTTAGCTTCTCATCGGTGACCCTCTCTAATTGTAACTGTTTCTCTACTAGCTTCTCTTCTAGTCCCTGTATTTTGAGTAGCAGTGAGCGTTTCTTTGTCTGTAAGCTATTCAGCTCATGAATGTGCTGCTTGCGAGCCTCTCTCAGTTTCTTGAACTCTACATAGAGGATTTTATAAGCCTCTTTGAGTTCTTCTCCATCTTCATCACTGTGCTCTGAGTAGTAAGCATCTTCCTCATCTACATGTGGAGCCACAAAGGCTAGAAATTTCTCTTTGCTCAGGAGCTTTTTCTTCTTCGGACTCACCACTGAGAGTCGCATTGTATGCCTTCCCCTTTCCCTGCTTGAGATTCCCACAGTCAGCTCGTATATGCCCAAACCCTGAGCATTCAAAACATCTTGGGCCTCTGGGATCTTTCTTCTCAGCTTTTGTAGGTTCAGACTCTCCGGGGGCCTTCTTTAGTCTTTTGGAAAATTTCTTTTTTAACCGATCATTCCTCATTAATCTTCCAAAAATTTTGGCCAGCATTGCCACAACTTTTTCTTCATCCTTAGAGTCGTCTTTAGATGAGACTTCGACTTTCTTCTTGGAAGCTTTAAGGGTAATGGTCTTCACCTTTTTGACGAAGTGCAAGGACAACTCATTAGTTTGAAGAGAACCCACCAACTCTTCAATCTTCATCTCTTCCAAGTCTTTGCTTTCTTCAATTGTAGTTACCTTGATTCTAAAATGCTCAGGCAAAGATCTTAGAATTTTACATATGAGTTTTACATCTGAAAGTATTTTCCCAAGACTCACCATTAAGGTTCTTAGGTTGCTCATTTTGGAGTAAAACTCTCCGAATGTCTCATCTTCCAACATCTTAATTTCCTCAAATCTAGAAATCAACATTTGAAGTTTGGCAGATTTAACAAGTTTGGTGCCTTCATACATTGTTTCTAAGATTTCCCATACCTCTTTTGTAGATTCTCTGTTTGAGATTTTTGCAAATTCAAAAGGTGAAAGTGTTTGACATAGAGTATGGAGGGCTTTATCATTGGTAAGTCATGAGTTTTTCTCAGTGATTGCTTTAGGAGTTGCTTCTGCTAGTTTAGTCCAACCAGTTTCAACAATTTTCCAACAGTCAATGGATTTTAAAAAGAATCCCATACGAGCTTTACAATAGCCATAGTTCGTACCATCAAAGGCAGGAACAATATCAAGATTTTGAGACATTGAAGTAAAACTAGAAGTCAAAAGGAAAGATAACACTCAAGAATTAAATCTTAAACAGAGTGTACCAAGCTCTGATACCAATTGAAAAATGTAGGACTTCTAATTTATCAAGTGTGTGCTATAGTGTGCAACAAAATATCATAATGCAGAAAATAAAGTGACAGAAATTTTGTTGACGAAGTGGAAACTCAATTGAAAAATGGAATTGACTTCTAAAATAAGACAAGTGTGTGCTTATCGTGTTAACGAAATTAAACAATGCGAAAAATAAATAACACAAGTATTTTTGTTAACAAAGTGGAAACTCAATTAAGAGAAAAACTACTCTGGGGCAGCCAAACCAAGGATATCCACTATTCAGAAGACAAGACTAGATACAAAGCAGTAACACTCACATACCCCTGATGCAGTGGTACTACCTTACTCTCTAACGTGTAACCCAACACGAACGCCTCCCAACCAGGTCTCCTACATGAAGGGGTCTTCAATGGAATCCTTTATCTTATGGCCAACCCCTAAGATAGACTTCAGTTATAGCGCTGCAACAACACACTTGCAATGGCTTGAGAGAGAACAAATCAGCTCCAATAACCTCACAAAATAACTTTCTAAGCTTTGATGGAATTCAATACTGAATTCTTGCAGTTCTCAATGCCCAGAGGCCTCAATTTATAGGCTAAGGGTTCAAATGGGCGACTGTTGTGATAAGTATGGACGCCGTCCGGATGGTGGACATTGGCCATCCGGACAGACAACTGTGCAATAGAAAATTTCAATATTTTTGCTGAAAATCTTTCCTGTTTAAGAGTTGGGTCTAGACGGTGAGGCATTGTCGTCCGGATAGTCGTACGTCCACTGCAAGTAATTTCCATATAAGGCTTTACGTGTCCGGACCATGGGGGATGGCCGTCCGGACGGTTTATCTTCAACACACAATTTCCATATCTGTTTAGCGCTTGTCCGGACCATGCTGACTGACGTCCAGATGGTTGTATTTCAATTGCGATTCTTGCCTTATGAATGAGTGCATCCGGACGGGAATCCACATCGTCCGGATGGTTGCATCAATCTTCCCTTATTTGACCTTGGAAAGAAAATCTGAAGTTGATTGATCACTGGACGTCGTCCGGACGGGCTGCTGAGACATCTAGACGGATGCAAGCCAGAACAGAAGCTTCACGATATAGTGGAGGGTTCGGACAGAAATCCACGTCGTCCGGACGAATGATACTTGGTCTGTCGGGTGTCCATACGGAATGGTACGTCGTCTGGACAGCTGGAACTGTGGACAGATGAGTGTTCGGACGGGATGGCACGTCGTTTGGACGGTTGTCAGGGACCCGATTTTTCTTGACTTGCACACAATATAGAAACTCTGGAATACTTTTGAATAGCGGAATCCCTGTTAAAAAGCATCTTTACATACAAGTGATTTTGTCCAATCCAAATGAGGCCAGTTGCAAACTAACAAACTCCCCCTTTGGCCATTCTGGGACAAAAATCACTTGACCGGTTCGGAAATACATTCCCGGTCCAAAATTAAAATTACTTCCCCTTTTTGTCACAAAGGGACAAAGGGTAAAACAGAGTAATAAAAAAAAACTGAAATAAAAATTACTCCCCCTAACGGTCTCAGATGGACCAGGGTAAACAGAGTAATATTAGTCCACAAGTTTAACATAGTAAAATATAAACCAAATGTCTCAAACAACAAAAAGACAACAAAACAAAGGAAAAACTTCAAGCATCCTCTGCCACGGGTGCATCCCTAGGCGCATCATCCACATCATCACTGCTGAAAGGATGATGATACTTGAGGTACTCCTTGAGGTCCAGCTGTTTCTGCTCCATACGTTTGTTAATGGAGTGCACCTTCAGCTGCATAGTGGTGATGGACTGCTGCATGGAGGACATAGAAACCTGCATAGTGCTCATCCCCCCTGAATGGTAGCCAGGGCCTCCATGATCTGAGAATAATTGACCTTCGGCTTACATGGCAGGACGGTCTGAGAGGATGAAGCCACATCCGGAAAACCAACAGGCATGGTAGCAGGTATGGGCATCTCATCATCAGAGTCATCCCTCCACAGCTGTGCATTGGACTTCATCAAAGTCTGCTTGCTGATGGGTTCTCCAGTAATGTTGATTCTCGACTGAAGAATGATCTGAGTGAGTAGACAGCCAAAGGGGAGACCGGTATTACCCTCATCAAGGGCCTCCAACATAACGCCTAAAATATGCTTGCACAGGCAGAAAGGCAAGCGGAGATGGATGGCATAAACGAATTGGGCCATCTTCAGAATCAGGTCACTGCTCCTGACAACTGGCCATAGGTTGTGCTGAACTATTTTGGCCAGCAAGCGATGAGAAGGAGACAATGCGCCAATCCAGATGGTGGTAGCACGCTCTTCTCCCTGTGGAACAGCATGGAAAAACTCCCTGAGATCATCCAGAGAAGGAGGGAGTACTACGTCATTATACGGGCTGCCAGGAATCTCGAGCATAGGGACTCAGATGACGTGACTGATGACCTGGGGATCAACAGTGATGATATTGCCTACAGCGGTGGACTGAAGCACCAACCCACGATCATCGTCCTGCACCACCTCTAGGTTGGCATAAAAGAATTTTTCTAGCCTGATGTACACCACACAGGCGCAGGTGTGAAGATATCCCCAATGGTATGTCTGGATAATGTCGTGGATGCTATCCAGAGGTGGCACCATGATGTCAGAGCAGACCATAGTTTTGGCTTGAAGTGCAGCCCGATCTTCCATAGTCCTCTGGCGGACCCTGCGCTGTGGACCGCCTACAGACATGATTCTGCACAACAAAACCAACAAGATTTTGCCAAAAATAATCCAAAAATATTCTTGTTAGGTGATAACAAAAATTGGGCAGAATAACAGCAGTAAAAAGGACTATTTCAAAAATATAGACAGAAATTATCACATTGTAGTCCCAAAAAGTATCACCACAAATAATCCCAATATGGCAAATATATGCATCTCATAATCTCAAAAACATTCCTAAAAAAAAATTAGAAATTCTAACAGTTTAAAAATAAATAAACTGAAAAGAAACAGACTAGAAAAATACCTGAAATGTGAGAGAGATGAAAAAAGACAAAAAGGAGCAAGATAAATCCAAAAGCTCGCAAGAAATAACTCTCAAATATCGGATTGGGACGAAATTGGCTTCATTGGAAAGCTTAGAAAAAATGCTGTAATTTGAGCATTCGGACAGACCCTACAAGTGTCCAGACAGCCTCCGTCCGGACGGAAAGATTTGCCCATCCGGACGGCCCTGGCTCCTGTCTGGACGCGCGTGCCCCATAATCCGTTTTTGACTCAAATTTGGGTTTCAAAAGCCTATAAATAAGAGGCTTGAGGCATGCTTTCAGCATAGAATTCGGTGGTGAATTCTCTACAGCTTAGAGACGTGATATTTCCTCTAAAGCCTTGCCAAGTGTGTGATTTGATCAGTTGTGAAGTCTATCTTAGGGGTTGGCCCTAAGGTAAGTGATTCCATTGAAGACCCCTTCAGGTAGGAGAACTTGGTTGGAAAGCGTTCATGTTGGGTTACACGTTAGAGAGCAAGGTACGACCACTGCATCGGTTCATGTGAGTGTTACTGCTTTGTATCTAGCTTTGTCTTCTTAATAGTGGATATCCTGTGTTTGGCTGCCCCGGAGTGGTTTTTCTCTTAATTGAGTTTCCACTTCGTCAACAAAATATTTGTCTCCTTTAAATTCCGCATTTAATATTTTGTTGCACATTGTTCACACACACTGTAAAAATTAGAAGTCCATTTAATTTTTCAAGCTAGACTGCATAAGATGTTTTATATGCACCAAGCTGGATTGTGCTTAGATACTTGTGTTTCCAAAGATTTGGAAATGTTTGTATCTTTGTATAGTTAGGCATATTGCCACTTGTTTTCTTCTTAGACGTATTTGTATGCTAGTGTTTCCCAAATAGGAATGTTTGTATACGTGTATGGTTGAGTTACTTTGAATAAAAAGTAATATGTTGTAGATGGGCTTGTATATATGCAATTCCCAGCGGCAGATTGAAACGGTCATATACATTGACAGCTACATAGTATACTTTCACATGTTCCTAAAGTATTGGTGTTTACCTTATCAGTTACAATATGTTTTCAAGGGACAGATCTTCATAACTAAAAAGGGTAACTGTTATTGTAAACGATCGATAAAACGAAATGTTGGTTTTATGCGAAAACTCAATAATTATTATACTACTGAAGTGGTGAACTCATACCTCCACCTATGTAGTTGTGGCTAACTCCACAACTGTATAGATGTTGTTCCTTTTGCTACAGGTACATCGGATGTTGATGATGACCCTGTAGCGATGTACTTGGGATATTACAACTAAAGCTCTACGTGACAGTTGTAATGTGTTGGACCATGGCATGTGTCGTTTTGTGACACGTACATGTGATAGCCATTCTTTTGAAATGTAACTAATATTTTGTTAAGCCTTAAACAGATAAACATTGTTATGGCTCTTTTGTATAATTATCAGTTTATGTTTATAGGTGTGGCTTCTGCTCTTCAGATTATGTTTTTTGCTACATATATGTTATTAGATGTTGACTCTAAATATCTGGTACATATTATGGAGTATGTACCATATGTTGGCTTTACGAGAAGTAGTCGTGCCACTATGATGACTCATTTTACATTTGTATAAAAAAAAATTTGGGTTGTCACACATCATGTCAATAGTAGCTGTTATTGTAAAGATACGGTAAGAATGAAAAGGGTTGGCTCATTGTGAAAACCAGTGTGTATTATACTGCTGAGTTGGTGAACTCAGACTTTCACCTATGCGAACGTGGCTACCACCACGATTGTGTAGATGCTGATGCTTTGTTTACAGCTACTGCATACGTCGATGAGGACCCTGTGGCGTTATACTTGAGATACTACGACTGAAGCCGAATGCGACGATTGTAGGTGTTGGACTTGAGGATAGTCCATATTTTGTATAGACAATTTGCATATGGCTTATGTTGCATGTGACATGTGTTTTGTAAAGCCATTCTTTTTATTTAATTAATATTTTAATTAAACCTTAAACAAATAGACAAATGTATGGCTCTGATGTTGTAATTAATACTTGTATGTTTTATTAGATATAGTTTCTGCTGCATATATATTTATCTCTGATGTATCAGGCACATATTATGGGTTGTGTACATTGAGTTGGCTTAACGACTAATCGTCATGCCATTGTGTATAAAAAATAAAAAATAAAAAATTGGTCGTCACACTCAAACTTAACGCAATGCTTGTATGTGTTGGACTTAAGTATAGTCCGTATTTTGTATAGACCTTTATATATGGCTTGTGTCGCATGTGATACTTATTTTGTATATCCATTCTTTAATGTTGTTAATATTTTGATTAAGCTTTAAAGAGATAGACAAATGTAAGGCTCTGATTTTGTAATTAACACTTGTTATTTTATGTGACAAGAGACAGGATAGAGGATCGTCTTAGGGAGTGCCCGCACGACGCTATTTTGAAGTGGAACCTTGTGGAGTGCTTCTATGATGGCCTGACTAAGCCTCATATACCGATGGTGGATGCCTCATGTAGAGGTACTTTATGCTGAAAAGTGAGACTGAAGCATGGACTCTTTTTGAGAATCTCGGTGAGAACGCAATACAAGATGCTTTTTGTAGTCGTAGGATTCCTACTCTTAGAGCTCCTAAGACCGAAGGTCTTTTTGAGGTGAGCAATAAAGTGGATGTGACTACCAAGGTGGACGCATTAGACCAACTCATGGCAAGGGGCATTACTCCTACCATTGCCCCTCACACGCCCATACAGCATGAGGCGTGTTCACTTTGCTCTAGCCCTTCGCACCATGCAAAAGATTGTCCTACAGTAGGATAATTTTTTGACATTTCTCACGAGCATGTGGATGCAGCCTTCTCTAGATCGACGAATGATTCTTACTCCACTTCTTATAACCTTGGATGGAGAAATTAAATTCTCGTGTTGAGCTCAAGGTACCGGAGATTCAGCTCTGCAATCTCATGGACCGCACAATCAAGCATATTCACTGTCCAACAGTCCATCTTACCATCCATCATCCATCTTTTGTCCTCCCCATCAACAATAGCAATTAGCTCCGAATCCTCATAGGAACTCTAGCTTTGAAGATAAAGTGTTGGCTGCTTTTAGCAAACTTGTGTTGGGAGTTGGTTTGCAAAAACATGTTTGCGAAACGAAAAATAAAATTCCCAAGCCAAGATCGAACTTTATGAAAAACAGGTGAAGAGCAGTGCTATTTTAAATAAGTTGCAAAGCAAAAACACTTACATGAAGAATTCAGCCACTCTTTGCTTTTTGGTCAAAACTTTGCTCCTTGCTCCTCAACAAAGAAAACTTATTTTCGAGAGCTGGCTCAAGAATATTAGTTATTAGTAAAAACTAAAGAATTGTTGCAGTCACTTATTTTACAAGAGCTACAGACATATCTATTTATAGGCTCTGAATACTGGGAGAGTGGGAGATATAAGCAATATGGAAGAAGCTTTAGAAATAGTATGGATTAATTCCCTAGCCCATGTGTAATCTGATATCCTCTTGGGCTTAGGTCTTGTCACAAGGCCCAATATCCCCTCTTGCATCTCATGCATAGTTTCTCTCTAGCCCATGTTGTTAATAAATAAAAATAATCAGCCCAACAAATAAAAAGCTTGATCGGGTTAAATTAAATCAGCTAGGTGAGGGACCTAAAGAAAAAAATAAAAAAACTAGCCAAAATAGTTCAGACCCATCAAGTCACTATTTACAATTGATTCCACTAAACAATTGTAATTACACCGTAGTTTATATTTTTTATTAAAAATATAAATCCTTTAAACTTACTTAATATTGACTTGTGATTCCTCACTGAAATCTTCCGTTAAATAATTAAAGCCAAGATACTGTCATTTAAATCTCTACCTCTGAAAAATTAGATGGACTTATAATTTTAACAAGTGTGTGTGAACAGTGTGCAACAAAATATTAAATGCGGAAATTAAAGGAGACAAATATTTTGTTGACGAAGTGGAAACTCAATTAAGAGAAAAACCACTCCGGGGCAGCCAAACCCAGGATATCCACTATTCAGAAGACAAAGCTAGTTACAAAGTAGTAGCACTCACATACCCCTGATGTAGTGGTCGTACCTTGAACTCTAATGTGTAACCCAACATGAACGCCTCCCAGTTAGGTCTCCTACCTGAAGGGGTCTTCAATGGAATCCTTTACCTTAGGGCCAACCTCTAAGATAGTCTTCAGTTTAAGAGCAGCAACAGGACACACAACAATGGTTTCAGAGAGATCAACTCAGCTCAATAGACTCACAATATAGCTCTCTAACCACTAGTGGAATTCAATACCGAATTCTTGCAGTTCTCAAGCCTAGGGGCGTCTATTTATAGGCTGATAGTTTAAATGAGCGTTTGGCTTAATAAAACTGGGTACCGTCCGGACGGTGGTCATAGGCAGTTCGGACGGACAACTGTGTGACCGAAATTTCAAAAATTTTGCTGAAAATATTTCCTATTTGAGAGTCGTGTCCAGACGGTGTTACCCTGTCATCCGGACGGTCGCACTCTTGCTGCAAGTTATTTCCATATAGAGGCTTCGTGCGTCCAGACTGGGAGGATGATTGTCTGGATGGTTGTTTTGATGCACGCAATTTCCTTATTTGATACTCACGCGTCAAGACCATGCTGACTGGTGTCTGGATGTCTAGATTTGAATTGCAATACTTGCCTTATGGATGAGCGCGTCCAGACGAGAATCCACATCGTCTAGACGGTTGCAGTAATCTTCCTATATCTATGTTTTGGAAAGAAATCGTAAAGCTTGATTGAACATTGAGAGTCGTCTGGACGTGCTGCTGAAACATCCGGAAGGATGCAAGCTGGAGCAGTTCGAAGCTTTTCGACTCAGAGGAAGGTTCGGATGGGAGTCCACGTCGTCTAGACGGATGATGCTTTAGTCTGATGTGCGTCCGGACGGCTGACTGTGCAGAATCTTCTGAAAACACTTTTGAATAGCGGATTCCCTGTTAAAAAGCTTCTTTACAAAGAAGTGATTTTATCCAATAGAATGTGGCCAATTACAAACTAACAACCTCTTTATCCTTGGGTCACTGATTTTATCCATTATTCTCGTAGTCATGAAAGACTTAAGGCATGTACATTATATTTTCATATCTCATACCAAATTCCTCTGGCCAGAGACTGAGAATAATCCAAGTCGTAAAATCTATCTCAAAGTAAAATGTCTTATCTTTTTTAATAAAGGACTTAGACTCCTTCTAAAGAAAAGCTCTATGACAATGTTAATTGTGATCACCCAATGCATCGAGAATGTTGACAATCATATTGGTCTCACCCATAAATGCACCAAAGTGATCTACAAGTCACATCTGAGTACACTATCCTCCTAGGATTTAGAATCAATATCATAAGAAGTTTTGCGAGTATGTGTTTTTCCCATCCACAGTATTTTAGTGGAAAAAGAAATCCCATGGTCTATTCAGTGCATAACACCTACACATAAACCCGAAGCCTCCAAATTCACCTAATCATGATAAATCACAAAGATTCGATGGGTAGCAATCTTCGCAAATGGTATGCTGAATTCCATTACTAATTGTTAACTATAAAATTTTAAGAGTACAAGGATTATAGAATAAGACCTTGTGTGATGACCCCGTTACTCACACCATAGACCATATTCAATGTAATCCAAGGGCCTTTCACATGCAAAATATACATAATCATTATTTAGCATGTAACATATCATATGCTTTATGCTCGCAAATAGATCCGTGAATAACAACATTTATTCATAATAAACTTATATATCAACACTACATTAGGATTTAGGGCATAAACCCCAACGACTTGAGGTAGACACTCAATTGCTAAATTCCCACTTCCAATCCATAGCTAAGCTAGAATTCCAATTTGACCAGCTAGTTAATGCACTCAAACGGAGAGAGGAATGGAAGCTTCTAGGTCAACCAGGGGGCAATCCTAAAGGACCCCACATGAATGATGAGAATGCTTCATGTAGTTCTCATCATGAGCAAGTCTAGGCCATCACCATGCTTGGGAGTGGGAGGATGGTCGAGAAAGAGCAGGAGGAAAGTAAGGATGAGCAAAATAAACCCCCAAAAAATCCAAATCCATACTCATCCACTTCCCCTCTTGTTACGGCATATAAGCCCAAAGCTCCACTTCCTCAACATCTCAGAAAGCCAACTGAGAACATGGAAGTAAAGCTCAACATCTTCAATGTCACCTAGCACCCTCCATCTGAGCATGAGTGTTTCTTCCTAGACATCATAAAAGAATTTGTGGAAGACTCACTTCCTAGCATTCTGACAAAGGGTCACTTTTAACTCACATTCATTGATCAAACCCTAGGATGTTAGTTTTGATGTTGAAAAATAAATGACTTCTAATTTGCCGTGTGTGTGTGCACAATGTGTAACAAAATATTGAAAATGCAGAATTTAAAGAAGCACAAATATTTTGTTAATGAGGTGGAAACTCAATTAAGAGAAAAAACTACTCCAGAGCAGCAAAACCTAGGAAATCCACCATCAAAAGACAAAGCTAGTACATAGACAATAACACTCACACACCCGATGCAGCAATCGTATCTAGCACTCTGACACGTAACCCAACTTGAATACCTCCCAACCAAGTCTCCTACTTGAAGGGGTCTTCTATGGATTCCTTTACCTTAGGACTTCTTCCAAAGATAGACTTCAATTATGAGCACAGCAACAGCACAATGGTAATGGCTTGAGAGCTAGCGAATCTTCACAATTTCTCCCTAAAATATACTCTCTAAGCTATGAAGAATTCAATACCGAATTCCGTGTATAATACTTGCCTAAAGGCCTCTATTTATAGGCTCAGCAGACCTAAAACAAGTCTGAAACGGATTTCTCTAGGCTGTGTCCAAACAGTAGCTGAGAGCGTCCGGGCAGACAACTATGCAACCTGCTTTCATAACGTGCTCAACGCAATTCCATTTCAGGGTCGCATCTGAACGGTGTTGCCCTATCGTCTGGACAGTTGCAATCCTGCTCCAAGTAATTACCATAATAAGGACCGTGTTCGGACGATGTTGCCCTGACGTCCGGACTATTGTAATTCTTCTCCACATTTTACCTTATCAAGGATAGCGTCCCGACGGTGTTGCCTTGTCATCCAGATGGATGTAGCTGTCTTCCCGTATATGTGTTTGTGAAGGAAATCTGATTTCTTGTCGAACTCAAAAGAACTTTCGGATGTGTTGCCATGATGTCTGGACGGATGCAAGCTTGAACTATTTGAATGTTCTAGACACCGATGGGCATCTGGAAGCATGACTAGGTCATCCGGACAAAATCTTGGGATCCAACTTCTCTTAATTGGAATCTACACATAATTTTCTTTTGAGCATCTTGAACCACTTTTCTGAAATGAAGACTTTGAAATAAACGACATCCCTGATTATGTAGCAACATTACATAATAGTGATTTTGTCAAACAGAATGCAGTCAATCACAAACTAACAAACTCCCCCTTTGGCCATTCTGGGACAAAAATACTTGACCGGTCTAAAAATACATTCCCAATCCAAAACAAAAAAATACTCCCCCTTTTTATCTCAAAAGGACAAAGGGTAAAAAAAAAAAAAAAAATAGAAAAAACCAGTTAAAAATTATTCCCCCATAATGTTTCAACTAGACAAGGGTAAACAGAGTAAATAAAACCCAGAGTTAGAAAAGTTACAAATATCCAAAACAGGAAAATAATAAAATTGTCTCAAAATAAATCAACAATACACCAAAAATAATAAAAATCAATCCTCGTCTTCAAGGGACGGAAGACGGTGCATGAGACACTCCTGGATGTCAAGCTGGCACTACTCTAGTCATGCGTTGGTAGAACGAACCTCCGGTTGAATATAACTCATACCCCCTGACTAGAATCCAAAGCAGCCAGAATATGAGCAAATCCTACATCATTCTGTGGAGGCGAAAGAATAGTTTGAGAAGAGGAAGCTCCAGTAGGTATCTCAAACTGAACAGGAGGAGGCTGAGGAGCTTCATCTTGACCTTCATGCCTCAGCTGGGCATTTGACTTCATGAGAGTCTGACTGCCAAGGGGTTCCTGTACTCTAATCTTCGGCTCTGCAGAGATGTCCAGCTCAGACTGAAGAATGATCTTTGTGACCAAGCATGCAAAAGGGATCCCTATAGAGTGATCCTCTCTCATCTCCAGCATACGGTTGAGGATGTGCTTACATAAGCAAAAAGGTATCCTCATCACTATAGCATATAGAAATTGAGCCCTCTTCAAGATAAGCTCACTCCTGCGAATAGTGGGCTAGAGATTGTGCTGAACAATCTTTGCAAGTAGACGGTGTGAGGGAGAAAAGGCACCGATTCTGATGTGAGCTTGTGCTCGCTCCTCGCCTTGTGGATGAGCACAAAAGAAATCCCTAAGTTGCTCCAAGGTAGGAGGCTCTGAAACCTCATTGAAAGGATTTGCTGATATGTAAAGTGTTAGTATTTTGGCCTCATTCAGTGTTTGGACAAAATCACTTGTGATTCTATTATTCAGAAATGCTTCAGAGCCAGAAGATTTTCAGTTCCCTGTCAGCCGTCCGGATGATCGAGCCATCCCGTCCGGACGACCATCTACCTGTTCCATCGGTCCGGACAACATGCCATACCGTCCGGACGACGTGTCTCTCCGTCCGGACCCTCCACTGTGTGGAGAAGGTTCTATCCAGCTTACATCCGTCCGGACGTTTCAGCAGAACGTCCGGACGCCTCTCAGTACTCGATCACTGTTCCAACCATCCGGACGATGTGGTATCTTGTCTGGACGCCCATCTCCATAAGGCAAGAATCGCAATTCAAATATCACCATCCGGACGTCTGACAGCTGTGGTCCAGACGCGCGTTCATCAAAAAAGGAAATTGCTGATTCGACTTCAACCGTCCGAACGACTGTCTATCATGGTCTGGACGCGCGCATTGTAGATATGGAAATTGCGTGTTGAAGAATAGCCGTCCTGACGCTCATCCCCCATGGTCCGGACGCGCGAAGCCTTATAAGGAAATTACTTGCAGTGGATGTGCGACCGTCCAGACGATGTGCCATTCCGTTCGGACAAGGCTCTTAAACAGGAAAGATTTCCTCGCAAAATTTTTGGAAAATCTTGTTGCACAGCTGTCCGTCCGGACTGCGCCTCGGTATATTTTGCCTGACGCTAATTTAAGCCCCCAGCCTATAAATAGAGGTCCCTGGGCATTGAGAATTGCAAGAATTCGGTATTGAATTCCACAACTGCTCAGAGACGTGATATTTCCTCTGAAGCCCTATCAAGTGTGTTGTTGTTGTGCTACCGCTGAAGTCTATCTTAGAGGTCGGCTCTAAGATAAAGGATTCCATTGAAGACCCCTTTAGGTAGGAGAACCTGGTTGGGAAGCGTTGGTGTTGGGTTACACGTCAGAGATCAAGATACGGCCACTGCATAGGGTATATGTGAGTGTTACTGTCTTGTATGCCCCGGAGTGTTATTCTGAATAGTGGAATTCCTGAGTTTGGCTGCCCCGGAGTGGATTTTCTCTTAATTGAGTTTCCACTTCGTCAACAAAAATATGTGTGTCATTTATTTTCCACTGTGCTTTAATTTTTGTTGACACTTATGCACACACTTTATTTTTAGAAGTCAATTTCGTTTTTCAATTGGTATCAGAGCTTGGTACACTCTGAGAAGATTAATTTCTTGAGTGCTATTCTGACTTCTATTTTGTCTATGTTGAGTGTGGATAAAATTGCTTCTATTTCACACGATATGTCTAGTCATAAGACCATGTTCATTAAACCTATCATGTCTCATACTCAATCTGTTTGTGAGGGCAAAGGGGATAAACAATCTATACCTACTTGTCATCACTGTGGTATTGTTGGTCATATTTGTCCAAACTGTTTCCAAATTAGGTCTCATAAACCGTGGAAGAAAACCCTTATCCCTAAGAAAGATGAACCAGGTTTTGAAGACGAAGTTAAAATGTTAAGTGATCAAGTTAAACTCATTAGTGAGAAGTTAGCATACCTCACCCCTAATGAGCAAAGATTTGTCCTGGTTAATAATCAAAAAACTTCCAAACAAGTCTGGGTCAAAAAGGAAGATAATCTGTGTTTAGTTTCTCATACTGCACTGAAAATTCTTGATACTTGTTTGTGGTATTTGGATAGTAGTTGTTCTAAACACATGACAGGTGATAAGACTTTGCCAAAAGAAGTTCAAACGGGCAGAGGTGGGCGACTCACATACGAAGATGGGAGTCAATCCACAGTCATTGGTAAAGGGATCATCGACATTCCAGGCCTTGGAACATCTCAAGAAGCTCTGTATGTAGAAGGGCTTAAGGCTCAGCATCAGCCAGTTTTGTGATAATGACTTGGTGGTGCAATTCTCCAAGAAGGAATGCAATATATTTGACAGCAGTGGTAGGTGGCAGGTGGCTCATGGGCGGAGAAAGAACTGCTGAAAATTGTTACGACCTTCCTGGTTTGACTGCAGATCCTCAAATTTTCTGCAACAAAGCAACCATAGATGACAATGAGTTATGGCACCAGAGGTTAGGGCATCTCAATTTCTCCGATATGTTGAAAATTGCAGGCAAAGATGTTGTTAAAGGCTTGCCCAAAATGGAGAAGACTGGAAAAGGAATCTGTGGTCCTTGGCAACTAGGGAAACAGACTCGAGCAGCCCTAAGAAGACCTCAGGTATTCTAACTTCCAAAAACTTGGAATTACTGCACATGGATCTCATGGGTCCCACTAGAACTGCTAGTCTAGGTGGGAAAAGATATATTCTGGTTATTGTTGATGACTTCTCTCGATATACATGGGCTATTCCTATTCGGGAAAAATCTGATGCTTTTGATACAGCTCAACATTTGTTCAAGAAGATTCAAGTTGAGCAAAATTGCCAGATTATGAGAATCCGCAGTGATCATGGAAGAGAATTTGAAAATTCCAAGTTCAAAGAATTCTGTCGCTCATATGGAATCAAGCAGGAATTTTCTTTTCCTATCACTCCTCAGCAGAATGGAGTTGTTGAAAGGAAAAACAGGATAATTCAGGAGATGGCTTGTGTGATGATCCACTCAAAAAATCTTGCTCAACACTTCTGGGGAGAAGCTGTAAACACTGGTTGTCATATCATCAACAGGGTCTACCTTAGGCCTAAAACAAACAAGACTCCCTACGAAATCTGGCGAGGTAAGAAACCCACAGTGAAGTATTTTAAAACTTTTGGAAGTAAATGTTATATACTTCGTGACAGGGAAAATCTGGGGAAATTTGATACCAAGAGTGATGAAGGTATATTCTTGGGATATTCCATAAACAGTCGTGCATACAGAGTCTTCAACAAAAGAACAGAGACTATGATGGAATCGATAAATGTAGTAGTTGATGATGAAGAAGTTCAGAGACCTATTAGCAGGGAGGAAAAACAGCTCGATTCAGCTGAGCCTTCAGCAGCCCCAACTGATATCATTAATCCTTCTTCAAAGGAGTCTCCAAATGAATCTCACTCTTCTCCCACGACTTCGGATTCCACCCTACTACTTCCGAAGATGAGGATACTCCTGCTAATCCTCCTAAGTGATCATGGGTGAAGCATAATCATCCTCTTCAGTAGTTGCTTGGGAACATAGATGAAGGGCATTGGCTGAGAAGTAGAGTCATTCAGGCCACCAGTGAAGTAGCCAATCAAGTCTCTTACAGCTGCTATCTAGCTCAGACAGAACCCAAGAAAGTTGATGAAGCCCTATAGGATGAAGGCTGGGTCTCTGAAATGCATGATGAGCTCCATCAGTTCACCAGAAATGATGTCTGGACCTTGGTTCCCCGTCCTGCAGAATAGAATATTATTGGGACCAAATGGATCTTCAAGAATAAAACAGATGAACATGGTACTGTGGTTCGAAATAAAGCTCGTCTTCTTGCACAAGGATATACTCAGATAGAGGGAATAGACTTTGATGAAACATTTGCTCTAGGTTAGAGTCTATCAGAATTATTCTCTCTATTGCTTGTCATCTTGACTTCAAGTTATATCAGATGGATGTAAAGAGTGCCTTTTTAAATGGAGTTCTGCAAGAAGAAGTTTATGTAGAACAGCCAAAGGGCTTTCAAGACCCTCATCATCCCTATCATGTGTACAAGCTGAAAAAGGCACTATATGGGCTTAAGCAGGCTCCTCGGGCATGGTATGAGCGTCTCACCACTTATCTCCTGGCCAAGGGATTCACAAGGGGACAAGCTGATCGAACTCTGTTTATCAGGCAACAAGGTACTCACAAACTCATCGCTCAAATTTATGTTGATGACATTATTTTTGGAGCTACTTTAGACTTTCTTGCCCATGAGTTCTCTGAGGAAATGAAGCAGGAATTTGAGATGAGCATGAGTGGTGAGCTGAACTACTTCCTTGGCCTTCAAGTTAAGCAAACTGCTAAAGGCATCTTCATTTCTCAGTCTAAATATGCTAGGGATCTGGTCAAACGATTTCGGTTGGATGGAAAAAGTGGTGCTCGCACTCCCATGAGCACCAGTGTCAAGATCAGTAGTGATCTTGCAGGTAAATCTGTTGATCCATCTCTTTACAGGAGTATGATATGGAGCCTTCTAAATCTTACAGCCAGTCGGCCATACATTGCTTTCAGTGTCGGTGTTTGTGCTCGTTTCCAAGCAAATCCTAAGGAATCTCACCTCACTACAGTCAAGCGTATCATCAGGTATGTAAATGATACCCTCTCTTATGGCATATGGTATTATAGAGAAACAAATCTTGTTGTTGCAGGATACTCTGATGTAGATTGGGCTGGAAATGCTGATGATAGAAAAAGTACCTCTGGAGGGTGCTTCTATGTGGGGAACAATCTTGTAGCTTGGATGAGCAAGAAACAAGCATCTATTTCTCTCTCCACTGCTGAGGCTGAGTATATTGCTGCGGGTAGTTGTTGTACCCAATTACTGTGGATGAAGACACTACTGGGGGACTACGGATTCTCTCAAGATACTATGATTATCAACTATGATAATAGTAGTGCTATCAATATCTCAAAGAATCCCGTTCAGCACTCTCGGACGAAGCACATCGACATCAAACATCACTTTTTACGTGATCTTGTGGAATCTAAGGTAGTTTCTCTCTCATTCATCCCCACCGAGAATCAATTGGCTGACATTCTTACCAAACCTCTAGATGGTAGCAGGTTTGAGTCTCTTCGAAAAGCCATTGGTGTTTGTGCCATGTCCTAGTCATGATATTCCATGTATCCTCTGATAGCATGATGTTGAAAAAAAGAAGAAGAAAGGAGGAGTCTTCGTAGCAGGGTAAGTCTTTTACAGGGTATGTCAGCCATTTCATGTATTTTTTTGTTTTCTAGTTTGTTGAAGCATTGATGTATTATGTTTACATGTGGGTGAAAACATTAGTCGAACACATACAAAAGTCTTTCCTGCCACTGTCATCATCCTGTACCACCTCTAGGTTCCCATAAAATTCTCTCACCAGCTTGCGAAGCACAATGCAAGCACAACTGTAGAGGTATCCCAGTGATATGTCTAGATAATAGCAGCAACAATATCCAGAGGTGCCACCAAGACATCTGCTTGGACCACATTCTCTCTGGGATAGCTTGCCTATTCTCTATTTTGGCCCTAGTAGCAATTTTGTCCTTTGACGGACTCTACGCTGAGAACTGCTAGCAGACATGGTTCTTTAAAGAATAACCCAAAAGGTTGCCAAAACTAATCCCAATGAAATTTTATTAGTCCAAAAATTTCAGCATTATAACGGCAGTAATTTGGACTTCCAAAAAATTACATACACAATAAATATCCCAAAACAATCCAAATAATTGATAGAACAAATATCCAAATCTACAGTAGAGAAAATAATCAATGTCATGCAATATTTATCTCAAACATATTCCAAAATATATCTTAAGAATCTAACAGTTAAAAAGAACTGAAAAGAATGCAAAAGATAGAGCAAAATAGGAGAGAAAAAGCACAAAATGACAAAAGAGGACGAAAAACTCATGAGAAGGCATGAGAAATCCGCACAAAAAGCCAAAAACTAAAGAGAGAAAACGTGAAAAAGGGCTTGTGCAGCGGTAGGAGAGAAAGAGATGCGGAATTAAACCTGTAGGGTATCCGTCCTGACTACCACTACCAAATCAGCACTCGGCAGAACCGCGCACATCTGGACATGTCACTTAACCATCCGGACAACTAAACCGCACACATTCAGACTCTTCACACTGAAAATATGAAACTGGAGGAAAATTTGCAGAAAAAGATTGTTCCCTAAAGTTATCTTCAGAACAATCATTGTATGATCAACTGGTAAACCAGTCAAATAGCATTTCAAAAATATATAGAGATATAATTGAGAGTTAAGAAATTAATCATGTTGGTTTTTAATTGGCCGCATTCTGTTTGACAAAATCACTTCTTTGTAAAGATGCTTTTTAATAGTGATTCCGCTATTCAGAAGTGTTTCTAGACGATTCTGCACAGTTTGCAAGTCAGAAATTTTGATTACCTACCAGCCATCCGGACAACGTGTCATACCGTTCGGACACACATCAATCTAAATATAGCCTATAAATAGAGGCCCCTAGGCTTGAGAACAGCAAGAATTCGGTATTGAATTCCACTAGTGCTTAGAGAACCATATTGTGAGAATATTGAGCTAAGTCGATCTCTCTGAAGCAGTTGCTGTGTGTGTTGTTGCTGCGCTTAAACTGAAGTCTATCTTAGAGGTTGGCCCTAAGGTAAAGGATTCCATTGAAGACCCATTCAGGTAGGAGACCTGGTTGGGAGGCGTTCGTGTTGGGTTACACGTTAGAGAGCAAGGTACGACCACTGCATCGGGGTATTTGAGTGTTACTACTTTGTATCTAGTCTTCTGAATAGTGGATATCCTGGGTTTGGCTTGCCCGGAGTGGTTTTTCTCATCTTGAGTTTCCACTTCGTGAATAAAAATCTTGTGTTATTTATTTCTGCATTATTTTGTTAACATATTGTGCACACACACACTTGCTTTATTTAGAAGTCAATTTCAATTTTTCAATTGGTATCAGAGATTGGTACACTCTGTCAAGATTCAATTCTTGAGTGTTATTTTTGACTTCTATCTGTTAACATGTCTCAAACTCTTAATACTGTTCCTGCCTTTGACGGTACGAACTACGGCTATTGGAACTGGTTGGACTAAACCAGCGGATACAGCACTCGAACTAGTCCCTCAGAAGAATGCACAACTTTCAAATGATAAAGCCCTCCATGCTCTATGTCAAACACTTTCACAGTCTGAATTTGCAAAAATTTCAAACTGTGAATCTACTCAAGAAGCATGGTAAATCTTGGAAACAACATATGAAGGCACTAAACTTGTAAAATCTGCCAAACTTCAAATGCTGATTTCCAGATTTGAGGAAATTAAGATGTTGGAAGAAGAGACATTTGGAGAGTTTTACTCCAAGATGAGTGACTTGAGAAACTCCATGGTAAGTCTTGGGAAGCCTGTCTCGGATGTAAAACTCATCCGAAAGATTCTAAGATTTTTGCCTGAGCATTTTAGGATGAAGGTGACTACTATTGAAGAAAGCAAAGATCTTGAAGAAATGAAGATTGAAGAGTTGGTGGGATCTCTTCAAACTTATGAGGTCAAGAAACTGAAGACCATTGCCCTGAAGGCTTCCATGAAAAGGCTAGAAGCCTCATCTCGAGATGACTCTAAGGAGGAAGAAAAAGCTGTGGCTATGCTGGACAAAAATTTCAGAAGCCTAATGAGAGATGACCGATTCAAGAAGAAGTTTTCTGAAAAGATGAAGAAAGCTCCTAGAGAATTTGAACCAGAAGAAGAAGAAAAGAAGGATCCTAGAGGTCCAAGATGTTTTGAATGCTCAAAATTTGGGCACATACGGGCTGATTGTGGGAACCTCAAGAAGGGTAAAGGGAAGGCTTACAATGTGACTCTTAGTGATGAGTTAGAAGAAGCTCCTGAGTCTGAAAAATTTCTAACCTTTGTGGCTCTACTTGTTGAAGAAGAGGACTCTTATTACTCGGAGCATAGTGATAATGGGGATGAAGTCAAGGAGGCATACAAAACTCTCTATGTAGACTACGAAAAGCTGAGGGTAGGACGTAAGTTGTACCTTCAAGATCTAAACAGTTTACAGACTGAGAAGAGTTCGTTGCTGCTCAGAATTTAAGAGCTCGAGGAAAAGCTACTAGAGACACAGCTCCAATTAGAAAGAGTCACTGATGAAATACTGACTCGCATGCTGTCCATTCAGAAGAGCCCAACTGACAAGACTGGTCTCAGGTGATGAGTTCCAAATATTGTGTATTTGGACCCTTGATTTACATTAGTTAGACCTTTAGCCTTGTTATTTTCTGATGCTTTGGTTAGTTTTTGTGTTTTGTAGGTCAAAAAGTGAGAAATGGCAAAATTCATGTGGAATTGCTTGGAAAATTCGGAAGTTCTGAAGAACTCAATCAATCGAACTTAAATTCGATCGATCGAATTTCGCCCGAAGTCGATCGATCGAATATTAATCGATCGATCGAAATTTCCCAGAACTTACTTTTGTAGAAGCGCGCCAGAACACCCAATAAGGAGCTTCTCCATGACAAAAAACAGTTCGCCCTCTGATTTTCGCAGCAGAACACGCTGGTTTTGTGTTCTTGGTTGTCTCTAGCAAGAGAGGAACCCTAGAGGGGGCTAGAGGAGTCATTTTATATGGGTTTCTAGCCCTAATTTCCTTCTATAAAAGCCATAGCCATGCCTCCTTGTTGGAGAGTTCAGAGAACAGTAGATAGGTTTTAATTTCATGCATTTTGTAGTCTATTCCAGTAGCTTTTGTTCTTAGACACTTTCTTTTTGTAAAGCTTTCCTTTTATTTCGATGGTTGTTCTTCATTTTCTTGTGGTGTTCTTAGTCATGGAAGGCTAGTAACCTCAACTAAGGTTGAGGATGAAACCTTTCCATTGATGACACTCACACTCTTGTTATAATACTTGCACAATTGATGATATATCATATTTGTTATTCAAGTTCCATTCATTTAAATGCTTTATCTTTTGCAATGAATGTGGTTGTTGGTAGATATAGGACATTTAATGTGTTTCAACCGATGGATACATTGTTTTATCAGTTTGAATGATGATATCCATTGTGATTTGTTCATTGAATGGATACATTGGATGATTTGATTTCAACTGGGTACACTTTGTGATTTATCTTTGAGTTGGATTCATTTAATGGTTCTAGAGTATGTGGTTGAGAAACTTGAATGACACCCTAAGCTTAATGTTCTTTGGGTGTTCAAGTGGAAACCAAGAGTGTGAGTTGTTGGATTTGGTTTGGTAGATTCCTTAGCCTTAGTTCCTTTTAATTTGCATATTTCATTTCATCTCTTTAATTTAGTCTTTTACTCTTGAATCAATCCTCAAACTTTTGGAACAAGGTTAAAATGAGGTTGATTAAACAAGACACCAACATTTGACCATTTCCCTGTGGATTCGACCTCGCACTTGCACACACTATATTGCAAATGATTCGTGCGCTTGCGAGTACTCATTAAAATACACATCAAGTTTTTGGCACCGTTGCCTGGGAAATTAGTTCAAAAATTGGTTTTTGTTTGATTGATTTTGTTTTTCTACTAGTTAGATAGATTTTTGTTTCATTTTTCTGTTGTTTAGCTTCTGTTTTGCATTCTAAGTTCTTTCTTTGTTTCTCCCGGATCTGTTCTGCAGCTTCTGCAACTTACTGGGTGCCTTGAAGAATCGATCGATCGAGTTAGCATCTGCCTAATATAAAGTCAATCGAGCGAAAATATATTCGATCGATCGAAATATACTTCGATCAAACGAATTTCTGCACAGCAGCAGCTCAGAAAAAGGTGAGTATCTCTGTTCCAGTACTTTTTTTAGTTCATTTTGTTCATAATTTGTTTCTGTTTAATAGTATTTTGCTGTTTGTTTAATTTTCTTTTAGTTCAAATTCGGTGTAGTTTGTGTTTCATATTACCCTCAATTTGTTTTATTTTGTTCTAACAAAAAAAAAAAAGGAGTTTCTGTTCTGCTTTTATTCCTATTTCTGTTTCTGCAAAATTTCAAAGATTTGATCGATCTACTAAAATTTTGATCGATCGAATTTTCGATTGATCGAGTTTATATTCGATCGATCGAATTTTCGATTGATCGAGTTTATATTCGATCGATCGACCTCAATTTAGAAGGCAGCTCCTGGATAAGATCAGTAGCAGAAATTTTTACCAAAAATTCTTTTTGGTCCCAATTTGTAAGTATTCTTATTTTTACTTTTGCTGCTATCTTTGTGTAAATTGTATGCATTTTTGTTAGTCTTTACCTTTTTATCTTAGTTGTGTTATTTTTCTTATAATTTTTTTAAAAAAAGGAAAACATTTTTGCTAGTGTGGGTCTACTTAGCTCTCTAAGGGCAATGACAAGGTGAATTCTAGCAAGGAAAGGTCTTGGGATTTAAGTGTGTCCAATGTGACCCCCTTCACCTACCTGGGAACTAGCCTAGATTGTGCTTTGGAGAACTTTGTTCCCCATTAGCAAATTCTTTTCTTTATTTTTGTTTGTCTTTTGGTTAAACATTTGTGTATGCTTGGTGTATGCTTGGTAGAAGATCATTGAACCTAGACTTGACATTTTTAGATCTCGAAATTGAAAGAACTCTTAGGAGAAGTCTTAGAAATTCTGTTGAGATGGGAGATAACATGCATGCGAATGAGAATGAGAGGAATCGGGGAGAAAACGTCGATCATACTAGGACACTTAGGGATTTGTTTGCACCCGTTGCAACAAATTCTCCATCATGTATAGTGTTACCCCCAACCAATGCCACTCACTTTGACCTCAAGCCTCATGTCATCCAACTCCTACCCGCATTCCATGGCTTGGACCTCGAAAATCCTTATAGCCATGTGAAGAAATTCAAAGACATCTGTGCCACCTTCAAATTTCAAAATTTTTCTGAAGAGTCTGTGCATCTTAGGCTTTTTCCTTTCTCACTCCATGATAGAGCCAAGGCATGGTTGGATTCAAACATGCCTGGTTCCATCACTTCTTGGGAGAACTTGCTAAACAAGTTTTACAACAAATTCTATCCCATGTCCAAAGTCAATGAGTGTAGGAAGGAGATAAGCTCATTTACTCAAGAAGAAGATGAGAAATTTTTCTGAGAGTTGGGAGAGATTTCAAGATATGCTGATTAAGTGCCCTCCACATGGATACAAGAAGTGGAGACTCGTGCAATTTTTCTATCAAGGATTAACTCAATCCAACCGTAGCATGATCGAGTTGATGAACAGAGGCGCATTTCTGAGTTTGACGGGAGAGGAGGCGTATAGGACCTTAGATCAGTTATCCGACAATTCCCAACAGAAGAAGGGAGGCATCTACGAGGTTAAGGAGGATATAGAATTAAAAATGAAGATAGATGCCCTCACCAAAAAGGTCGAATCCCTAGTTGTTAGCAAATCCATGAATGCTGCCAATCCATTCCATGTTGACTGCTGTTCTATCTGTGGTAGTCCCATGCACCTAGCACAGACTTGCCCATCATTGCCAGCTTTTGTGGAGTCACCAATGGAGCAACTGAACGCTTTCAACTATTATCGGAAACAATCCAGTGGACCTTTCTCCGAATCATACAATCCAGGGTGGCGGAACCACCCTAACTTTTCTTGGTAGCAGAACCAGCCTATGACTCAAGGGGGAGTTCCTCACCAATCCCATACTCAATACCCCCCTGGATTTCATCAGTCGGTTCACCATCAAAGCCGTCCACCCCAGCCAGCACCATCATACCAAGCCCCTACTCAAGCCCTGCCTCTTCTTCACAGTCTTCATTGGAAGACACTCTTAAGGATTTCATCAGCTTACAGGCCAATCCATCAATGACGTGAAGAATGCTACCATGGTGAACACTCAAGCTATTGCCAAGATGGAGACCCAGATCAGGCAAATTGCTAGTCACCTGGGGGAGAGAGGGAAGGGAAAGCTCCCTAGTCAGCCTGTGCCAAATCCAAAGTTGCAGTTCGATGAGGGAATTTCATCAAATGTAGTGCATGGGCTGGAGCATGTGCAAGCCGTTGTCACACTGAGGTCAGGGAAACAAGTATACAACCAAGTGGTTCACCCTGAGGAGAACCCTGTTGCACAAGAAGGACAAGGAAGTAGGAGCGTAGAGAAGAGAGATGCCGAGCCATCTACATTAGCTCCAACCATAGAAACTCCTCCTAGGTCGTTCATACCTAAGGCACCATTCCCTGATAGACTTCTCGCGCCAAAGAAGGGAGGAAAGTTCGAGAACATTCTGGAGGTGTTCAAACAAGTGCAGATCAACATCCCGTTCTTGGATGCCATCCAGCAAGTGCTGTCTTACGCTAAGTTCTTGAAAGATTTGGTAACTGTAAAGCAGAAAACCAATGTCTCGAAAAAAGTTTGCTTGACCGAGCAAGTCAGCTCAATCCTCCAGTGTAGGTTGCCTATCAAGTATAAGGACCCCGGATGTCCTACTATTTCCTGCACAATAGGCATCAGCCACATTGAGAAGGCACTGCTAGACCTTGGAGCCAGTGTCAATCTCCTACCCTATTCAGTTTACCTGCAATTGGGTTTAGAAGAATTGAAGCCCACCTCCATGACACTGCAGCTGGCTGACCGGTCAGTTAAGATACCACGAGAAATAGTGGAGGATGTTTTGATTAAGGTGGACAAGTTTTATTTCCCCGTGGATTTTATAGTGCTAGATACTGAGCCGGTACAGAATGTTGGAGTTCAAATACCAGTGATCCTCGGGAGACCATTCTTAGCTACGGCTAACGCCTTGATCAACTGTAGAACGGGGGTAATGAAGATCTCCTTTGGCAATATGACAGTGGAGCTGAACATCTTTGACATCAGCAAGAGGCCGAGGGAATGTGATGAGATCAGAAGTGCCTGCTTGATTTAGGAGATCATAGAGGAAGAATCAAGCACCAAAGACCCCCTGGAGGCATGCTTTGCTCAGTTCGGTGAGGATCTGGACTTGGATGAGTTACTTGAGCAAGCAAATGCCATTTTAGAGTTTGCTCCTCTGGTGAGCAAGGAAGAAGAGGAGGCAACAATACCTGAGCCTCCTAAGAAGGAACTTAAGCCCCTGCAAGACAATCTTAAGTATAAGTTCCTAGGTCCAGCCGAAACTTTGCCTGTAATCATAGCTTCAGATCTACGTGCTTCTCGGGAGGAGAAATTGTTAGACGTGTTGAGAGAGCATAAGGAAGCTATAGGCTGGACCATAGAAGATATTAAGGGAATCAGCCCTTCGGTGGTTATGCACAAGATACATCTGGAGGACACCAAACCATCGAGGGAGCCACAGAGAAGGCTCAACCCGACCATGCAGGAAGTCGTCAGAGGAGAAGTAATCAAGTTGTTGGATGCAGGAGTCATCTACCCAACCTCTGACAGCAAATGGGTGAGCCCCATTCATGTAGTGCCCAAGCAAGCTGGAGTAACGGTCGGGCAGAACAAGGAAGGCGAGTTGGTCCCAACTCGAGTATAGTCTGGATGGAGAGTCTGCATCGACTACCAGCTGAACACCGCCACCAGGAAAGATCACTTTCCTCTTCTATTCATTGATCAAATGTTTGAGGGTTGGCCGGGCACGAGTATTACTATTTTTTGGATGGTTATTCTGGATATAACCAGGTACCTGTGGACCCCGAAGACCAAGAGAAGATGACCTTCACTTGTCTGTTCGGGACGTTCGCTTACCGACACATGCCCTTTGGCTTATGCAATGCACCCGCTACTTTTCAGCAGTGCATGATCAGCATCTTTTCTGACATGGTGGAGCGTTTCCTAGAGGTTTTTATGGACGACTTCTCGGTTTTTGGGTCATCTTTTGAGGAGTGTTTGCACCACCTCACATAGTCTTGGTGAGGTGTAAAGAGAAGAACCTGGTACTCAATTGGGAGAAGTGCCATTTTATGGTACAGCAAGGAATTGTGCTCGGGCACGTCATCTCTCGTCGGGGGATAGAGGTAGACAAAGCGAAGGTAGACCTAATATCCAACCTTCCGCCCCCACGGACGATAAAAGAGGTTCGCTCTTTTTTGGGCCATGCAAGATTTTATCGGCGATTCATCCAAGACTTCAGCAAGATCGCCCTGCCTTTGTGCAAACTGTTGGTGAAGGAGGCCCCTTTGATTTTTGACGAGGACTGCAAGAAGGCATTTAGGGCCTTGAAGGCAATTCTGACGTCCACACCCATCATTCGGCCCCTGAGCTGGGGTACACCTTTTGAGATCATGTGTGACGCGTTCGATTATGCCGTTGGAGCTGTGTTGGGGCAGCGCATTGACAAACTTCCCCACGTCATTTATTATGCAAGTCGAACTCTGAACGACGCCCAGCTGAATTATTCGGCCACTGAGAATGAGTTGCTTGCAGTCGTATTTGCTCTGGACAAGTTTCGATCCTACCTACTAGGATCGAAAGTCATCATCTACTCGGATCACGCGGCATTGAAGTATCTTTTCTCCAAAAAAGGATGCTAAATCTCGCCTCATCCGGTGGATTTTGCTCTTACAAGAGTTCGACATTGAGATTCGGGACAAGAAGGGCTCCGAAAACGTGGTGGCTGATCATCTCTCGAGGATTACTGTGGACTTCACGGAAGAAGCCGTCCCCATTTCTGAGACCTTCCCCGATGAGCAGTTGATTCATATAGCTCATACTCACTCACCATGGTTTGCTGACATAGTGAACTATCTTGTCACCGGTCAAATGCCTTTGCATTGGGGGCGGCAAGATAAGTCCAAATTCATGTCCGTGGTGAAGAATTTTTTTTGGGACAATCCTTACTTGTTCAAGTATTGTCCCGATCAGATCATTAAGAGATGCATTCCCGAGCCTGACCAATCCAGTGTCATCTCCTTCTGTCATGATCATGCCTGTGGAGGCCACTTCAGTGCAAAGAAGACCGCTGCAAAGATTTTGCAGTGCGGTTTTTACTGGCCTACCATCTTTCAAGACGCTCACACATATTGTGTTTCATGCAAGCGCTGTCAGAAGCTAGGGAGTATTTCACGCCGAAATATGATGCCCCTCAACCCCATTCTTATTGTCGAGATCTTTGATGTGTGGGGCATCGATTTCGTGGGACCTTTCCCAACCTCCTTCGGCTATCTATACATTCTGGTTGCAGTGGACTACGTGTCCAAATGGGTGGAGGCGGTTGCCTGCAAGACCAATGACCACAGAGTTGTGGTTCAGTTTTTAAAAGACATTATATTTGCTCGTTTTGGTACTCCTCAAGCAATTATTAGTGATGGTGGAAAGCATTTCTCCAACCGGGCCTTCGAGCAGCTGATGAAGAAATATTGCATCACGCACAAGGTTGCCACTCCCTATCACCCTCAGACGAGTGGACAAGTGGAGGTTTCAAATAGAGAGTTCAAGAGGATTTTAGAGAAGACGGTGAACCCGTCAAGGAAAGATTGGTCTCTCCGGTTGAACGATGCATTATGGGCGTACCGGACAGCTTTCAAGACATCGATTGGCATGTCACCTTACCGTATAGTGTACTGGAAAGCATGCCATCTGCCTATGGAGTTGGAGCACAGAGCCTACTGGGCCATTAAGTAGCTGAATTTTGATCTCACAAAGGCTGGCTCACAGAGGAAGCTCCAACTCAATGAATTGTAAGAGCTGAGGAACAATGCTTATGATTGTGCTAGGATGTACAAAGCATGGGTGAAGAAGGTTCACAACTAGAACATATTGAGGCGATTCTTTGAGCCCGGTCAGAAAGTCCTTCTTTACAATTCACGTCTGCATCTGTTTCCAGGGAAGCTCCGATCTCGATGGACAGGCCCTTTCATAGTTCGATCAGTGTTTTCTTATGGGGCTATTGAGATTGAGGATCCAAAAAATGGCAGCACGTTCAAGGTGAACGGGCAACGACTGAAGCCATTTTTGGAGTTACAGAGCTCGGAGGTTGAGATGATCCTTTTAGAGAATCCGAGTTACTCGGGGTAATTGTCGTCAGGATGGAAAGTCTGGCTGAAGACTAAAAACTTAGCGCTTGTGGGAGGCAACCCTCATCATTTTTCCTTATCATTTGATTTTATTTCTTGTGTTTTAGTTGTGATTTTTAGGACAGTGTCTGCCGTTCAAGTTTGGGGGAGCGCTTCTCTTGCAGTGTGCCCAGCTTGCATCACCATTTCGGTATTGTATCTCTAGCCACATTGGGGACAATGTGTCATTCTAGTTTGGGGGTGGGGTAGACATTTCTGTCTGTTTGCATTTAATGTTTGCTTTGTTAATACTTGTTAATATATATACCTTATTGTTAGTTGAGCATGGTTACATCTTACTATGGTTTGCATCTCATTGGTTTGTTTAACATGTTGAATTTTGCATATCATTAAAATCTAAGATCTTTTGACTCATCTTTGGATTAGAGAGACTTGACATGTTTAAATTGTTTATCACAAGCACATTAGCATTGTTTCTGTGGGGTATGAGATTTGAATTAAAAATAATGTATCTTGAGATTTGTAGGATGACTTGTTGATGAAACCTTGGCTTATTGTTATATATATATATATAAAATCTGCTTAGAATAATATCACCAATTTCACTTCTCATTGAGTAACCGGGCTCCTTGCCTCATTAAGCATTGGGTGTTCGCGTAAAAAGATGAGAATTTCAGCTTAGATGTTTGTTTGGCTAGTTTGACTTCGTAGCCTTTTTGACTTGAGTAATTAAGCCCTTAGGGATGTTTTTACATCTAATGCCCTAAAACCATCTGGTTTTGGAGTCATTGGCCCAACACTCGTTACATGGGTCAATTAGAAAGCTTAATGGAGTCAAGCATTGCACAGCCGACATAAAAATAATAAATAAATAATAATAAATGTAAGATAAGCCTTGGTTATTTGATGAAAGTCCTGCGAATTTTTGGATATATATGCTTTGAGGAAAATCGAAACCCCATGACTCTATGTTATTCACACCTTACACTTTTGAACATGTGTTGTCTCAATATCCATCTATGAGTTGATCGATTTTTGATAACATGATAATATGATATTCATTTTCCTAAAAATACTCATGATGTGTGAACCATGTGTTTAAATGATGATTTTTGCTCAATTGATAATTCAGTACTTCAATGTTTGTGGGTATCATTTCTGGCAAACCCTCACGAGACTTCATTCGTCCACTAGGTAGTCCTAGGGGTTTAAAAGGCTTGTTGCATACGCTAAATGCAATCGTTTCTCCCACGAAAGAGGACTTATGTTTCATTCTTTGATTTTGTTTTCCATTTTGTTTTTGCTAAGGGACTAGCAAAATGTAAGTTTGGGGGTATTTGATGAGTTCCAAATATTGTGTATTTGGACCCCTTGATTTACATTAGTTAGACCTTTAGCCTTGTTATTTTCTGATGCTTTGGTTAGTTTTTGTGTTTTGTAGGTCAATAAGTGAGAAATGGCAAAATTCATGTGGAATTACTTGGAAAATTCGGAAGTTCTGAAGAACTCGATCGATCGAACTTAAATTCGATCAATCGGATTTTGCCCGAAGTCGATCGATCGAAATTTCCCAGAACTTACTTTTGCAGAAGCGCGCCAGAACACCCAATCAGGAGCTTCTCCATGACAAAAAGTAGTTCTCCCTCTGATTTTCGCAGCAGAACACGCTGGTTTCGTGTTCTTGGTTATCTCTAGCAAGAGAGGAACCCTAGAGAAGGCTAGAGGAGTCATTAACATGGGTTTCTAGCCCTAATTTCCTTCTATAAAAGCCATAGCCATGCTTCCTTGTTGGAGAGTTCAGAGAATAGTAGATAGGTTTTAATTTCGTGCATTTTGTAGTGTATTCCAATAGCTTTTGTTCTTAGACACTTTCTTTTTGTAAAGCTTTCCATTTATTTCCATGCTTGTTCTTCATTTTCTTGTGGTGTTCTTAGTCATGGAAGGCTAGTAACCTCAACTAAGGTTGTGGATGAAACCTTTCCATTGATGACACTCACACTCTTGTTATAATACTTGCACATTTGATGATATATCATATTTGTTATTCAAGTTTAATTCATTTAAATGTTTTATCTTTTGCAATGAATGTGGTTGTTGGTAGATATAGGACATTTAATGTATTTCAACCGATGGATACATTGTTTTATCGGTTTGAATGATGATATCCATTGTGATTTGTTCATTGAATTGATACATTGGATGATTTTATTTCAAATGGGTACTCTTTGTGATTTATCTTTGAGTTGGATTCATTTAATGGTTCTAGAGTATGTGGTTGAGAAACTTGAATGACACCCTAAGCTTAATGTTCTTTGGGTGTTCAAGTGGAAACCAAGAGTGTGAGTTGTTGGATTTGATTTGGTAGATTCCTTAGCCTTAGTTCCTTTTAATTTGCATATTTCATTTCATCTCTTTAATTTGCATATTTCTTTTACCTGTAAAATACAAGAAAACACAAAAACAACACAAAACATCAAACTATAACAAAACTAAGAGCTTAACATATGTAAATTAAGAGGCTTGAATGTGTAACATTCAACACTTATCAGAGAGATGATCCGGATGACGATGATGTGCCCCCGCCTCCTCCTATTCCTGTAGGTGTACCTAGCGTGGCTTCCTCTTCCCAGACTGCATCGCCACCATAGCAAAATGTTAGCTATCTATGGGGGCATGAGTTCCATGCAGCTGTCTATGTCTTCCATGCAGCAGTCCATCTCTTCCATGTAGTAGGAGGTTCACTCCATCAACCTCTGGGTAGAGCAAAACCATCTAGACCTCCGGGAGTGCCTCAAGTTCCACCACCTGTCCAGTAGTGATGACAAAGATGATGCGCCGATGGCCGAGGATGCTTGAGCTTCTTTTTGTTTTGTAGTTCTCTTATCTGTTTTTGAGACATTTGTGTTATACTTTGCTACTTTTGTTAAACTCTTGGATTATATTACTCTGTTTACCCTGGTCCTTCTAAGACCTTTAGGGGGAGTCATTTTTGTTGTGGTTGATTTTTATTACTCTATTTTACCCATTGTCCCGTTGTGACAAAAAGGGGGAGTAATTTTTGTTTTTTGACCGAGATTGTATTTCTAACCGGTCAGTGTTTTTTGTCCCAGAATGGCCAAAGTGGGAGTTTGTTGGTTTGTAATTGGCCGCATTCTATTGGACAAAATCACTTCTTTTTAAGGATGCTTTTTAACAGGGATTCCGCTAGTCAAAAGTGTTTCTAGAAAATTCTGCATAGTTTGCATGTCAGAAATTTTGGTTCCCTGCCAGCCGTCCGGACGACGTGTCATACCGTCAGGACGCCCAGCTATCCAAAGCATCAGCCATCCGGACGACTTGTCATACCATCTGAACACACATCAGACTAAAGCATCATCCGTCCGGACGACGTGGATTCCCGTCCGGACCTTCCTCTGTGTCGAGAAGCTTCGAACTGGTCCAGCTTGCATCCGTCCGGACGATTCAGCAGCCTGTCCGGACGACCCTCAGTGTTCGATCAAGCCTTAGGATTTTTTTCCATAAACAGATATGGGAAGATTTTCTGCAACCGTCCGGATGACTTGGATTCCTGTCCAGACGCGCTCATCCATAAGGCAAGTATCGCAATTCAAATCCAGACGTCCGGATGCCAGTCAACATGGTCCAAAAGCGCGTATATCAAATATGGAAATTGCGTGCATCATATCAACCGTCCGAACGACCATCAACATGGACCGAACGCGCAAAGCCTCTATATGGAAATAACTTGCAGCGAATGTGCGATAGTCTAGACGACAGGGCATCACCGTCTGGACAAGGCTCTCAAACAAGAAAGATTTTTAGCAAAATTTTGGAATTTTGGTAGCACAATTGTCCGTCTGGACGGCCTATGACCACCGTCCGGACGGCACCCAGTTTTATCAAGCTGGACGTTCAATTGAACTGTTATCCTATAAATAAAGATCCCTAGGCTTGAGAACAACAAGAATTCGGTATTGAATTCCACTAGTGCTTAGAGACCTAAAATGTGAGATTATTGAGCTAAGTTGATCTCTCTGAAGCCGTTGTTGTGTGTGCTGTTGCTGCGCTTAAACTGAAGTCTATCTTAGGGTTTGGCCTTAAGGTAAAGGATTCCATTGAAGACCCCTTAAGGTAGAAGACCTGGTTGGGAGGTGTTCGTCTTCGGTTACACGTTTGAGAGCAAGGTACGACCACTGCATCAGAGGTATGTGAGTGTTACTACTTTGTATCTAATCTTGTCTTCTGAATAGTGGATATCTTGGGTTTGGCTTGCCCGGAGTGGTTTCTCTCATCTTGAGTTTCCACTTCGTTAACAAAAATCTTATGTTATTTATTTCCCCATTATTTTGTTAACACATTGTGCACACACACACTTGCTTTATTTAGTAGTCAAATTCAATATTTCAAATCAGCACAAATTTCCCTGCAGATAGAAAATTTAAATAGATTACTAAACTCATCCAATGCGTGTGTGTATGATAGCTTTGTTAATAAGGTATGACGTTCACTAATATGACTTAAAGCAACTGAATTTTTCAAACAAGAGAGAAAATCAATGATAGATCAGTCAAAAGTCAAACCTTATTTTACTAGGCCCTAGCCACCCTCATATGATACACTCCTCTTAAGTTGTAGTACTTTTCTTTTACTTAATCCTTTAGTGACCGTCTATTTCTGCAATGATTTTGTCACTGACTATTTCTTTAGGGACAAGTTTAAGAACAAATTTATAGTACAATAAGCAATGGATCTTTTTATTTATCCATATTTATATTTTTGAATGCTTTTTATCACTTGGTGCTGCAATCTAGAAAGAATGCCAAAATTTATAGGTTCTAGGTTCAACAAGCGAGTAGTTCAATTTGGCCATCTTATCAAAAAAAGTTGTAGCACCCCAGATTTTAAGACATAAAATATAATGTCTTAAATTAGATTTAAGACTTAATAATAAGGCAAAAGAATAAATATGAATATTTATGAAAATAAATATTCATTGATTAAAAAATGTTTATAGTTTCAATTCAATAAAAGTTCAAACGGACCTTAAATTTTGGAATGACGGAAACAGGGTCAAACGAACTCTGTTTTGGTTCATTCAAAAATTGGGATGCTCGCTTCGAAGTCCTCTAGCTACCCTTTGAATTTTATAATTTTTGAACTTTGTTAAGGATGCGAAAACACATACAAAACATAGTATCTCTGTTGTAGACGAAAATTTATCTATAACATTATTTAATATTTTCCTTTGGTTGGATAACTCATCACCACAAGTGCTGCCCTCCAACTTACTGAAATTATTACTGAAAATAATTTATTGACTTCTTAAACAAACCAAGTGTTTGTTTGTGTGCAAACAAATATCTTAAATGCGGAATTTAAATGAGACAAGATATTTGTTGCGAAGTGGAAACTCTATGAAGAGAAAAAAACCACTCCGGGACAGCCAAATCCAGGAAATCCACTATCCAAAAACAAAGCTAGTTACAACACACTCGTACTCACATAACCCTATGCAGTAGTCATACCTTTAACTCTGCATGTAACCCAACACAAACGCTTCCCAACCAAATCTTCCACCAGAAGGGGTTTTTTATGGATTCCTTTACCTTAGGGCCGACCCCTAAGATAGACTTCACACAAACAACGAGCACACACCGGCAACGGCTTGAGAGCTAGCGGATCTTCGATTCTCCTTAAACACCCGCTCAAAGCACTATGGAATTCACCACAGAATTCTGTACAAAACACAGATCTAGAGCCCCCTATTTATAGGCTTCAAGAGACCTTGAAAACTGCTGAAAATCGGACTCTGTTTGTCGACCGTCCGGACGGAAGTTTGCCCCGTCCGGACGGGTTTTTGCGATATCCTTCAGATGCCGCGCATATCTTATCCTTTTCAGGTGTGCGTTCGGACAGCTTGACCGATAGTCCGGACGGTCTTCACTATCGTCCGGACAAGATGCTGAGTCGTCCGGATGGAATACTGATACTTCCCAAACAGTGTTGATTTCTGAGAACAGACTTCTTGTAGAATACTAATTGACCAAGCGTCCGGACGGTGTGGCTCTGACGTCTAGGCGTCTTCAATGTTTATCTGTAGGGCACTGCACGGCATCCGGACTTCTTCAAAGGCCCGTCCAGACGGTTGCACAGAAACCGCCTGATTTGTCTTTTTTTTTTTTGCAAAGGACTCTTCATGGATAACTTCTAGAAGCTAATGATCAATAGATGTCTGAATATATGAAGATTCTGATTTAAAAACCGTTGTTCGAATACATGAAGATTGAACAACTGATTGTCTTGCTAAAATGTAACCATTACATAAAGTATTTTTGTCAACCAGAATGTTGCCAACATAAAAAACTAAAAAACTCCCCCTTTGGCCATTCTGGGACAAAAAAACACTTGATTGGTTTGGAAATAAATTCCCAGTCCAAAACAAAAAATACTCCCCCTTTTTGTTTCAAAAGGACAAATGATAAATAGAGTATAAGAGAAAAACCATAACCAAAATCAATAAGAAGAGAAAAGAACAAGGTTAGGTCTTCAATGAGAAATTAGGACACACACATGTATCTAAACCTATGAAAACAGTCAGATAGCTGGTCAAAAATACGCAAGCATATAGAAAAGAGTTAAGTAATCAATGAGCGTAAATTTCCTGCAAACAGAACTTTTTCAATAGTAAACTTAACTAATGCAATGCGTTTGTGTGTAAAGGCTTTCTCAATAAGATAAGAAGTTTACTGATATTAGTTAAATCACCCGAATTTTCTAAATAAGAGAGAAAATCAATGTTAGATCAATCAAAAGTTAAACCTTATTTTACTAAGGCCTAGCCACCCTCATCTAATACACTCCCCCTAAACTGCAGCACAATTTCTTTTACATCATCCTTTAGTGACAGTCTATTTCGGCAATGATGTGATCACTGACTGTTTCTTCAAGGACAAGATCAAGAACAGATTTATAGCATAAGTAGTGGATCTTTTTATTAATCCATTTTTATTCAAATTTAAATGCTTTTTATCACTTGGAGCTGCAGCCTCGAAAGAATGCCAGAATTTATGGGTTCTAGGTTCAACTAGTGAGTTGGTTAGTTTGACAATCTTAGCAAAAAAAACTCTCTCGTTAGAATTTCCAAAAGCTAAAAGTCAGAGAGAAAAAAATACCTTAGGGGAGCCTTGGATAGTGCACATTTTTCATCGCATGAGAAAAGCAACTATCTAGTAAAGATGCAGCAAGAAAACTCAGCACATATCAAATTTAGAATCTTAACCATATGAATGTATATTCTATCAAGGCACAGAGAACTGTCAAAACAGATAAATATACATGAGATAGCTGAAAACTTTTAGAAGAAACCTTGCCAAATCCCCCCCCCCCCCTTTTTTTGTTGAAAATAAAAGTAGAAAGAAAAACATGCTACACAGGAAAAGAAAAATCTAGTCCAAGCATGTAAGGTAAGGGCAAACCTGACCTCAGAGAGAGAAGTTTACCTATACCAAGAGAGAAAAGCAGCCACCAGACGTGCTTCTCTGTCATCCCTGTGAAATACCTGCAAAATTTTCTCAAGATAACAAGAGAAACAATAAGGATAGAAAAATGGTTCCATAACAAATATGCAAAGCATGAACAAGATATGACAATATAAAAGATGCAATGCAAGTGTACCTGACATGCTCTAGGATTTGGGAACCACAATTCTAGGCATGTGTGACCTCACCTTCTAAATGGGTCTGCTCCCCCTAAGGAAGTGAGTGTGCCTACCCTGTCCTCCATCCTTCGGCTGCAGTTCCATATATCTGATCAAGCTCCTCATAAATCTGCCAGCAATGGGTAATTCTTCATAGGATGGATCCTTTTTAGGCTTCTGCGGCTTTTCGTCATGATGCTAATATTTGTTCTTCTTTGGCAACCAGGCCTGCTTTACAGGAGCAAACCTCTGCTATTGTCACTGATACCTTGGAGCTGGATATCTTGTATAAGGTCCAATCTTTCTAGGTGGGTATTTCTGAGGCTGAGGACCCTTGGGTCTGACATGGCTATTAACTCCACATTGGTGACATATGGGAGTTTTGTGCACTGGTGGAGAATACCTTGATAGTTTCCTCTGAGCCTGATGCTCTCTAGGAGGTCTGGTGCTAGTAGAATCTTTCTTTGGTAACTCCTTTTTAACTTTAGACCTCTGAACAAGTACGTGGGGGCACTTGGGTCGGATGTGACCGCTCAACCCACAGTGATGGCAAATAGGGATAAACTTTTGAGTGGGTTCTCTCCTATGTGGAGGAACATATTTTGTCTTGGAATGTTCTTCAACATCTTTTCCTTCTTTGGAGCATTCTTCTTATTCCAAAGTTCTTGGGAATTTTAACTGACCACAATTTGGTCTAATATGTCCCACCATCCCACAATGATGACATGTAGGTAGGCTTCTCTCTGTAGAATGCTTAGACTTTGCAGGAGTAGTATTATCATTCCCACAAGAAATCATAATAGCCTTTCCTTTATCATTCCGAGGCTCGGAACCTGAGGGCTTCATAAACACAGTTCTGGAAGTAGAAGCAATGTTGGTGGAATCAATAGCAACGTACCCGAGACCAGTTTTGTTAAATGAGCACTCCTGACCTGTCTGCATCTGAGCTATCTTGTTGTCTGAGAACTTCTCCAACTGTAACTATGCATCCATCAGTTTATCTTCCATGCCTGTGATCTTTTGAAGTAACATGTCTCTTTCTGTTTTCATGGTGTTCAGCTTTATCACCTTCTTCTGGTTAGACTTTCTCAGCTTCATGAGTTCCATGTACATGACACAATATTCCTCTTTTAGTGCTTCGTCACCATACTCAGAGTAGTAAAGATCATACAGGTTTTCACATGGAGCCACACGTGTTAGACAATCCTCAAAAGATTCTTCTTCTTTCTCAGACTCATCGCCGAGAGTTGCAATGTAGGCCTTTCCCTTAGCTTGCTTAAGATTTGGACATTCAGTTCTCATGTGCCCAAAGCCGGAGCACTCACAACATCTCTGACCTTTTGGATCTTCTTCTAGCTTGGCTTCACTGGGAGTTTCCCTCAGTCCTTCAATGAATTTATCAGTTTTCATCAATTTATTGATCCTGTTGGCGATTAGGGCTAATTCTTCTTCATTGTCTGAGTCTTCATCTGATGAGACTTTGCTTTTAGTTGCCTTGAAAGCCATCCCCTTTGCTTTCTTGATTGGGGGTAGGGAGTACTCATAAGTTTGAAGAGATCCCACCAACTCGTCAATCTTCGTAGAGCCTAAGTCCTTGCTTTCTTCAATGGAAGTCACTTTAATCCTAAAACGCTCCGGCAAAGACCTTAAAATCTTTTTGATGAGTTTTGCATCAGAGACCTTCTTCCCGAGACTCACCATCGAGTTTCTCAAGTCGTTGATCCTGGTGTAAAATTCATCGAATGTCTCATTCTCAATCATCTTAATTTCTTCAAATCTAGAAATCAACATTTGGAGCTTGGCAGATTTAACAAGTTTGGTGCCCTCATATGTTGTTTCTAAGATTTACCATGCTTCTTTAGCGGATTCACAATTTGAAATTCTTGCGAATTCAGATGGGGAAAGCGCTTGACATAGAGCATGGAGGGCTTTATCATTGGAAAGTCGTGCACTATTTTGAGCAACAGATAGTTCGGCAGTTGTAGCCTCTGGCTTAATCCAACCAGTTTCTACAATTTGCCAAACATCAATAGATTTTAAAAAGAAGCACATACGAGCTTTCCAATACCCATAATTTGTGCCATTAAAGGCAGGAATGCAATGAAGAGATTGAGACATTATATGGAAAAAATTGAAGTCAAAAAGATCACACTCAAGAAATAAATCTTAAATAGAGTGTACCAAGCTTTGATACCAATTGAAAATAATTTATTGATTTCTTAAACTAACCAAGTGTGTGTTTGTGTGCAAACAAATATCTTAAATGCGGAATTTAAATGAGACAAGATATTTGTTACAAAGTGGAAACTCTATGAAGGGAAAAAAAACCCACCCCGGGGCAGCCAAACCCAGGAAATCCACTATCCAAAAACAAAGCTAGTTACAAGACACTCGTACTCACATAACCCTATGCAGTAGTCATACCTTTAACTCTAACGTGTAACCCAACACAAATGCTTCCCAACCAGATCTTCCACCTGAAGGGGTTTTTGATGGATTCCTTTACCTTAGAGCTGACCCCTAAGATAGACTTCACACAAAAAATGAGCACACACCGGCAACAGCTTGAGAGCTAGCGGATCTTTGATTCTCCCTAAACACCCTCTCAAAGCACTATGGAATTAACCACTGAATTCTAAACAAAACCCAGACCTAGAGCACCCTATTTATAGGCTTCAAGAAACCTTGAAAAATGATGAAAATCAGACTCTGTCTGTCGACCGTCCGGAAGGAAGTTTGCCTCATCCGGTTGGGTTTCTGCGATATCCTTCAAAAACCGCACATATCTTATCCTTATCAGGTGTGTGTCCGGACGGTCTCATTGAAATCCATTCCACGTTCGAACGGAATTCTGGAGTTATCAGAATTACTGTATATCGTCCGGACGTGTTGACGAGTTGTTTGGACGACTTGCAGATAATGAACATCGTCCGGACGTGATGCTAAGTCATCCGGACAGAATACTGAAACTTCCCAAACAGTGTCAATTTTTGAGAACAGACTTCTTGTAGAATACTGATTGATCGAGTGTTCGGACGGTGTGGCTCTGATGTTCGGACGTCTTCAATGTTTATCTGTAGGACACTGCAGGGCGTCCAAACACCTTCAAAGGCCCGTCCGGACGATTGCACAGGAACTAGCTGATTTGTCTTGGTTTTTGCAAAGGACTCTTCGTGGATAACTTCTAGAAGCTTGTGAACAATAGATGTCTGAATTTATGAAGATTCTGATTTAAAAACCGTTGTTCGAATACATGAAGATTGAACAACCGACTGTCCTGTTAAAATGCAACCATTACATAAAGTGTTTTTGTTAACCAGAATGTTGCCAACATAAAATGCTAACAATTACCAACCAACTAGTGCTGGAATTTTAGTGGAAAGCATAGTCCATATGGTTGGTAATTTGATTATTTTAGTGTAAAGGCATGGAAAGGAAGGTGATAGGAATCTTCCCTTGATATCTGAATTTTCCAGCAACCCTCTAGCACTTATGCATGAATTTCTTTCATTTCCTTGATTTTCTAAGACTCCTATAAATATGAGACAAGCCTTGCCTTTCATTCTACCTTATGACAAGTGAAAGGAGAAGCTCACTTCTTGTTCCTACACTCATCCCCTCTCTCCTTCTTCCTTTTTATTTTCTGCATCTCCCTCAAACTCTCCCTCTCTATTGCAGCAACGAAATTGAGTTACAGAAGCTTTTCCCCTTCCTTGTTTCTCTTTTAAATCCCGCAACACCTTCCCTTTTGATTCCAACAGAAAAAGCTCCCCCACTCTACTCTTCTTGCTCAGCCAGTATCCAGAAAATAGAAAGAAAACCAGAAACTTTGGCTGATCGGAACTGAGTCATAATGAACTCGGATTGAGTCGAACCAAAAAGAGAAAGTGTTTGTCTTTAAGTCTTCTATCAACCCAAAAATATTTACGTCAATTGGAGTAGGTTTGACCACTGAGAAGTAGGTCAGAGTAAGCTGCCCTTCATTTGGACGGATATCCTGAAATCAAAAGACTTTTGTTTCAGAAATTGTTTGGTAAGTTTTCTATGTGTTCAAGTGTTCCATAAGTGATTTATAAGATGTATTTTATGTTAAGTTACTACCTAAAATATAGATCACATAAGAAATAAGGTTAAAAAGAAAAGAATTCAAGAAAATGACCTAAAAGAACACATATATCTCTCTTTGATCGCATTTATACTTCCATTTATATTTCATTGTCCTCATGACTTCATGAGTTGATTGTATTTATATTTCCTTTTATATTTCAATGTCCTCATGACTTTCATGAGTTGATTGTATTTATATTCGCTTTTATACTTCATTGTCCTCATGACTTTCATGAGTTGATCGTACTTATATTTTCTTTTACATTTCATGTCCTCATGACTTTCATGAGTTGATCGTATTTATATTTCATTTTCCTCATGACTTTTATGAGTTGATTGTATTTACACTTATTGTCTTTATGATATACTCTAATCCTTCAAGTTCATTTTTGGTGGTATTGGTCATATAGCCTCGTCATCAAATCATGAACCAAGGTCTCAAATATAATAAAGTAATGGATAATAATATATATAAAGAGATGAGGGTCCATAAACAATGTTTTGTTTGATAGATAATTGATATACATAATATTGTGTGGATGGATTTATATGCAGAAAAAAGAGCTAAGGAACTATACCAAGGAGTGTAAGTATGGATGTACTTACTGAGGAATGATTCTATGTTTCATTAGTACTGTGTGGCGTGTGTTCATTGCATGTCGTTGTTCATGCATTGCATGTTGTGTCCAATTAATAAAATGGTTGACGAAATAGCCATCAACAAGTTGATGTAGTACCAAGTGGAAGGAAGGCTAATCAGTGGACCCAGGGGGTTCAGAGTGACCCAGGGGTGTCTGAAGTTCTAATATATAACTAATGCTGGGACCGGTAGGATGCCAGTAAAAATAGGTAAGACTTTAAGTGGGAGGCAAAGGAAGTGAACGGGTTCAGATAACCTAGAACGAGAGGTCTGAAGAAAGATGATCATAAAACACAAACTAAATGGTTACTACGATGCATATTCATACAACCTTTGCATTTGCGTCCTTTATGAACTGTTATTAGTTTGATGGTAACTTAGATATGAAAATGGATGACTCACTTGTTTGTCTATGTAATTATGATAATGTCATATTTGCATAGTTATTGATGCAGATTTGGAAGATGAGGGCATGGACCCATAAGCCAGTTCTAATGGTTTTTGAAACCATTACCGAAGTAATATGTGCTAGCTTAGAAATTGCTAGTAATATTTATGTGTGTTTTATTTCATGGCTTGTAATAATTATAACGATGTTTTGTTTGGCATATTTTTATGTTGTATGTTTATGTGCCGTTTGTGGCACTTATTTTTAATGCACCTAGTGTGCAAATGGCGTGTAATGATAACCTAGCAACTTTTAATTAATGTATCGAGGTATTTCAGTCAGCTCTAATGTGTTATGGTATCAATTCCTAAGTCTTTAGAAGAAAAAAAAATAAATATTCCACTACGAGAGTTATCTCTGATGTAGTAACGTCACGTGGGAACCAGAGATTTCTGCTTACGAATTTGCAGGTTCAAATTTGGGGTGTTACAGTATGGTATCAGAGCGGTTTGCTCTGTGGTCCAGTGAATAGTCAGTGTCATACTGTAACTTGGGTAAGTTACAGTATGGTAGCAGAACGGTTAGCTCTGAGACCCAATGAATCTTTAGTGTCTTAAGGTGACCTTCGGAAGTTACAGTTTAGTGCCAGAACAGTTTTGCTCTGAGAATTGTCAGTCATGACCTTAGAAGAAGTCTAGAGGTAACACAAGAGCTTTAGTTAATAAAAGCTTTATAGATATTATAATAGACTTGGTACAAATTTTCATGATTGATAAGATTGTGAACTATTGTTTATAGTTAAAAATTTTTTGAAGTATGATTATCTATGCTTTTATGAATATATGCACTAGATGATTTTTAAGAATGACCATATGTTTCCCTGCTATCCATATTAAGAAACATATTGGAATGCTATGCATATTAGAAAACATATTGGTATGATTTGCATATTAAGAAATATATTAGTATGATTTACATATTAGGAAACATATTGATATGATTTGCATGATGGAAATATATTGGTTTGATACCATGCGAAACAAAGCTTATATTACAAGATAAAGGGAGATGAAACCATTTTGATTAAAGAATGATTTTGAAACAAGAAAAATGTTTGAAGTATGAACTTTCAACATTGTTTCAATATTTACAAACGATGTTTAGATGGGAAGAAAATGTCTAGAAAATAAAAGTTGTATGAAAATGATATATCTATATTATATACATGTTTCTGTTTTATTGTCTAAAAGCAACGGAGACACTTCTATTGAAAATGAGGGAGTTAAACTCTTGTTCCAGAATGAGAATACTCATTCATGTATTATTACTATGTTTTCCAAAGTTTTTGAACAATGAAATTTCTGTATGGAAAGCAAAGGTTTAATACATTAAAAGATTTTTGAAAATATGTACTAAGGAAATACATGTTGGAATGGTATGATGGTAGTGTCCACTTGATAGAAAGGCACATAATACCACCTTAGATTATAAATAAGCATCTGTAATTTATGTATATATGACTCTCAAGTTTAAGATCTGTAGTTCTATAGATGTTGAGAATAGAATATATATTCTTTTATCAAAGTTACAAGTTTAGATGTTTTTAGTGCAGAAAGACTCCCACCCAGATGTCAATCTCAGTGTTAGATGAATGGAAACCTGAGGTATGGAATTAAAAATACTTTCATAATTAGGATGATTAACATCTAGTATTATTTTAAGGTATAGTCATTGTTAGTATTTGGGCCTTATTCTGTGTTTGGACAAAATCACTTATGTGTAATGATGCGATTAATAGGGATTCCACTATCAGAGTGATGTCAGAAGATTCTGCCGGCAAGTCAGAAGAATTTCAAGTTCCCTGTCAGCCGTCCAGACGATGTGTCATCCCGTCTGGACGCCCATTTGTCTACTGTTCCATCCGTCTGGACAATGTGTCATTCCGTTCGGACATCAGACAGACAAGCAACATCTGTCCGGACAACGTGTTTCTTCCGTCCGGACACCTACATCGTATCGAAAAGCTTTTATGCCAGTTTGCTCCGTCCGGACGTTTCAGCAGCACGTCCGAACGCCTATCAGTTCTCAAACGGTTCACTGATTCTTTCCAAGTTTCAAGAAAGGAAAGATCAATCAACCGTCCAGACGATGTGGTATCCCGTCCGGACGCGTATCTCCGTAAGGCGAGAACTGCAGTTCAAAATGAATCGTCCGGACATCTGACAGCTGTGGTCCGGACGCTGGTGCATCGTATATGGTAACTGCCGATTCGACTTCAACCGTCCGGACGTCTCCCCCTCATGGTCCAGACGCACGCGAATCAGATATGGAAATTGCGTGTTGAAGTTTAGCCGTCCGGACGCTCCTGCCCCATGGTCCGGAAGCGCGAAGCCTGTTATGGAAATTACTTGCAGCAGACGTGCGTCCGTCCGGACGATCGAGCCATCCTATCCGGACGATGTTCTTATACAGGAAAGATTTCTCCGCGAAAATTTTGGAAAATCCTATAGCACAGTTGTCCGTCCAGACGGCCATGGTTCACCATCCGGACGGCTCCCAGGTATATTTTGTCTGACGCCCATTCTGACCCTCAGCCTATAAATAGGGGCCCTTGGGCACTTAGAGCTGCAAGAATTTGGTGTGAATTCCATTAGAGTTCAGAGACGTGATATCTCCTCTGAAGCCTTTTTTCAAGTGTGCTGTGCTGTAAACCGAAGTCTATCTTAGAGGTCGGCTCTAAGGTAAGGAGTTTCATTGAAGACCCCTTCAGGTAGGTGAACCTGGTTGGGAAGTGTTCGTGTTGGGTTACACGTCAGAGATCAAGGTACAACCACTGCATCGGTACATGTAAGTGTCACTGTCTTATATCTAGCTTTGTCTTCTGAATAGTGGAATTCCTGGGTTTGGCTGCCCCAGAGTGGTTTTTCTCTTAACTGAGTTTCCACTTCGTCAACAAAAATCTTTGTGTCATTTACTTTCCGCTGTGCTTTAATTTTTGTTGAAACTTGTTGCACTCACTTTCCTTTTAGAAGTCATTTTAATTTTTCAATTGGTATCAGAGCTTGGTACACTCTGAGAAGATTAATTTCTTGAGTGTTTTTATATTTGACTTCTATCTTTATTATGTCTCAAACTCTTAATTATGTTCCTGCCTTTGATGGCTCGAACTTTAGCTATTGGAAGGCACGTATGCGTTTCTTTTTGAAATCTATTTACTGTTAGGGTATTGTTGAGACTGGTTGGACTAAACTAGAGGATACAACACCTAAACTAGTCCCTCAAAAGAATGCTCGTCTTTCAAATGACAAAGCCCTCCATGCTCTATGCCAAGCACTTTCTCCATCTGAATTCGCCAAAATTTCAAATTGCAAATCAGCCAAAGCAGCATGGCAAATTTTGGAAACAACATATGAAGGCACAAAACTTGTAAAATCTGCCAAACTTCAGATGTTGATTTCAAAATTTAAAGAAATTAAGATGTTAGAGGAAGAGACATTTGGAGAGTTTTACTCCAAAATAAGTGACCTAAGGAACTCCATGGTGAGTCTTGGGAAACCTATCTCGGATGTAAAACTCATCCAAAAAATTCTTAGATCTTTGCCCAAGCGTTTCAGGATCAAGGTAACAACTATTGAAGAAAGCAAGGATCTTGAAGAGATGAAGATTGAAGAGCTGGTTGGATCTCTTCAAATATACGAGCTGTCTCTGCCCTCGGTCAAGAAATTAAAGACCATTGCTCTTAAGGCTTCCAAAAAGAAGGTAGAAGCCTCCTCTTAAGAAGAATTTGAGGATGAAGAAAAGGCTGTGGCGATGCTAGCCAAAAATTTCAGAAGACTAATGAAAGATGATCGGTTCAAGAAGAAGTTTTCTGAAAAAGCTAAGAAACCTTTCAGAGAAGCTGAACCAGAGGATGACGAGAAGAAAGATCCCAGAGGACCCTGATGTTTTGAATGCTCAGGCTATGGGCATATCCGGGCCAATTGCGGGAATCTCAAGAAGGGCAAGGGGAAGGCTTACAATGTGACTCTCAGTGATGAGCTCGAAGAAGATGCTCCAGAGTCTGACAAATTTCTGGCTTTTGTGGCCCCTTATATTGAAGAAGACAACTCAAATTATTCAGGACATAATGAGAATGAGGTAGAGCTCAAGGAAGCATACAAAACTCTCTACAAAGAGTTTGAGAAGCCGAGGGAAGGCCGAAAGCAGCAAGTTAATGATCTGAACAGTCTGCATACTGAGAAGAGTTCATTGCTGCTCAAGATACAGGAGCTCGAGGAAAAGCTACTTGAGACACAGCTCCAGCTAGAGAGAGTCACTGATGAGAAGCTGACTCGTATACTGTCCATCCAGAAGAGCCCACATGACAAGATTGGTCTCGGGTATGTAGCTTCCTCTTCTGATATTCCTTCTTAGTCAAAGACTGTGTTTGTGCCTCCTACAGTCCCAGAGCTTCCTCTAGTTATTGAAGATAAACAGAAGGAAAAGGTCAATGATGATGTTCTAGGCACTCAACAACCTCATTCCATCAGAAGACCTCCTATTTGCCAACACTGCGGTCTCAATGGGCATATACGGCCTCAGTGCTCCCTCTTGAAAGCACAAAAGGCCAAAGCCAAGAAAAAAGTGCCTAGATAAGCTCAGTATGGCACTGTACCTGCAGCTCAGCATCAGACTCCTTGGCATCAGACATCTTATCAAGCACCATGGGGACAAGAACCAAGACATCAGTTCCAAGCCCCTTGGTTTCATGCTCCTCAGCGTCAGCGGCCCCATTAGCGGTTGTACCGGCCAATCAGAGTGGCACTTACAAGAGCAAACCCAGGCAATTGAGAAGGCCTCAAGAGCAATACACAGGTGAGCCTCCTATTTGGATGCAAAACATGATGGAGTGGATGATACAGTCTTGTCAGCAACCAACCACTGGAAGGCAGACTTGGGCTGAGAAGGACAGTTACCCCAGGAGGGGGAACCGACGCACCTAGCAGGTTCGGGTGTTCATGCCTAGGATTCTGTTCCTAATCCTATGGAATCAGGTTTGATTGCTCATTGTATTTGTTATATTATATGCAATCTAGGAACAAGTTATGTTTGCCCCCTTGTGTTTTCTTGAGAAAACTTTGCAGGTATTTTTGGGGAAGACAAAAAAAGCAGGTCGAGCGACTGTTTTTCTGTAATGGCATCATTGAGCGTACTCAGGTTTGATCGTGCCTTAGCATATGATGTCTTTTCCATATTGCTTGTTGTTTTGTTTTTTTTTTTCAATAAATAAAAAAAAAAAAATTTGGGGAAAATTTGCAGGATTTTCTTTTCTCTTGGCTTATTAGATATTGCATGTATTCTTACCTAATATCTAAATTCACTGTGCATTGATTAAATATGCTTAGATATAATTGAGAGTTTTGACAATATTGGCCAAGTGTTTTTCCTGTTTATGCAAAAGTAGGATAGCTTCTTTCCTCATGCAATGAAGAAGTGCACTATCACGGGCCCCCCCCTTAAAGGTACATCTTTCCTTCTTTGACTCTTTGCTTTTGGAAATTTTGGATAAAAGAAGAAGTCCTTGATAAGATGGCCAAATTGACCACAGGCTAGTTGAACCTAGCATCAATAAACTCTGGCACTCCCTACAGTTTGCAGTTCTATAAGATTCGAGTAGTATTTCATAAAAAGTTTTATGCTTTAAATCTGTTTAATCACTGCTTATGTGCTTAAATTCACCTTGCCCTCTATGAGCAAGTAAAATTTTATCTTGTCCTATATGGTACAAGTAAACCAAAATATGTGCTGTATCTTAGGGGGAGTGTATCAGATGAGGGTGTCTATGCCCTAGCAAGTAATAAGGTTTGACTTTTGGCTAATCTGTCTTTGATTTTCTCATGTCTAGAAAATCTAGTTGCTATTTGTCATATCTTGGAAAGTCTTACCTAATGGGAAAAGAGTCTCCACACACACACGCATTGCTTGAGTTGAGTTGCCTATTTGATTTTTATATGATCAGGAAAAATTATTTGTGCTAATTGAAATCTCAACTTCCTTTTATATCTCTGTTTATTTTTGAGATGCGTTCTGATTGTGTTATTAGTTGATTATGTATGCGTATTCTGACACTGACTTAAGAAAATTTGATCTCTGTAAATTCTTCTCAGTTTTTCTGGTGTTTCAGTGTGGAGCGTCCAGACGGTATTCCTTGGAGTCCGGACGGGTGCAGCATGGTAGTCCGGACGGTATTCTCTGGAAGTCCGGACATGTACAGTGCCTCGTTGTCCGGATAGGTCTTGTTGTACGTCCGGACTCATATGCGCTGTCACCATAGTTCAGACGGGTAATTTATTTCGTCCGGACGATCATGACTGTTACGCACGTTCCCGAGACTCACGAGTCTGGACGTCTTGAAAACTCCGTCCGGACGGGTCACCCATAGAGGCTATAAATTGCCCAGAATCGGCCATTCTCTCCCTCATACCCCACCAAATCCATCTTTTGGCTTTTTAATCATGTCTCCCATCAGTTCCCAGCTCCGGGTCCATCAGAGGACAGAAGCAGAACAAAATGAAATACAAGCGAAGATTATGGACCGAACTATCATTGCTGAACAGAATGTGGTCCGTGTAGATATCATGGTGCCTCCGCTGAACAGTATCCATTAGACTATCCGGCATTATAAGTGTACCTACCTCTATACTTGTGCCTGCGTCGTCCTCACCAGGCTGGTCCGACTTTTTTATGCAAACTTGGAGGTTCTCAGGATGATGAGCTTGGGATGGTATTGCAGTCCACTGTTGACGGACACATAATCATTGTTGATCCCCAGATCATCAACCAGTTTATCGAGGTACCTGTTCTCAATCTACTTGCCAGTCCATTCAACAAAGTGGTGCTTCCTCCCTTTATGGATGAGCTCCGAGAGTTTTTCCATGCTGTTCCATAGGGTGAGGAGCATTAGACCTCCATCAAGATTGGTGCTCTAGGTCCAGCTCATCGTATGTTGGCCAAAATTATTCTGCACAATCTGTGGCCGGTTACCAGGCGCAATAATCTGATATTGAAGAAGGCCCAGTTTGTTTATGCTGTTCACTTTCGCTTTTCTTTCTGTCTCTGCAATCATATTCTGGGAGTCATGCTCCAGGCTCGTGATGAGGGCACTGCCGGTCTTCCTTTTGGCTGCCTCCTTACTCAGATCATCCTGCAGTCCTGTATCAATGTAGATGGAGAGCCTAGGATGAAGATGAAACAGCCCCTCAGCAAATAGACTTTGCTGAAGTCAAATGCGCAGCTGCGAAGAGAGGATTCTGATGAGGATATGCCTGCTGCGATGCATGTTCCTTTTCTGGATGTAGCTTCATCCTCTCACACTGTCCCGCCTTTTGAACCAGAGGTCAATGTTTCTCAGATTATGGAGGCTCTTGCTGCTCTTCAAGGGGGGATGAGCAATATGTAGGTGTCGATGTCCTCCATGCAGCAGTCCGTGTCCTCCATGCAGCTGGAAATGCTGTCCATCAGCAAGAGGGTGGAGTAGACCCACTTGGACCTTCAAGAGTGTCTCCAAGTCCATCATCCAGAGAGCAGTGATGATGAGGCTGCTGCACCAAAGGCTGCACGTCGGACTCCCAGAACTACACCTCTGGCAGAGGATGTTTGATTCCCTCATGTTTCTTTGTTGACATTTTATTGTTTTTTTAAGACAATTTGTGTTTATTATAACTCTTGGATTTATATTACTCTGTTTCCCGGGTCATTCTGAGACAGTTAGGGGGAGTAATTTTTATTTAAGTTGGTTGTTTTATTACTCTGTTTACCCATTGTCCCTTTGTGACAAAAAGGGGGAGTAATTTTTGTTTTAGACCGGGAATGTATTTCCAAACCGGTCAAGTGATTTTTGTCCCAGAATGGCCAAAGGTGGAGTTTGTTATTATTTTGGCCTTATTCTGTGTTTGGACAAAATCACTTATGTGTAATGATGCGATTAATAGGGATTCCACTTTCAGAGTGATGTCAAATGATTCTGCCTGCAAGTCAGAAGAATTTCAAGTTCCCTGTCATCCGTCCGGACGATATGTCATCCCGTCCGGACGCCCATCTATCTACTGTTCCATCCATCCAGACGACGTGTCATTCCGTCCGGACATCAGACAGACAAGTATCATCTGTCCGGACGACGTGTTTCTTCCGTCCGGACACCTACATCGTATCGAGAAGCTTCTGTACCAGTTTGCTCCGTCCGAAAGTTTCAGCAACACGTCCAGACGCCTATTAGTTCTCGAACGGTTCACTGATTCTTTTCAAGTTTCAAGAAAGGAAAGATCAATTAACCCTCCGGATGATGTGGTATCCCGTCCGGACGCGTATCTTCGTAAGGCAAGAATCGCAGTTCAAAATGAACAGTCCGGACATCTGACAGCTGTGTTCCGGACGCTAGTGCATCGTATATGGTAACTGCCGATTCGACTTCAACCGTCCAGGCGTCTCCCCCTCATGGTCCGGACGCACGTGCATCAGATATGGAAATTGCGTGTTGAAGTTTAACCGTCTAGACACTCCTGCCCCATGGTCCAGACGCGTGAAGCCTGTTATGGAAATTACTTGCAGCGGACGTGCGTAATTCAGTGTGAATTCAGTGTGAATTCCATTAGAGCTCAAAGATGTGATATCTCCTCTGAAGCCGTTTTTCAAGTGTGTTGTGCTGTAAACCGAAGTCTATCTTAGAGGTCGGCTCTAAGGTAAGGAGTTCCATCGAAGACCCTTTCAAGTAGGTGAACTTGGTTGGGAAGCGTTCGTGTTGGGTTACACGTCAGAGATGAAGGTACGACCACTGCATCGGTACATGTGCGTGTTACTGTCTTGTATCTAGCTTTGTCTTCTGAATAGTAGAATTCTTAGGTTTGGCTGCCCCGGAGTGGTTTTTCTCTTAACTGAGTTTCCACTTCTTCAACAAAAATCTTTGTGTCATTTACTTTCCGCTGTGCTTTAATTTTTGTTGACACTTGTTGCACACACTTTACTTTTAGAAGTCATTTCAATTTTTCCGTCATGAAACGATACATTGTGGAGATATAAATTATGGAATTTTTGGTGCTTATAACTTGGCAGATTCAACGATATTAAGATGATAAATTGATTAAGCACCTTATTGATATGCTTAGAAATGATGTTTTTCCTATGTCCATGATAAGGATAACCTTAGAGTCAAAGGACAAATATTGAGGTTCTGATGCATATCCGATTAACCTTAGAAGGTAACAAAAATATACTTCATGGATTGTTGACTAATGATTAGTTGAGAGGTAAGCATTTAACATACCCAATCAAGATTAATAGTGTCTTTTGAAGATAAGTATATAAATTGCAAATGGTTGGTTCACATGTATTTTGGACATATATATATATATATATATATATATATGTTATTAAGAAAAACCAGTTAATTAAATGATTTAGTGATACTTGGAAAAGATAAATCCATCTTTGATGAATTGTTGAAGTGTTCTAGAGACTAAGTTATTAATATAAGAAAATGAATCGTGAAATCATTTAGAACAACTCTCTTAGGGAATCCTTACCTTGGGGATAGATAATTTAGCTATCAGATTTGATGATTGATTAAATGCATAGTTAAATTGGATTGATATTAAGGATCTAATCTAATGGTTTTCAAGGATGATAGTATTTGTCCAGGATAAAGGAAAGATCAAGGTACTACATAAAATTTCAAGGAACTCAGTAGACTTGCAAAGATGATCATTTCCACACCATTCATAGAGAGTTTGGTATGCTTAGACCTACAGGTATTACACAATACTGTAGTTATTTATTTATTTATTTAATTTTTTGTAAATAAATTGCTAAACTGAATAAAATACCTCGTTTAAGTTTCTGGGCGGAAAACCCTAAGATTTTGGACTTCGATCAAGAGATTCTCGTGTTGTTCTCGAAGACGATTTGTGTTCTGCTCCAGTTCAGTATATCTCTTCCACAGGCCATTCGTATATGAATCTACAAGTTTCTTGAGCTCTCTATTTTCTTGCAGAAGAACTCTGTTCCTTTGCCTAAAATCCATGACCAATCGCTGCAAAACCAAAATTTGATTTTGAAGCGATTGAATCTCATTCCATCGAACCTACAGACGTTGAGCCATATTTGAAACAGAAGCAGCACCCTGAATACAGAATGCCATAGAGTCATTAATGGCTTCAACATCAGACCGATCCACCAATAACTTTCCATCTCATGGAGTAATGATGCCTCTAGCCACTGATGCAGCAGTTGCATCATCTAGCATCACAAAGTCAGTAATCATGAGATGACGTCTTGGAGATGGGAATGATGGGCACCAGATCTCTGGTTGTACATTAGGCACATCATTCAGATCAAAATTGTTTTGCGAAGCAGAAGAAGAAGCCATTTTGGGAAAAACGAAATAAATGAAGCTATTCTTCAAGGAACCTGAAGGAGAAATGAAAGTAATAGAGCTGTACTTCGAAGAATCTGAATAGGAAAGGAAAGAGAAATTCAGTTGACAAGGCGCGGTCTAAAAATTGTCATTCTGAGCACAACCGCCACTACCACTGACAAACAGTCCTCGATTTGCGAGTCCTATCTCTTTTTCAATTTTCACCTTTTCACCTTCTTTATTTTCAAATTCACTCAACAACTTTTCCGGATTTCTCGCCGCACTTTTCGCGCCTCGCAGACGTGGAGGAGCATTCTGAGAAAGGTATGGAGAAATCATGATCCATTGTCGGCACCACTCGCACCATTTCCCTCTCGAATCTCCTCTATAAATTCACTCCTCTTCTCCCGTGCAAAGCACCCTTTTCAGTTCTCAATCCTACAAACTCTAATAGCCAATTTTTCTTCTAGTTTGAGCCTATCATCACTTCTTGAGAAGAAAGATGTAGTATCAAAACGAAATTTGAAGTCTGAAGGCAAGATAAATGCAACATCACAACTTGATTCACAAACAACGAAGCAAGACTATTCTTGATCTTGTCATCTAGAAGCAAGATTATTCTTGATCATGCTTCTAAGACGAAGTATCTTTCTCATCCTCCTCGTCATCATGAACTTTTCTGGCATCTACTCTTAATCCAGTGATGGCGATCTGTGACATAAGAGAGAGAGCACAACGAATATGGGTGTCTCACTCATATCATTTCTTGATTGCTTGCCTCACCTTCCTCACTTTCCTGGATTCCATGTTTCCATTTAGAAAGCTTTCCCTCCAGTTTATCGTTAGATGTTTTACACCTTCACTAAGAAAACATCTTCACAAGGGAAAATGTTATACAAAAATAATAATAATAATAATTATTATTGTTATTATATTTTCTACAATGAGATAAATAAATGCAACCGCTTTAGTAATTTCAGTACTAGTTCAATTACTAATATAAATGCATTCTTTTCTGCAATCTACATACTAGTTTGATCTGTAATACTTATTGTTATAATAAGCTTAAAATTTCTACATATAATAGTTTGTCATACTGTGACGTATGCTCGTTTGTTATGTTTCATGTTTTATAATTAGATGTTGCACTTAAAATCTGTATCACTAGACTTAAGATTTAGGAATCTAAATCTTCCCTTAATGTAAACTTTATGCGAAGAATAGTTTACGAATTTCGGGGACGAAATTCTGTCAAGGGGGGAGGAATGTAGCGCCCCAGATTTTAAGACATAAAATATAATGTCTTAACTTAGATTTAGGACCTAATAATAAGGCAAAAGAATAAATATGAATATTTATGAAAATAAATATTCATTGATTAAAAAACGTTTATATTTTCAATTCAATAAAAGTTCAAACGAACCTTAAATTTTGGAATGACGGAAACAGGGTCAAACGAACTCTGTTTTGGTTGATTCAAAAATTGGGACACTCGTTTCGAAGTCCTCTTGCTACTCTATGAATTTCATAATTTTTAGACTTTGTTAAGGATGCGAAAATGCCTGCAAAACATAGCACCTCTGTTTTGGACGAAAATTTATGTATTGCATTATTTAATATTTTCCTTTGGTTGGACAACTCATCACCCACTTCCTCTGATTTATGTACTCATCACCACAAGTGCTGCCCTCCCACCTACTGAAATCATTACCTACCAACTAGTGCTGGAATTTTAGTGGAAAGCATAGTCCATGTGGTTGGCAATTTGATTATTTAAGTGTAAAGGCATGGAAAGGAAGGTGATAGGAATCTTCCCTTGATATCTGAATTTTCCAGCAACCCTCTAGCACTTATGCATGAATTTATTTCATTTCCTTGATGTTCTAAGACTCCTATAAATATGAGACAAGCCTTGCCTTTCATTCTACCTTATGACAAGTGAAAGGAGAAGCTCACTTCTAGTTCCTGCATTCATCCCCTCTCTTCTTCTTCCATTTTATTTTCTGCATCTCCCTCAAACTCTCCCTCTCTATTGCAGCAAAGAAATTGAGCTACAGAAGCTTTTCCCCTTCCTTGTCTCTCTTTTAAATCCAGCAACACCTTCCCTTTTGATTCCAACAGAAAAAGCTCCCCCTCTCTACTCTTCTTGCTCGGCCAATACCCAGAAAATAGAAAGAAAACCAAAAACTTTGGCTGACTGGAACTGAGTCATAATTAACTCGAATTGAGTCAAACCAAAAAGAAAAAAGTGTATGCTTTAAGTCTTCTATCTACCCTCAAAATTTCACATCAATCGGAGTTCGTTTGACCATCGAGAAGTGGGTCGGAGTAAGCTGCCCTCCATTTGGACGGAAATCCTGAAATCAAATAGATGATAAAAGGACTTTTGTTCAGAAATTGTTTGGTAAGTTTTCTTTGTGTTCAAGTGTTCCATAAGTGATTTATAAGATGTATTTTATTTTAAGTTACTACCTAAAATACAGATCACATAAGAAATAAGGTTAAAAAGTAAAGAATTCAAGAAAATGACCTAAAAGAACACATATACCTCTCTTTGATCGCATTTATACTTCCATTTATAATTCATTGTCCTCATGACTTCATGAGTTGATTGTATTTATATTTCCTTTTATATTTCAATGTCCTCATGACTTTCATGAGTTGATTGTATTTATATTTGCTTTTATATTTCATTGTCCTCATGACTTTCATGAGTTGATCGTATTTATATTTTCTTTTACATTTCATGTCCTTATGACTTTTATGAATTGATCGTATTTATATTTTCTTTTACATTTCATGTCCTTATGACTTTCATGAGTTGATCGTATTTATATTTCCTTTTTATATTTCATTTTCCTCGTGACTTTCATGAGTTGATTGTATTTACACTTATTGTCTTTATGATATATTTTAATCCTTCAAGTTCATATTTGGTGGTATTGGTCATATAGTCTCGTCATCAAATCATGAACCAAGGTTTTAAGATTGTTATAAGTGATTGTCTCAAACATAATAAAGTGATGGATAATAATATATATAAAGAGATGAGGGTTTATAAACAATGTTTTGTTTGATAGATAATTGATATACATATTATTGTGTGGATGGATTTATATGCAGAAAAAAAAAAGCTAAGGAACTATACCAAGGAGTGTAAGTATGGATGTACTTACTGAGGAATGATTCTATGTTTCATTAGTACTGTATGGCATATTGTGTCCAATTAATAAAATGGCTGAGAAAATAGCCATCAACAAGCTAATGTAGTAGCAAGTGGAAGAAAGGCTAATCAGTGGGCCTAAGGAGTTTAGAGTGACCCAGGGGTGTCCGAAGTTCTAATATATAACTAATGCAGGGACCGATAGGATTCTAGTAAAAACAGGTAAGATTTTCAGTGGGAGGCAAAGGACATGAACAGGTTCAGATAACCTAGAACGAGAGGTCTAAAGAAAGATGATCATAAAACAAAAGACTAAATGGTTACTACGATGCATATTCATACAATCTTTGCATTTGCATCCTTTATGAACTGTTATTAGTTTGATGGTAACTTAGATATGAAAATGGATGACTCACTTGTTTGTCTATGTAATTATGATAACGTCATATTTGAATAGTTACTGATGCAGATCCGAAAGATGAGGGCATGGACCCATATGCCAGTTCTAATGGTTTTTGAAACCATTACCGAAGTAATATGTGCTAGCTTAGAAAATGCTAGTCATATTTATGTGTGCTTTATTTCATGGCTTGTAATAATTATAACGATGTTTTGTTTGGCATATTTTTATGTTGTATGTTTATGTGCCATTTGTTGCACTTATTTTTAATGCACCTAGTGTGCAAATGGCGTGTAATGATAACCTAAGCAACTTTTAATTAATGTATCGAGGTATTTCAGTCAGCTCTAACGTGTTATACTATCAATTCCTAAGTCTTGAGAAGAAAAAATTGTATATATTCCGCTGCGAGAGTTATCTTTGATGTAGTAACGTCACGTGGGAACCGGAGGTTTCTACTTACGAATTTGCAGGTTCGAATTCAGGGCATTACAAAAATTTCTCCTATAAGAATCTTCAAAAGCGAAAGGTTAGAGAGAAAAAAAAAATGTACCTTAGGGGAGCTTTGGATAGTGAACAATTTTCATCGCATGAGAAAAGTAACTATTTAGCATTAGGAAGCACAGGAAAACTTAGCAGATATCAGGTGTAAACTCCCAATCATATATAAGCGTAGGCAATCAATGCATAATGAATTGAGATATCAGGCAAAAACACATGCAATAGCTGAAAAGCTATCGAAGAAAAAACACATGCTTCAATGGTAAAGAAACAAAACCAAACCTAGCATGTATGGTAAAATCAAACCTGTCCTCAAGGAGAGAGGTTCAGAATTACCAGGACAGAAAGGCAACTGCCCGACATGCCTTCTCTATCATCATCAAATAGTACCTGCAGAAGATTCTCAAGAACAACGAGAGAAATAGGGGAATAAAACAATAATGGTTCCTAGATTGCAAGGCAAACAAAAATATGTCAAATGAGAAAATTTTGCAATGTAATCAAACCTAATGCTCTAGGAATAGGAACCAAATCCTTGGCATGTGTACCCACACCATCTAGGTGAGTCAACTCCCCCTTAAGGGGTGAACATCTTCATTTTTTCTAACCCATGCTTGTCTTCCCTGTGGTGGTTGTTGATAAGACTTCATCTGATGATCCATCCACTTTATCAAGCTCTACATCAACCTTGGCAGCTCTTTATCGAATTGATCACTCTCAGGATTCTGCGGCTTCTTCATGTGGTGCCTCGATTTGTTTGTCTGATTGGCAGGTACAAATCTTTGCAGTTGCCGCTGATGCTGAGGAGCTTGATGTCTGGGGCCTGATGCCATCGAACCTGATGCCGTGTCAAAGGTCTAGTGCTAAATGTAGGTTGTCTTGGCAACTCGTTCTTGATCTTCGATCTTTAAGAAGTGAGCAATGGGGTCGGATGTGACCACTTAGACCACAGTGGTGGCATATAGGAGGCCTTCTAACAATAGGAGGCTTTTGAGTAGCCTTAGCACTAGCCAAAACATCTCCACCAATTACTTCCTTTCCTTTATATAGGTAAACAGATGGAGGCTCGGAGATTGTGGGCTTGACAAATGTTGTGAGTTTTAAATATACTCACAAGCGCACGACTCATTTGTAATATAGTGTGTGTGCAAGTGCGAGGAAATCCATAGGGAATTGTATTGCGAAAATTAATTTCTATTTAAACTAATCTTATTTTAACCTAGTTCCAATTTTTGGGGTTTTTATGAATAAAAGAAAATAAAATAAGATAAAGTAAAACAAAAGAAAATATATTAAGGTTTTAGAATCCACACCCACCAAATTGTAGCAACATATTCTCATGTTCATCAATATATATCCGAAGTTCTCATCATACAAATCTTATATATGTTCTACTTTGCTTCAAAAATTAATTAAATCATTCAATGAATCTGTTCTTTGTACAAATCACAAAAGATATCTAGGTTAAACCAAATCATCAAATGTATCTATAGAACGAAACACAATGAATATCCAACGTTTTGATAAATAAAAACCCAAGCAATCAATTAAATGAAACTATCCTAAATCATCACATGTATCCGGAAATCACAATAGATATCTAAGAATCATCTCAATAATTGACTTGAAGTAAAACAATTAGAAATAAAAAATGCATAAAATCGGATAGTATAAACTTACATGGAAATGTTTTTGCTAATCAATGGTGAGGCTTCATCCTCAACCTTAGATGAGAATTTAGCTACAAATGATTAAAAAAAGAAAAAAAAAATCGAACAAACTTGTAATGAACACATAAAAATAAAAGAAACTAAGGAAATGGAGAAGATAGAAAGACATAAATTAAACTAAATTACAAAAGAAATAAAAGAGCTAAAAACATGTTCTTGAAAAAATGATATGTATATACAATGTTCTCAATGACCTAAGTGGTGCCCATCATCGGGTTTTGATAGCAAAACATTAGGTTAAGCCCCATATTTTCAAAATGGCACCTCTACCCCTCAAAACCCTAATAGGAGAAAAGAATGCTAGGGTTTTGGGCCATATTTTCAAAATGGTGCCTCTACCCCTCAAAACCCTAATAAGAGAAAAAGAATTTTAGAGTTTGGAGTGTCTGTAGCCACCAGGAGCAAAGAAATTTGCATCTGCCATGTCAGCCTTGATAGTTGCTCGAGCGACTTATGGATTGCTTGAGCGACATCATGCTGATGCCCTCTAGCAACTTATAGGTCACTCGAGTGACATCGTGCTGATGCGCTCGAGCAACCTATAGGTGCTTTAGCTTCTTGTTTCCAAAGTATTGCTGCCACATCAGCCCTAACACCGTTGCTAAAATGGCTCTGACAACTTCTTTTCCTGCTTCTTTTCAAATTCCACAACAATGCTGCAATTTTATCTCAATGTCCTGTAAAGCACTGAAACACCAAAACTAACCAAAAAAGTTAGAAAATAACAAAGCTAAAGGTTTAACAATTGTAAATTAACTGGTCGAAATATACAATATTTGGCACTCATCAACAAATACAGTCTTAGAAGTAGAGGAGATATTAGAGGAAGAAGCTGCATACCCGAGTCTGGTCTTGTCTGTTGGGTACTTCTAGATTGACAATGTATGGGTCAGCTTCTCATTAGTGACCCTCTCCAATTGTGGCTGTGTCTACAATAACTTCTCCTTTAGATCTTGAATCTTGAGCAACAAGGAACTCTTTTTAGCCTGCAAACTGTTCAGCTCATGGATGTGTTGTTTGCGAGTTTCCCTCAACTTTAAGAACTCTACATAGAGGACTTTATAGGCCTCTTTGAGTTCTTCCATGTCTTCATCACTGTGCCCAGAGTAGTAGGATTGAGAATCCTCCTGATCTTCATGTGGACTCACAAAGGCTAGAAATTTCTGATCTTAAGCAGGAGTTTCTTCTTCTATTGACTCATCATCGAGAGTCCCATTGTAGGCCTTCCCTTTGCCCTGCTTGAGATTCCGATAGTCAGCCCAAATATGCCCAAAACTTGAGCATTCAAAACATCTGGGACCTCTTGGGTCCTTCTTAGCTTCTTCAGGCTCAGATTCTCTAGGGTCATTCTTCAGTCTTTCAAAGAATTTCTTCTTGAATTTGTCATTCTTCATTAGCCTCCAAAAATTCTTGGCCAGCATTTCCATTACATCTTCTTCATTATCAGAGTTTACCTTAGATGAGACTTCGGCTTTCTTCTTGGATGCCTTGAGGGCAATAGTCTTTACCTTCTTGATTGGAGGCAGGTAAAGCTCATATGTTTGAAGAGATCCCAGCAACTCTTCAATCTTCATCTCTTTTAGATCCTTACTTTCTTCAATGGTAGCCACCTTTATTCTAAAATGCTGAGGCAAAGATCTTATAATTTTTCAGATGAGCTTTACATCCAAGACAGACTTCCCAAGACTCACCATCGAGTTTCTAAGGTTGCTCATCTTAGTGTAAAACTCCCAGAGTGTCCCATCTTCAAGCATCTTAATCTCTTAAAATCTAGAAATCAACATTTGGAGCTTCGTAGATTTAACAAGTTTTGTTCCCTTATATGCTGTTTCTAAGATTTGCCATGCTTCTCGAGCAGTTTCGCAGTTTGAAATTCTTGTGAATTCAGATGGTGAAAAAGCTTGACATAGAGCATGGAGGGCTTTATTGTTAGCAAGTCGTGCGTTTTTTTTAGAAACTAGTTCGAGATTTGTCTCCTCTGGCTTAGTCCAACTAGCTTCGACAATCTTCCAACAATCAATGGATTTTAAAAAGAAACGCATACGAGCTTCCGAATAGCCATTGTTTTTGCCATCAAAGGTAGGAACAGTATTAAGATTTTGAGACATAGCAAAATAAAATAGAAGTTGAAAGGATTACACTCAAGAAATAAATATAAACAAAGTGTACCAAGCTTTAATACCAATTGAAAAATAAATGACTTCTAGTTTACCATGTGTGTGTGCAAAATGTGTAACAAAATATTGTAAATGCGGAATTTAAAGAACACAAATATTTTGTTAATGGAGTAGAAACTCAATTAAAAGAAAAAACGACTACGAGGCAGCCAAACCTAGGAAATCGACCATCAGAACACAAAGCTAGTACAGAGACCGTAACACTCACATACCCGATGCAGCGATCATATCTAGCACTCTAACACGTAACTCAACGTGAATGCTTCCCAACCAAGTCTCCTACTTGAAGGGGTCTTCTATGGATTCGTTTACCTTAGGGCTCCTTCCTAAGATAGACTTCAATTATGAGCACAGCAACAGTACAACGCCAACGGCTTGAGAGCTAGCGGATCTTCACAATTGAGTGTATGCTTAAATGAACATGTGTGTGTAAGTGTGAAGGGTGGACATAAGTGTGTGAAATAAAGTAAAATATGTATTGAAAATTATTGGACTTCTAATATAAACAAGTGTGTCCAATAGTGTGCAACAAAATATCAAAATGCAGAATTAAATGAGACATATATTTTGTTGACGAAGTGGAAACTCAGTTAAGAGAAAAACCACTTTGGGGCAGCCAAACCCAGGATACCCACTATTCAGAAGACAAAGCTAGTTATAAAGCAGTAGCACTCACATACCCTTATGCAGTGGTCATACCTTAAACTCTAACCTGTAACCTAATACGAATGCCACCCAACCAGGTCTCCTACCCGAAGGGGTCTTCAATGGAATCCTTGAACTTAAGGCCAACCTCTAAGATAGACTTTAGTTTCAGCACAACAGCAGCACTTTGCAACGGCTTGAGAGTGAGCACATTAGCACTGTAACTCTAAAATATCACTCTCTAAGCACTATGGAATACGCCACCAAATTCTTACTGTTCCCAAGCCTAGGGACCTCTATTTATAGGCTGCAAGTTCAAATGAGCATCTGGCTTGATAAACCTAGGCGCCGTTCTGATGGTAGACATAAGGCGTCCAGACAGACAACTGTACGATCGGCTTTCCAAAATTTCGCTGAAATTCTTTCGTGATTTGAGTCGTGTCTGGACAGTGTTGGCCTATCGTCCGGACGGTCGCACTTCAACTGCACTCAATTTCCATATTAAGGCTTTGCGCTTCCGGACCAAAGGAATGGTCGTCCGGACAGTTGATTTGATGCACACAATTTCCATATATGTAGCTCCATGTCTGAACCACGAATGCTGTTGTCCGAATGTTTGAATTTTGAATGCGCAACTTACCTTATGGATAAGCACGTCCGAATGGGAATCCACATCATCCGGACAGTTGCAGCGATCTTCCCATATCTGTGTTTTGGAAAGAAATCTCATAGCTGGTCGAACACTGAGTGTCGTTTGGACATGCTGCTGAAACGTCTGTACGGATGGAAGTTGGAACAGTTTGAAGCTTCTTGACACAGACGAAGGTCTGGATGAAAAGTTCTCGTCGTCTGGATAGATGATGCTTTGGACAATTAGGTGCCCGGACGATATACCATGTCGTCGGGACGGCTGCAAGGGAACCGAATTTAACTATCTTGAAATCCGCATAGAGCCTTATTGAAGAGCATAACAGAAGTGTAGACTCTGGATAGAGCAGCTTCCCTGTACAAAAGCATCATTGTTTATGTTACTAACTGATTAGTGTCCAGGTGTTTCGCCGTTCGAATGATAAACTCGGGATTCGACTTTTGCTGAGCTGTAGACTTTACAGTCTTTTTGGAGTCCAAAAATTCCTTCTTGATGCTTGTGACACTGATCTTGTCATAATAAGGCCCTTTCCATATGAGAGAAATAAACTCTGAATATTTGAAGACTCTGAACTGATACGGCATCCCTGTGAAATCAGTAACAGTACATGATAGTGATCTTGTCCAATAGAATGCATCCAACAAAAAAACTAACAAACTCCCCCTTTGGCCATTCTGGGACAAAAATCACTTGACCGGTTAAAAATACAATCCCGGTCCAAATCAAAAATATACTCCCCCTTTTGGTCTCAAAGGGACAAAGGGTAAACAAAGTATAGAAAGACCACAGTAATAAAATACTCCCCCTTGATGTCTCAACAGGACAAGGGTAAAAAGAGTATATAAAATCCACAGATAAAAATGTTATATAATCCAAAACAAAAGGAAAATAGAGAAGAGTCTGCAGGTGGCCCAAAAGAGAGGAACAAAAATCCTCCAAGTACTAAATCCTGTTGATTGACTAAAATCAAGTAGCGGAGAGAAACCCATACAAAAGGCTGGATTTGTACTACTTCGGCTTCTAGCTCTGGAAGACGGGAACCATGGACTAAAAAACCTTGAATCTCTTGATTTTGCAAAGCCTAAAACTAGTTATCCACAGATTGACATCCTCTAAGCAACTGGTCTGCAAGTCTGAGGGAATGCTACGGAAGGCTCTACATGAGCTAGGGGAAGAGCTCATGTGCACAGAATGCCAAAATCTCGGGAGAAATCCATGAGAAAAACACACAACATGACTTGATAAAAATGCAGAGATGTGTGTATGGCAGAGAAAGAGATGCAGATCTTAAACCTGTAGAGATCTCGTCCGGACATGTCACTTAACCGTCCAGACGACTACTGCTGGGGCAGCGTATGGCAAGACTACTCTTGTCCGGACGTAAGAATAGGTCCATCCGGACGCTTCACACTGAAAATCTGAAACTTGAGGAAAATTTGCAAAAAAATATTTTTCCCTAAAGTTAGCTTCAGAACACGCATATGTAATCAACTGAATAGGCAATCAAATAACATTGCAAAAATATGCAAAGATATGAATGAGAGTTAAGTATTAAATAAGCACAAATTTCCCTGTAGATAGAAATTTTAAATAGATTACTTAACTCGTGCAATGCGTGTGTTTGTGTGTGTGTGTGAAAACTTTCTCAATAAGGTATGAAATTCACTGATATGACAAAAAGTAACTAGATTTTCCAAACAAGAGAGAAAATCAATGAAAGATCAGCAAAAAGTCAAACCTTATAAGGTACTAGGGCCTAGCCACCCTCATCTGATACACTCCCCCCAAGATGCAACACCTAATTGTTTTTCTTGTACCGTGAAAGACAAAGTAAATTTTACTTGTACCATGAAGGACAAGGTATATTGCTAATTCAGCACAGAAGCAGTGAATATAAGCATATAGCACCGAAATCTTAAGAATAACCGCTTGAATCTTTTGGTGCAGCAACCTAGAAAGAATGCCAAAATTTTTATGTTCTAAGTTCAACTAACAAGTTGGTCAATTTGACCATCTTATCAAAAACATCTCTTATTTAGAATTTCCAAAAGCTAAAAGTTAGAGAGGAAAAGATGTACCTTAGGGGAGTCTTGGATAGTGCACATTTTCATCGCATGAGGAAAGTAAATATCTATCATTAAGATGCAACATGAAAACTTAGCAGATACCATGCATAAACTCTCAATCATATACAAGCATATTTAATCAATGTACAATGAACCGAGATATCAGGCAAAAACATATGCAATATCTGAAAACCTATCAAAAGAAAAAATAAAAATTCCGCATCTTCTCCCCAAATTTTTTTTGTTGAAAACCAATAAACAGAAAAACAACAAAGACATGCTTATGGAAAAGGAAATGGCATCTAATCCCAACATGTAAGGTAAAACCAAACCTGCACTCATGGAGAGAGGTTTAGAAATACCAAGACAGAAAAGCAGCCACCCGACGTGCTTTTAATTGTCATCCCCAAAAATATATCAACAGAAGTTTCTCAAGATAACAAGAGAAAATATGGGGACAGAATAAATGGTTCCTCAAACAGAATGCAAAGCATGAATAAGTTATGTCATGATAAACAATGCAATACAAACATACCTGACATGCACTAGGATTTAGGAACCAAAATCCTAGGCATGGGAGACCTCACCTACTAGGTGAGTCCACTCCCCCTCAAGGGGTGAATGATCTCATCCTTCCTTACTCATACCTTTTCTACTTGTGAGGCAGGGGTGTGAGCCATGTCCCAATTGATCAGTCTAACTAGGACATTCTTCATCATGTTGACAAGCCCTTCATTGGTCTGATTCTTCTTAGGCTTGTGAGGATTGACTTTGAAGCATTCGGTTTTGATGTGGCCATACTTACCATAGTGATGGCATGAGGGAGAATCCTTTTAAGGATAATGCCGCTGTCTTTTGCTCGGTTTTCCTGATCCAAGGCTGCTGGTGTCGGATCTGAGGACAGTGTGGCCTGATGTGTCCAGAGACACCACAATGATAGCAGGTATGCTGACTTTGTTTGCTGAAATGCTTCTTGAAAGGCTCTGCAAATTTAAGATTAGCATTTTCACAAATAATAAAGTCCTTACCACTTTGAGATATATGCCTCCTATGGGGCGGAACATATTTATCTGAAGAGGTTTTTTCAATAAAACCTTTTCTGGAATCCTCCTGCTTCTTCCAAGGTCTGTGGGATTTTAACAGATAACACTTTGGTCTAATATGACCAACCTTCCCAAAATGATGACTAATAGGAACAAACTTACCTTGTGTTCATGAATCCTTGGAGTTACGCTTCACACAGTTATTTAAGCAAGAATTTTCAGAAGAGGCTGCATCTACTATCACAGGCTTAATGTCAACAGAATCTAATTCAGAATCAGAAGCATGTGAAGTAAGAGTACTTAAATTAGCAATCAAACCAGGCTTGTTCGAAATATTTGAATGGATACACAGTATGCTTTTAAAATTATCACTTGAGAATTTTTTCAAGAGATTTTCAGATTCCTTTAATTTATTCTCAAGTGTATCAATAATGTCAAATAGCATGGTATTCTCAGATTTCAAATAGTCAATCTAAAAAATAAATGGACTTCTAATTTATACAAGTGTGTGTGAATAGTGTGCAAGAAAATATTAAATGCGGAATTAAAGAAGACAAATATTTTGTTGGCAAAATGGAAACTCAATCAAGAGAAAAACCACTCCGGGGCAGCAAAACCCAGGAAATCCGCTATTCAGAAGACATAGCTAGACACAAGATAGTAACACTCACATATACCCGATGCAGTGGTCATACCTTGCTCTCTGACGTGTAACCCAACATGAACGCTTCCCAACCAGGTCTCCTACCTGAAGGGGTCTTCAGTGGAATCCTTTACCTTAGGGCCAACCCCTAAGATAGACTTCAGATGTAGCGCAGCAACAGCACACTTGAAATAGCTTCAGGGAAAATATCACGTTTCTGAGCAGTTGTGGAATTCAATACCGAATTCTTTCAGTTCTCAATGCCAGGGGCCTCTATTTATAGGTCGGGAGCTTAAATGAGTGTCAGGCAAAATATAGCTGGTCGCCGTCCGGACGGTGGACATGGGCCGTCCGGACAGACAACTGTGCGACAGGATTTTCTGAAAATTTCGCTGAGAAATCTTTCCTGTTTAAGAGACGCGTCCGGATGGGATGGCACATCGTTCGGACGGTTGCACGTCCGCTTCAAGTAATTTCCTTATAAGGCTTTGCGCGTCCAGACCGTGGAGGATGAGCGTCCGGACGGCTGAACTTCAACACGCATTTTCCATATCTGCTATGAGCGCGTCCGGACCATGAGAAGCAGTCGTCCGGACGGTTAAAGTCGAATCGGCAATTTCCATATTAGTTGAACGCGCGTCCGGACCAAGACTAACAGACGTCCGGACGGGGATATTTTAATTGCGATTCTTACCTTACATAGATGCACGTCCGGACGGGATACCACATTGTCCGGACGGTCGAACGATCTTTCCTTTATCGAAACTTGGAAAGAATCTGAGACTGGTCGAGTACCGAGAGGCGTCTGGACGTGCTGCTGAAACGTTCGGACGGATACAAGCTAGATAGAACCTTCTCAACACAGTGGAGGGTCCAGATGGAAGTGCACGTCGTCCGGACGGATGATGCTTGGTCTGATTGGCGTTCGGACGGTATGGCACGTTGTCCGGACTGATGGAACAATTGTCAGATGAGCGTCCGGACGGGATGGATCAATCGTCCGGACGGCTGATAGGGAACCGAAATCTTTGCAGTGCAAAGTCCTCTGAGAGAACTTTGAATAGTGAAATCCCTGTTTACAGCATCTTTTCACATACAAGTGATTTTGTCCAAAACACAGAATGAGGACAAAATACTAACAAACTCCCCCTTTGGCCATTCCGGGACAAAAATCTCTTGACCGGTTAAAATACAATCCCGGTCCAATTCAAAAATTACTCCCCCTTTTTTGTCACAAAGGGACAAAGGATAAAATAGAGTAATGAGGAAAACCACACAACAATTACTCCCCCTTAATGTCTTAGAAGGACAAGGGTAAACGGAGTAATAATATCCATAGACAAAAAATGTTCAAAAATCCAAAACAATAGGAAAGTAGAGAAACGTCTGCAAATGGCCCAAAAAGAGGAATAAAAATCCTCCACGTACCAAATCCTGTTGATCCACTGAAATCAAGTAACAAAGAGCAAACCGTATAAAAAGCTTGATTTGTACTACTTTGGCTTCTAGCTCCGGAAGCTGGGAGCCATGGACTGAAAAACCTTTAGTCGTTTGATTTTGCTAAGCCTGAACCTAGTTATCCGCAGATTAACATCCTCTAAACAACTGGACTACAAGATAAACGATAAGATTCACCACTGAACCTCTAACTGATGCAGATCTGAGGGAGATGCTACGGAAGGCTATGCATGAGCTAGGGGAAAAAGCTCATCTCAAATCCCAAGACCTTTGGAAATTGAACATCCGACTTCAACAACAGTCAGTTTTCCAATTGGATATCTGTTAGATATTGTGCTGGGAGTTGCTGGACAACATATTCCTGAAAGGATTTAACAGAAATCTATCCAAAAATAACACCACAACGAAATATTAGTTCCTGTTAGTTCCAAAAAGAATGTTGTTTTATGACAACTTGCAATTTGGAAGCGTATGAATTACAAAAGCAAATATAGCAATCCAAATAGCATGGATATAACAATATCCACCCAACACACAGACAAAGTAGGTTTTTATGCACAATATCTCAAGAAAATATCCCAATCAACAAATATTCCAATATTCTAAAAGCACAAAAACTTAAAAGAATAATAGAAGACACAATGAAAATCATGGGATGAGAAGAGATGTGCAAAGAATGCCAAAATCTTGGGAGAAATCCACGAGAAAACCACTCAACATGATATGATAAATCAATAAAAATGCAAAGATGTGTGTATGGCAGAGAAAGAGAAGCAAGTCTTAAACCTATAGAGATCCTATCCGGATGTGCAACTGCTAGGTCAGCATATGGCAAGACTGCTCTCGTCTGGATGAAGAATAGGTCCGTCCATATGCTTCACACTTGAAAATCTGAAACTTGAGGAAAAAATGCAGAAAAATATTTTTCCCAAAGGTTAGCTTCTGAACACGTATGTATAATCAATTGATAAAATGAGAGTTAAGTATTCAATAAGCACAAATTTCCCTGCAGATAGAAATTTTAAATAGATTACTCAACTCATGCAATGCGTGTGTGTGTGGAGACTTTCTCAATAAGGTATGAAATTCACTGATATGACAAAAAGCAACAAGATTTTTCAAACAAGAGAGAAAATCAATGAAAGATCAGCCAAACGTCAAACCTTATCTTACCTAGCCACCCCCATCTGATACACTCCCCCTAAGATGCAGCACCAAATTGTTTTACTTGTACCATGAAGGACAAAGTAAAATTTTTACTTGAACGTAGAGGGCAAAACATATAGCAAATTCAGCACATAAGCAGTGAATATACAATTTAAAAGCGCATAATGCATATGATTTACTGCTTGATTCTTATGGTGCTGCAACCTAGAGAGTGCCAGAATTTTTAGGCTCTAGGTTCAACTAGCATGTGGTCAATTTGACCATCTTAATCAAAGACCTCTTCTCTTATCAAGAATTTCTAGAAGCAAAAAGTCATAAAAGGAAAAGATGTACCTTAGGGGAGTCTTAGATAGTGCACATTTTCATCGCATGAGGAAAGTAGCTATCTATCATTAAGATGCAACAGGAAAACTTAGTAGATATCATGCATAAACTCTCAATCATATATAAGTATATTTAATCAATGCACAATGAACTGAGATATCAGGCAAAAACACATGCAATATCTGAAAAGCTATCAATAGAAAGAAATAAAGTTCCGCATCTTCTCCCCAATTTTTTATTTTTTGAAAAATGAGACAGAAAAAAAAACAAAGACATGCTTATGGAAAAGGAAATGACATCTAATCCCAGCATATAAGGTAAAACCAAACTTGTCCTCATGGAGAGAGGTTTAGAAATCCCAAGACAGAAAAGCAGCCGCCCGACTTGCTTTAACTGTCAACCCTAAAAAAAAATATCTGCAGATGTTTCTCAAGAAAACTAGAGAAAATATGGGGATAGAATAAAAAGGTTCCTCAAATAGAATGCAAGGCATGAATAAGATATGACATGATAAACGATGTAATGCAAACATACCTGACATGCACTAGGATTTAGGAACCAAAATCCTAGGCATGGGAAGACTTCACCTTTATTAGGTGAGTCCACTCCCCCTCAAGGGGTGAATGGTCTCATCCTTCTTCACCCATACCTGCTTGACTCGTGGCGGTAGCTTGCAGGTCTTGCCCATGTTGTCCATTCTCCTTAGCATACCTTGCATCAGGCTCAGAAACCCTTCATAGTCATGGTAGCTAATGAGCTTTTGCGGCTTTCTCTTGTAGCGCCTTGATTTGTTCTTCTTTGATTTGCCACTCTGATAGGCAGGAACAAACTGCTGCTGATGTCGTGGAGCCTGAAGCGCCGTAGGAGGTAGAGTGCCTGATGTAGCTCTAATTGGCAGCTTCCTCTGAACCTTCAACTTCTGGAGTTGTGGGCATTTGGATCGGATGTGACCGGTGATGCCACAGTGATGACAGGTAGGCAAGCTTCTTTTCTTTGAATGCTTCTTTGTATTCTCTGCAAAATTATGATTAGCATTCTTACAAATAACATTGCCTTTACCTTTTATATGTCTCCTATGTGGAGGGACATATTTTGCTGAGGAAGAATCATCAGCTTCACTTTTCCTCATAGCATCCTGCTTAATCCAAGGCCTGTGGGATTTCAACAAATAACAATTTGGCCTAATATGACCAATTTTCCCACAATTATGACAAGTAGGAACAAACTTACCTCGTGTTCCTGATTCCTTGGGCTTGGGCATCAGACAATTATTCAAGCAAGAATTATCCAAACAAGCAGTATCTACTATCACAGGCTTAATAATAATGGAATCTAATTCAGAATCAGAAGCATGTGAAGTTGAAGCACTCAAATCATTAACAATTAAACCAGGCTTGTTAGGAACATCTAAATGAATACAAAGCTTGCTCTTCAAATTATCACTTGAGAATTTTTTCAAGAGATCATCAGATTCTTTTAATTTATTCTCAAGTCTATCAATAATGTTAAACAGCATGGTATTTTCATATCTCAAAGAGTCAATCAAAGCATGTGATTCAGACAATTGCATAATTAATGACTCTTTTTCTCGCTTCACTTTTTTAAGCTCTTTATATGAAATTTTAAAATGTTGAGCATTCTTCAATTTATTAAAAACCTTAAAGAGCTTAATATCAGAATCCTCATTAGATAACTGAGAAGAATTGATGATAAAATGTGTAATCAAAAAATAGAAGTCACAAAGAGATGAGGATTACACTCAGGAAATAAATCCTAAACAGAGTGTGTACTTGCTCTGATACCAAGGGATTTTCAGATTCCTTTAATTTATTCTCAAGTGTATCAATATTGTCAAATAGCATGGTATTCTCATATTTCAAAGAGCCAATCTAAAAAATAAATGGACTTCTAATTTATACAAGTGTGTGTGAGCAGTGTGCAACAAAATATTAAATGCGGAATTAAAGGAGACAAATATTTTGTTGACGAAGTGGAAACTCAGTCAAGAGAAAAACCACTCCTGGGCAGACAAACCCAGGAATTCCACTATTCAGAAAATATAGCTAGATACAAGATAGTAACACTCACATATACCTGATGCAGTCGTTGTACGTTGCTCTCTGACGTGTAACCCAACACGAACGTTTCCCAATCAGGTCTCCTATCTGAAGGGGTCTTCAATGGAATCCTTTACCTTAGGGCCAACCCCTAAGATAGACTTCAGATGTAGCGCAGCAACATCACACTTGAAATAGCTTCAGAGGAAATATCACGTCTCTGAGCAGTTGTGGAATTCAATACCGAATTCTTCCAGTTCTCAATGTCCAGGGGCCTCTATTTATAGGCTGGGAGCTCAAATGAGCGTCAGGCAAAATATAGCTGGGCGCCGTCTGGATGGTGGACATGGGACGTCCAGACGAAAAACTGTGCGACAGGATTTTCCAAAAATTTCACTGAGAAATCTTCCCTGTTTAAGAACCGCGTCCAGACGGGATGGCACATCATCCGGACGGTCGCACGTCCACTGTAAGTAATTTCCTTATAAGGCTTCGCGGGTTCGGACCATGGGGGATGAGCGTCTGGACGGCTGAACTTCAACACGTATTTTCCATATCTGCTATGCGCGTGTCCGGACCATGAGAAGCAGTCATCCGGACGGTTGAAGTTGAATCGGCAATTTCCATATTAGTTGCACGCGCATCCGGACCAAAACTGACAAACGTCCGGACGGGGATATTTTAATTGCGATTCTTGCCCTACGTAGATGCGTGTCCGGAGGGGATACCACATCGTCCGGACGGTCGAACGATCTTTCCTTTATCGAAACTTGGAAAGAATCTGAGATTGGTCGAGTACCGAGAGGCGTCCGGACGTGCTGTTGAAACGTCCAGACGAATGCAAGCTGGATAGAACCTTCTCAACATAGTGGAGGGTCCGGACGGAAGTGCAAGTCGTCCGGATGGATGGAACAGTTGTCAGATGAGTGTCCGGACGAGATAGCTCGATCGTCTGGATGGCTGACACGGAACCAAAATCTTCACAGTGCAAAGTCTTATGAGAGAGTTCTGAATAGTTAAATCCCCGTTTACAACATCTTTTCACATACAAGTGATTTTTTCCAAAACACAGAATGAGGCCAAAATACTAACACAATCAAAGCATGTGATTTAGATAACTGAACAATCAAAGACTCTTTTTTTTGCTTCACCTTTTTGAGCTCTTTTGGAGAAACAATTTTATCAAATTTAGCAAAAACTTCAGAGAGCTCAATATCATAATTTTCTTCAGATAACTGAGAGAAATCCTTGATAAAAGGTGTAATAAAAAAATAGAAGTCACAAAGAGATGAGGATCACACTCAGAAATTAAATCCTTTAAACAGAGTGTACCTGCTCTAATACCAATTGAAAATTATTGGACTTCTAATATAAACAAGTTTGTGCAACAAAATATCAAATGCGGAATTAAAGGAGACAGATATTTTGTTGACGAAGTGGAAACTCAATTAGGAGAAAAACCACTCCGGGGCAGCGAAACCCAGGATATCCAATATTCAAAAGACAAAGCTAGTTATAAAGCAGTAGCACTCACATACCCTTATGCAATGGTCGTACCTTGAACTACGTATAACCCAACACGAACGCCTCCCAACCAGGTCTCCTACCTGAAGGGGTCTTCAATGGAATCATTTACCTTAGGGCCAACCCCTAAGATAGACTTCAGTTTTAGCACTTGGTAACGGCTTGAGAGTGTGCAGATTAGCACAGTAACTCTAAAATATCACTCTCTAAGCACCATGGAATTCGCCACCGAATTCTTACTGTTCTCAAGCCTAAGGACCTCTATTTATAGGCTGCAGGTTCAAATGAGCATCTGGCTTCATAAACCTAGGTGTCGTCCATCTGGTAGACATAAGGCATCCGGATGGACAACTGTGCGATCGGCTTTCCAAAATTTCCCTGAAATTCTTTCCTGATTTGAGCCACATTCAGACGGTGTTGTCCTGTAGTCCGGATGGTCGCACTTCAACTGCACGCAATTTCCATATTAAGGCTTCGCCCGTTCGGACCAAGGGAATGGTTGTTTGGACGGTTGATTTGATGCACGCAATTTCCATGTATGTAGCTCGCGTGTCTGGAACATGAATGCTGTCGTCCGGACGTCTGAATTTTGAATGTGCAACTTGCCTTATGGATGAGCGTGTCCTGATGGGAATCCACATCATCCGGACGGTTGCAGCGATCTTCCCATATCTATGTTTTGGAAAGAAATCTCATAGCTGGTCGAACACTGGGTGTCGTCCGTACGTGCTGCAGAAAAGTCCTGACGGATGCAAGCTGGAACAGTTCGAAGCTTCTTGACATAAAGGAAGGTCCAGACAGAAAGTTCTCGTCGTTTGAACGGATGATACTTTGGACAGTTGGGCGTTCGAACGGTATATCACGTCGTCCAAACAGCTGAAAGGGAACCGAATTTAACTGTCTTGAAATCTGCACAGAGTCTTGTTGAAGAGCATAACAAAGGTGTAGACTCTGGATAAAGCAGCTTCCTTGTACAAAAGCATCATTGTTTATGTTACTGACTGAATAGTGTCCAGGCGTTTTGCCGTTCAGATGATAAACTCGGGATTCGACTTTTGCTGAGCTGTAGACTTTGTAGAGTCTTCTTGGAGTCCAAAAATTCCTTCTTGATGCTTGTGACACTGATCTTGTCATAATAAGGCCCTTTCCGTATGAGAGAAATAAACTCTAAATATTTGAAGACATTGAACCGATACGGCATCCCTATGAAGTCAGTAACAGTACATGATAGTGATTTTGTCGAATAGAATGCAGCCAACACAAAAACTAACATGTATGTTTCTTTGTGCACTATATGTGTATTGGTTAAACAAATGCCTTTCTTATGTTAGTGCAAAACTATATATATATATATATATATATATATATATATATATATATATATATATGCCTAACTAGGTGACACTTGTATAGTTAAACATAAACATCTGCTAAGTGCTACATATGTGTGTCTAAAAGTATTTTTAGAGGAAGGTACATCTAATGGAAATGAAAATAACTTTTGTAGCACTGTTATGCCGCCTAATCATTTTTATGTTAATCAATACATCGATATTTTATGGTGTCCATTTTTATAAATGGAATTAATTTATGGAATAAAATAAGGATGAGGTTATATTTAAATCTGTAGCCGTTGTAATGGAAAAATAACCTCTAATAATGAACATTCTCATAATGCTTTTCACTAATTTAGTATTATTACATGATTGCAATTATGCAGCTTTTGAGAATAACCTTTGGAGTAGAAATAGTAAGTATCTCTATACTTACTGAGGACGAAGCTGGTGGATTTTTTCTATGATATTGTGTCTACTGCTTTATTTACTTGTTTGTGCATGTGACTTTGCGTATTTTAGGATTTTAATAATCTGTTTAATAACAAGCTGTGGATCTAGATCCATAGTGGTATGAATGTAGAAGTACCGAAAAAAAGAATAATAAATACAAAAACTAGTGTACCTAGGTCACTAGGGAAGACCTAGGTTTCCAAGAGCCTAGGCTCCAAAAGATTATAATAAAAGTTAAAGTGAGGAAGCCCAGGCTTCAAATAAGACGTTAACCGTGCCTAGGCCAACAAAGGAGTAGAAAAAAGGCAATACCTAAAACTCTGCATTTAAAACTGTCATATTACTGCTTTATGATTATGTTTATATTCAATTTATGTCTATGATTCGTGACCATAGATTATATATGGCGTATACATGCGATTATAAAGCCATATTACATTGTGTTGAATTTATTAAATAAAACAGCATTCATATTATTATGGGAAACAACAGACTCACCTAGGTATTTTCTATTGTTGTTTTCTCTATGTATCATGTGTTAATTCAGGTTATAAAGAGGAAGAATATCAAGACTATCCAGACCCTTAGATGGATCCTGATACTGATATTTGAGGCTAAACTGCCTCCCTTTTTTTGGAACTACTATGACGTAGTTCATTAACCTAGTTTCAGAGACAATATTTATATTTCTGTTGTTATGTAATTATTAAGCCCTAGATATTTTTACTTGTATAATTATATGCGCCCTGTGAGGCATGACTACTACCTTTTGTATGATTATGCTGACATACTTTATATAACTATTTTGAGGTATTTCAGTTAGAAGCTCTGAAGTGTTATTTAATTCCAAGTCTGTATTATATAAATATATATTCTGTTGCCAATATTTAACTTTGAGGAGATCGTAATGTCATATGAAAATTCAAAAAATTTCACTTACGCTTTTTGTAAAAGCGGGGTGTTACACTAAGCTATGAAGAATTCAATATCGAATTCTGTGTATAATACTTGCCTAGAGGCCTCTATTTATAGGCTCAGCAGACCTAAAACAAGTCTGAAATGGATTTCTCTAGGCGACGTCCGAACAGTAGCTGAGAGCGTCCAGACGAACAACTATGCAACTGACTTTCCATAACTCGCTCCACACGATTTCATATCAGGGTTGCGTCTGAATGGTGTTCCCTTATCATCTGGATGGTTGCACTTCTGCTGCACGTAATTACCATACTGAAAAATTATGGGACTTCTAATTTTAACAAGTGTGTGTGAACAGTGTGCAACAAAATATTAATGCGGAATTAAAGGAGACAAATATTTTGTTGACGAAGTGGAAACTCAATTAAGAGAAAAACCACTCCGGGGCAGCCAAACCTAGGATATCCACAATTAAGAAGACAAAGCTAGTTACAAAGTAATAGCACTCACATACCCCTGATGCAGTGGTCGTACCTTGAACTCTGACGTGTAACCCAACACGAACACCTCCCAACCAGGTCTCCTACCTGAAGAGGTCTTCAATGGAATCCTTTACCTTAGAGCCGTCCCCTAAGATAGACTTCACAGCTGATCAAATCACACACTGGCAAAGCTAGAGAGCTAGCAGATCTTCAATATCTCCCTAAACACCCTCTCTAAGCTATAAAGAATTCACCACCGAATTCTGTGTTGAAAGCATGCCTCAAGCCTCTTATTTATAGGCTTTGGAACCCAAAATCAAGTAAAAAATGGAGTCTGATGCACGCGGGTCAGGACGGGAGCCAGGGCAGTCCGGACGGGCAACGTTTTCCTTGTCTGAAAAGTAATTCTGGAATTTTCTGCAGGGCCGTCCGGGCGCAAAATGTTCCCTCCGGATGGGTTCTGTCCGGATGAGTATAATAGCCGTCTGGATCCTCAATTTACAACATTTTTTCTAAGCTTTCCAACGACGCCAATTTCATCCCAATCCGATATTTGAGAAAAAAGTTATGACAAAAATACCAGAGGGTGTCCAGACGGTCAACTTCAACCGCCTTTCCAAAGTAGAACAGAAAGCTTCCATAACAAGGCCGCGTCCGGATGGTGTTGCCCTAGCGTCTGGACGGTTGAACTAGTGCACGCAATTTCCATATATGAAGCTTGATCATCCAGACCATGGAGACTAACGTCCGGACGGTTGAACTTTGTATGCATGTCTTGCCTTATAGAAAACATCATCCAGACGGTCGCAGCCATCTTCCCATAACTGTGTCTTGAGGTGGAAACCCTAATGCTTGTCAAACACTGAATGGCGTCCGGACGGTATAGCCACGACTTCCGGACGGATGCGCTGAAACATTGGGATCTTCTCAAAATCTGAAGAGCGTCCGGATGATTTGCCATTACGTTCGGACGGATGCAACCTTGAATTATTCGAAGCTTCTAGACACTGATGGGCGTCTGGACAAAAAGATCTCGTCGTCCGGACGGATGATGCTTTGACAGAAGGGCGTCCGGACTGGAATCCACGTCGTTTGGGCTGATGATGCTTTGGACAGTTGGGCATCCGAACTGGATGACACGTCGTCCGGACGGCTGACTGGGAACCGAATTTTCTGACTTGCAAACTGTGCAGAATCTGCTGGAAGCACTTCTGAATAGCAAAATCCCTGTTAAACAACATCATTACAATGAAATGATTTTGTCCAACAGAATGTGAGCAATTACAAACCAACACATACTAAGGACCTAAGGACCGCGTCCGGACGATGTTGCCTTTTTGTCCGGACGGATGCAGCTATCCTCCCGTATATTTGTTTGTGAAGGAAATCTAATTTCTCATCGAACTCTAAAGAACTTCCGAACGTGTTGCCGTGACGTTCGGACGGATGCAAGCTTGAACTGTTCAAATCTTCTAGACACTGATGGGCATCCGGACGTATGACTGGGGCATCCGGACAAATTCTTGGGATCCAACTTCTCTGAGTTGGAATCTGCACAAAATCTTCTTTTGAGCATCTTGAACCACTTTTCTAAAATGAAGACTTTGAAATAAATGACATCCCTGATTATGTAGCAACATTACATAATAGTGATTTTGTCAAACAGAATGCAGCCAATCACAAACTAACAAAAGTGTTTTCCTGCAGACGTTAAACTTAGCGCTTGTGGGAGGCAACTCACTCCATTTTTGTCTTTTTCTTTTTGCTTATTGTAGTTTAATTTAATTTAATTTAATTTTATTTTATTTTATTTTATTTTGTTCTTTTACTAACACTTCTCCTATTGTATTTCATGATGTCTATTTCTATTACTTGGCAGGAGTAGTGCTTTTGTTTTTTTTTTTTTTTTAGGACAGATGCTCTTACATCAAAGTATGAGGGAGTGCGTTCGCCCCATCAAAGTTTGGGGGTAGGGAAAAATATTTTGTTGTCATGTTGTACATATTTTGAATTCCTAATCACGCTATTTTTGAGAATTGTGTTGAACTTTAACTATGATTTTCATTTCATTGGCGCACTTAAAAATGTTTAACACATGTTCATTTGATTAGAGTATCTAAGTCATGTCACTTATATTTGGGAAATGAGATTTCACATGTTTCATTTGAATTTGGCACGAGCACACTAGAATATAGTTTGTAAGGTATGAGTGAAGCTGAGTGAAGCTGGGTGACTTGTTAGATGAATAACCTTGGCATGCTATGGTAATCCTGATAAAAGTAATTGGACCTCTTGCCTCATTAAGCATTGAGTGTTCACATCAAAAGGTTTGAAGTTTTGATTGGTTGATTATATGTATAAGTTTAACGCATAGCGTATTTGACTCGAGTTAGTAGACTGTAGGGGTGTTTTACACCTTATGCCCTAAAGCCATCTGATTTGGGAGGCATCAGCTTAACAGTCAATATATGGGTAAATTAGAAAGCTTATGGGAGCTCAGCATTGCCTTGCCTAATAAAAAAAACATTAAAAAAGAAAAAAATATATAATATCATCATTTCTTTAATGCTTTTATTGCTATGCCTTGGTTATTTCATCCGATAGGGACCCCAGTGAATTTTAAGCTATTGAATCATTCACAGTTGAATTAATTTGAAGACTCCTAATTGTGTGTTAGTTCACTTTACCCAAATTTATAAGTGATTAGACTTTGGAATTCCTAATAGTGTTGAAGATAAAGTATATCTTTTTAAGCTTGCTAATGAATTAAAACCATTGTTTTTGCAAAATTTCAGTCTTTTGGATAACGTGATTTTGCATAATGTTTGTGGGTAGCATTTCTGTTAAACTCTTACGAGACCTCACTTGTCCACTAGATATGCCTAGGGGTATAAAAGGCTTGTTGCATACACTTAATGCAATCATGTTTCCTATGAAAGAGGAAGTAGTGTAGTTGTTGCATTTTATTTCATTTTATTTTTCAGTTTAGTATTGCTAAGAGACTAGCAATATGTAAGTTTGGGGGTGTTACAAGTGTTGAATGTTGCACATCAAACCCCATAACTCACATATGATGGCACTTTAGTTTCAGTGTAATATAAAGTTTTGTGTTGTTTTATGTTTTAAACATTCTGAGGTGTCTAAAGAAAACACAAGTAAATTCTTCAGCTTTGAGCTTTAAAAGCAAATCTAGCATTCTGCATGGCAAAACTCTTAAGCGCACCTCAAAAAGCTCGAGCACACAATGGAATGAGCTCTAGAGCTTAAAGTCTGGAGCACACATCCATGCGAGTGTGCGTAGGAAGGCACCAGCATAGTGAGCTCTAACGTAATACATTATGCTTGAGCGCAGCAGGATGCGCTCGAGCGCACCAACAAAAGGTTCAAGCGCATTCGTGGTAGCAAAATAGACAACGAAGCAGAAACCGGAAAAGGAGTTATTTTTTTGACTTCTACTTGGATTAGATGTTCTGAAAGGCACAACTCAGTGTAAGATTTCACTTGTACTCTATAAATGCACCACACACTTGTCCAAATCATGGAGACGATAGTACATAGTAGAATGAAATAGCATATTAATGCTTAGGTTTTAGAGAAGAGTGTAGCAGAGTTCCATCAGCTTCTTTGGATGAATTTCTCTCTCACAAAGACAATTTCTCTCTGATACCAATTGAAAAATTGAAATTGACTTCTAAGTGTGTGTGCACAAAGTGTTAACAAAATAATAACAGTGCGGAATATAAATAACACAGGAATTTTTGTTAATGAAGTGGAAAACTCAATATGAGAAAAACCACTCCGGGGCAGCCAAACCCAGGATATCCACTATTCAGAAAACAAGACTAGTTACAAAGTAGTAGCACTCACATACCCCTGATGCAGTGGTCGTACCTTGCACTCTAACGTGTAACCCAACACGAATGCCTCCCAACCAGCTCTCCTTCCTGAAGGGGTCTTCAATGGAATCCTTTACCTTAGAGCCAACCCAAAGATAGACTCCAAATTAAGCGCAGCAATAGCACACACAGCAACGACTTTAGAGAAATCAACTCAGCTGAATAATCTCACAATATTGCTCTCTAAGCACTAATGAAATTCAATACCAAATTTTTGCTGTTCTCAAGCCTAGGGACCTCTATTTATAGGCTGATGGTTCAATTGAGCATCTGGCTTGATAAAAACTAGGCGCCGTCCGGATGGTAGTCATGGGCCGTCCGAACAAACAATTGTACAATCGACTTCTCAAGAATTTCGCTGAAATTCTTTCCTGTTACTAAGCCACATCCGGACGGTGGTGCCCTATTGTCCGGACGGTCGTACTTCCGCTACAAGTAATTTACATCTAAAGGCTTCACGTGTTCGGACCAGGGGAATGGTCGTCCAAATGGTTGGTTTGATGTATGGAATTTCCATATCTGATGTACGCACGTCCGGACCATGCTGACTGGCGTCCGGACGTCTGAATTTTGAATACAATACTTGCCTTATGGATAAGCACGTCTGGACGGGAATCCACATCATCCGGACGTTCAGCGAGCTTCCCATAACTGTGTTTTGGAAAGAAACCCTGAAGCTTGTCGAACATTGAGAGTTGTCTAGACGGGCTGCTGAAACGTCCAGACGGAAGCAAGCTGGAGCAGTTCGAAACTTCTCGACACAAGGGAAGGTCTGAACGGAAAGTTCTGGTCGTCCGGACGGATGATACTTTGGAGATGGGAGTCCGGACGGTATGAAACGTCGTCCGGACGGCTGGCTCTTTGGACAGATGGGCGTCTGGACGGTATGACACGGTTGTCCAGACGGCTGACAGGGAATTGAATTTTCTGACTTGTAAATTGTACAGAATCTTCTAGAAGCACTTCTGAATAGCGGAATCCCTGTTAAAAAGCATCTTTACAAAGAAGTGATTTTGTCCAATAGAATGTGGCCAATTACAAACTAACATTGTCCATTCTCCCAAATTTAACAACGAAGAAATCATATACTAATGTTTGTTAGCAACAAAAATATGAGGTTTTTGTTACGTGAGTCATGCCAACATCCCTTACCTGGGGTAGAATTCTAATTTCATAAGAGTTCATTGTACGTTCTTATAAAATATATAAGATGTTTTGAACTAGTTTGTGTAAAACAATGCGATCAAATTTTTTGTTAAAATGACTAAAGGTAGATGATAAGCATCAAATGTTGCACATTCAAGCCCCTTAACTTGCATATGTTAATTCTTTAGCATTGTTATTTGTTTGGTTTTGTGTTGTTTTATTGTTTTCGGGTTTTAAACAAACATGCAATGAATTCCTTTGATTTTGGGCTGAAAGCACACTTTGAGAAGACCTAGAAGATATGGTTAAGCTTAGCCAATCATAACAGAAGACCTATATGATATGGTTAAGTTTAATTAAATCAAGGGAAGGATTAAATCAGAATTTCTTCAATAAGAGTCAAAATCGGATTGGATTCAAATTTGGATTCTGAACATGCCTCAGTGTTTACACCATAACTTTCTAGTCAAATCTCGGATTGGAATGAAATTAGCGGCGTTAGAAAGCTAATAAAAAATGAAACAAATATGTCAAAAACATTGTTTTCCTAGTTCGGATGTTTACTATGTCAACATTGCCCCGCAATAAAAGACCATAAATCTGGACGAAGTTTGAATCCTTTTTCTACTTGGATTGAATTTTCATTCTCATACTTGGTCTAAGAGATTAAGTTCCGATTTTTCTTGGATTCCTAGGGCTTTTAGGCCTCTCCTAGTCTATATAGATAGACCCCTAAGCTTCCAGAGAATGTGTGCTTAGCTTTAGATGGAAAATTGTTCGTGGAGGCTAGGCAAGTTGAAGAGGAGAACATAGCAGGAGGCCATCCCAACACCACAATGAGCGATTAAATTCATAATAAGGTGTTCATGTAGCCATTTATAAATAAAAATGGTTTAATTGTATTTTAATTTGGGATTTTCTATATGCATTATGGTTGTATAACTGTGAGAATTGGTCTTAATGTTTATATTCAATCAATTCATACATCACCCAAACAATACCCAAAGTTTGGGAAATTTTTGCAAGCTCCAAATAGCACAAAACCTAGAGAATAATCAAGATTAAACTCACATTTTACAATATTTAACAAAAAATCTCTGAAATACGAGTTTAACGATTTACCTCAAAATGATCGGTAAAAATGTAGATCCTCATGCGTAGATAACGTTTTTGAAGTTAGATTTGAGGTATGGGGCTTAGGCTTTAGTAGATCTAGGGTTCTCCTTGAAAAACCCTTAGAGAAAATGAGAAAACCTTGAGAATCTTTTCGAACTCCTTGAGAAAGAGGCTAATGCCTCTTTTATTAAAAAGCCATGCGCATCACATGATGAGCATTTTTTTTTAAGAAGGGTCGTGGCGGCCCTTCCTTTTTTCTTTTTGAATTGAGACGTGCGCCTCTCTTCTTTCTTTCTTTTTTCTTAATTCTTTTCTATTTTCTTTTTCTTTTTCTATTTCTTTTCTTTTCTTTCTTCTTTTCCATTTTATTTTCTTTTCTTTTCAACTTTCTTTTATATTTTCTTTTCTTTGGAGTTTAAAAATATTATCTGCATTTTTAATGACACTAAATTAACTGAACCAATTAATTATTCAAATTTTATACTTTAATTATTAAATAATGTCCCGGACATTACACTAGGGATCAAGCCTTTGCAAGATCACCGTAATAGAATGATAGGCCTATCTCATGCTACATACATAGATAAGGTCCTAGCAAGGTTTAGCATGCTAGACTCCAAGAAATCATCTTACTAAGGATCAGTGTCCAAAGACATCTCAAGAGGAAGTGCAAATGAGGGATGTTCCTTATGCTTTAGCTGTAGGAAGCCTTATGTATGCTATGCTTTGCACTAGACTTGATATATGTTTTGCAGTTGGCATGGTCAGCAGATATCAGTCAAACCCTAGACCAACACATTGGGTAGTAGTAAAGCATATACTCAAGTATCTATGAAGAACTAGGGATTATATGCTTGTCTACCATTTTGAGAATTTGACAACAACTAGTTATAGAGAATTTGATTTTCTGTCAGATCGTGATTAACATAAATCTACCTATCACGACCCATTTTTTTTTTAAAACATAAATGAGTCCTCATAACTAAAATATGGTACGCATCCCATAATATGTACCTGATATTCAAAGTCACAACTATGCAGCGGATAACACATTCATAATATTATCAACATAGCGGAAAACACATCTATAAACATAATTGTTTACAACAAAAAGAGCCATACATAAGTCTTTCTGTTTAAGGCTTAAACTTAACTTTAGCTACATCATAAAAGAATCGCTTTACAAAAGATTAAGTGACACGTGTCACAAGCCATAAACAAAATCAACAAAAGAAATGGACAAACTGTAGTCCATCACATTACAATTGTCGCATTGAGCTTCAATCGCAATATCCCAAGTATTGTGCTACGGGGTCATCATCTACATCCGCTAAACCTGTAGCCAAAGCATCAATGTATGCACCATTATAGGGTTAATGACATCCGTACAGGTGAAAGTATGTGATACTCCGTATTTTAAGATATTGAGTAAAATATCCTAAAATACGATTTAAGGCCTAATAATAGGAATAACATACATATGAATATTTGGGGAATAAATATTCATCAAGATAGGTATAAATATTTAAAAGATTAAATATTTATTAGAAATATGTGTATAAGTATATAAGAGTTAAATGAATTAGAATTAAACTAGGTTTAATTTGATCGATCGATTATAAGATCGATCAAGCGATTGTTTAATGTCTTAAAATCGATCGTGCGATTAAGGAATTGAACCCTTATTAGAAGCCGAAATCGATCGAGCGATTTAGTTATATAAGTGCTGAAACGGGTGAAAATTTGGCTAAGTATAATAGATCGATCGATTATTTTATAGTGTAAAAAGTAGATCAATCGACCTACTGTTCAAGTAGATCGATCTACATAAAAATGGATCGATCGACTAACTGTTCAATTAGATCGATCGATTATTTCATAGTGTAAAAATGCGATCGATCGACTTTCTGCAGAAAATAGATTCATGCACCGAATCTCCGAAAATCTAATTTTTAATACCAAATCTCCCCAAATCTTCTCCCCAGCCATTAGATGCGACCGTTTTGGAGCAATCTTGGCCGTCCATTTCACTATAAAAGGAACGCAATCCATTCCTTCATTTACACATCTCATTTCTCTCAATTCTCTCCCAAAACTCTCTCAATTTCTCTCCCAATCTCTCTCAAATTCTGTCTCTCTCTCTCTTGGGTCAGTCCAACAAAGGAGAAGAAGAAATTAGGAGGATCCTAGCTGTAAGTCTCTTTCTCTCAAGCTCTCTTTCTCTCTTTCTCTCCCTCTCTATTTCTCTATATCTCTCACGGGTCACCTACTGTGAAGGAAGAAGAAGAAGAAGAAGAAGAAAAAAAAAAAAATAAGAAGAGAAGAAGAAGAGAAAAAAAAAAAGAAAGAAAAGAAAAAGGATATTTAGTTTTTAATTAAAGTTTTGTTTTAATATTGAGTTATTTACTAAGTAATCTAATGTTTTTAAGATGTGTTTTAAACAGAGTATTTCAAATGGAGTATTGAAATATAAAAATACGCCATTATGATGGCCGAGTGAAAAATACATTATTTTACAAAAGCGCCGTTCTGCCGCCCAAATATTTTAAAGTATTTTAAGCGTTATTAACATTAATACTGTTATTCTACTCAAATTTTATAAGAATTATTTATGCCGTACCACTTGTGTACTTTAAAAAAGTAAAACCCATTAATTATATTAATGGAGTCACAATGTCGATTTGATACAAAAGTGGATAAGCTTTTATAATGCCGTTTTACTTAAAGGGTATTATGGATGTTAATTAATAAATGCCGTAATAATAAATTATGTGGCAATTAACCTATTTTACGCCGTTATAATGTCTAAGCGACATTAGAAATTGGGATGAGTGATTTATAATTCAAAAGTGATTACATGTTAAAATAGGTTCTTTGTATCTTACTAATATATTATCAAATATATATAACTATGCAGTCATTATTCTTGTGGATCTCTCTTTGTAACAGAGAACTGTAAGTATTTATTACTTATTGAGGGTGATGCCGAATTTCCATAATATTGTGGTTTTTGTTTTATTTAATTGTTTGCGCTTGTGGATTTTGCATATTTTGATATTTTAATTATAAAAGAGTTGGGAGTGACGTCTGCCAATGGATCAGGGAGTGACGTCTGCCTGAGCCAAAAATATTAATAAATAAAAGAGTAGGGAGTTACGTCTGCCTATGGAACAAGGAGTGACGTCTGCCTGTGCCAAAAAGATAATAAATTGTTAGAGGAGTGACGTCTCCTTAGAACTCGCTAAACGGGAGTGACGTCTCCTATCATCCGCTAAACGGGAGTAACATCTCCTATAACACGTTAGACAAGAGTTACGTCTCCTAGACTCTATTAAATGGAATTACGTTTCCTTGAATCTATGTGTTAGAGCTACGTCTCTATAAGATTGAATGCAAGAAGTTCATGATATATTTTATAGTAAGACTGTGCATATAAAACTTTCATTACTTTATAATATTGCATTGTGTTGCATTTACTTAAATAAATCAATAATCATATCATTATTGAAAACAGTGGACTCAATTTAGTGTTTTTGTGTTGTTGTTTTCTTTCTGTATTATGTGTCAAATCAAGTTATGAAGAAGAAGAATATCAGGACTATCCAGAAACTTAGGTGGATCTTGACACTAGTATTTGAGGCTAGGCCGCCTCCTTTTTTGGGAACTACCATGATGTAGTTCACTAACTTAGTCCTATAGACAATATTTATATTTATGTTGTTATGCAACTCTAGTTATCTTGGTTTGTATTACTATATATGCCTTGTGAGGCATGACTACTATATTTGTATGACTATGATGACTTACTTATTATATCTATCTTGAGGTATTTCAGTAGAAGCTCTGAAGTGTTACTTAATCCCCAAGTCTGTGTTATCATTAAAAAGTATATTCTGCTGCTAATTTATAACTATGATGATGTCGTAATGTCACGTGAAAATTAAAATTTTCACTTACGCCTTTTTGTAAAAGGCGGGGTGTTACAAAGTATGAGTTCACCACCTCAATACATAATACCAAGGTCTCAGTAGTATAATACACATTGGCTTTCACAATTAGCCAACCTTTTCAATTTTACTATATGTTTACAATAATGACTAGCTATGAAATGATAGATTTATAAACGGTTTCTTAGCTGATAAAGTAAACCAAGATAATCGGTTCACACATAATACATATAAATAATTCATGTGACTCAGATATTCACAGACACAAGCTTTCTGTACCTTTGGGGAAATGCAAACATACGTGAGCATCTAAGTGATAATTGACGCTATGTCTTGGCCTTATGCCCATATGAGTCATCCATACTTTTGGGGAATCCTGATATACGCACACACCCAAACATGTATCGTAAATGAGTAGTTGACATAACATCTCGACCCTGTATACATGCGTTTCTTCCATACTTTAGGGGCGTACATGCATATATACATTCCAAAACCTTACATCAATATGATTCAAACAACACAACAAATTCATTCAATGTCATACTTTGGTCGCGCATGCATACATGACATTTCGGACCTTTGGGGAATTCATGTATTACGTAGACTCCAAATTCATGTCATCTCATAGAATGCAATACAAACTAGTCAAATATCACTATACATATGTTCTCCATCCCATACCAGGAAACATTGGCATACCAATACGTCTAGCACAATCAATCATGTCCAATCAATTCATACATCACAATGCTATGCAAGCCATTTGGCCTGGGGGTGGTTTCCGCCCCAAAAATTATAACAATAATATTATTAACTTCTAATTATTCTACTCAAACCTTACTACATGAGCCATTCGCTTGGCCTTTTTATCCTAGGGAGATATTCAGTCAAACTGTTGGTTTGTAATTGGCCGCATTCTGTTGGACAAAATCACTTCATTGTAATGATGCTTTTTAACAGGGATTCCCCTATTCAGAAGTGTTTCCAAAAGATTCTGCACAGTTTGCAAGTTAGAAAATTTGGTTCCCTGCCAGCCGTCCGGACGACGTGTCATACCGTTTGGACGCCCAGATGTCCAATGCATCAGCCGTCCGGTCAACATGTCATACCGTCTGGATGCACATTAGACTAAAGCATCATCTGTCTGGAAGACGTGGATTCCCATCCGGACCTTCCTCTGTGACGAGAAGCTTTGAATTGGTCCAGCTTGCATCCGTCCGTACGATTCAGCAGCCCGTCCAGACGACCCTCAGTGTTTGATCAAGCCTCAGGATTTCTTTCCAAAACACAGATATGGGAAGATTGCTACAACCGTCCGGACGACGTGGATTCCCGTCCGGATGCGCTCATCCATAAGGCAAGTATCGTAATTCAAATCTAGACATCCGGACACCAGTCAGTATGGTCCGGACGCGCGTGCATCAGATATGGAAATTGCGTGCATTAGATCAACCTTACGGACGAGCATCAGCATGGTCTGGACGGGCGAAGCCTCTATATGGAAATTACTTGCAGCGAATGTGCGACCGTCCGGACACGGTTCTCAAACAAGAAAGATCTTCAGCGAAATTTTTGGAATTTTGGCCGCACAGTTGTCTGTCCGGATGGCCTATGACCACCGTCTGTATGGTGCCCAGTTTTGTCAAGCCAAACGCTCATTTGAACTATCAGCCTATAAATAGAGGCCCCTTGGCTTGAGAACAACATGAATTCGGTATTGAATTCCACTAATGCTTAAAGAGTTATATTGTGAGGTTATTGAGTTGAGTTGATCTTTCTGTAGTCGTTGATGTGTGTGCTGAAAAATTGAAATGACTTCTAAAAGTATTGTGTGCATAAGTGTCAACAAAAATTAAAGTACAGCAGAAAGTAAATGACACAGATATTTTTGTTGACGAAGTGGAAACTCAGTTAAGAGAAAAACCACTCCGGGGCAGCCAAACCCAGGAATTCCACTATTCAGAAGACGAAGCTAGATACAAGACAGTAAGACTCACATGTACCGATGCGGTGGTCGTACCTTGATCTTTGACGTGTAACCCAACACGAACGCTTCCCAACCAGGTTCACCTACCTGAAAGGGTCTTCAATGGAACTCCTTACCTTAGAGCCGACCTCTAAGATAGACTTCGGTTTGCAGCATAGCACATTTAAAAAAACGGCTTCAGAGGAGATATCACGTCTCTGAGCTCTAATGGAATTCACACCGAATTCTTGTAGCTCTAAGTGCCCAAAGACCCCTATTTATAGGTTGGGGGTCAGAATGAGCATCAGGCAAATTTTACGTGGGAGCCGTCCGGACGGACAACTGTACGAAAGGATTTTCGAAGATTTTGCGGAGAAATCTTTCCTGTATAAGAACATCGTCCGGACGGGATGGCTTGATCGTCCAAACGGACGCACATCCACTGCAATTAATTTCCATAATAGGCTTCGCGCGTCCGGACCATGAGGCAGGAGTGTCTGGACGGCTAAACTTCAACATGCAATTTCCATATCTGATGCGCGGGCGTCCGGACCAAGAGAGGGAGACGTCCGGACGGTTGAAGTCGAATCGGCAGTTACCATATACGATGTACCAGCGTCCAAACCATAGCTGTCAAATGTCCGGATGGTTCATTTTGAACTGCGATTCTTGCCTTACGGAGATATGCGTCCGGACGGTATACCACATCGTTTGGACGGTTGATTGATCTTCCCTTTCTTGAAACTTGGAAAGAATCAGTGATCCGTTCGAGAACCGATAGGCGTCCGGACGTGCTGCTGAAACGTCCGGACGGAGCAAGTTTGCATAGAAGCTTCTCGATATGAAGTAGGTGTCCGGACGGAAGAAGCACGTCGTCCGAACAGGTGATGCTTGTCTGTCAGATGTCTGGATGGAGTGACACGTTGTCTTGACGGATGGAACAGTAGACAGATGGGCGTCCGGACGGGATGACACATCGTCCGGACGGCTGACAGGGAAATTTGTAATTCTTCTTACTTCACTCTGAAAAGTGGCATCCCTGTTTGTCGCATCATTTACACATAAGTGATTTTGTCCAAACACAGAATAAGGCCAAAATACTAACAAACTCCCCCTTTCGCCATTCTGGGACAGAAATCACTTGACCGGTTGGGAAATACATTCCCGGTCCAAAATAAAAATTACTCCCCCTTTTTGTCACAAAGGGACAAAGGGTAAACAGAGTAATAAACCAACCAACTGAAATAAAAATTACTCCCCCTAACGGTCTCAGAATGACCCGGGAAACGCAGTAATATAAGTTCAACAGTTTATCAAAAACAAAGACTGAACAAAAATGCTGACGAAACCTTCTTTGAGGGAGAGAAATCAACAAAGTTAAAGCCTTCACATGGAAAGTAGCACACACACGTATTTCTATCTGAAAAACTAGTCATAGAGCAAGTCAGTATTATGAGAGCATGGAGGTGATAGACAAGTATAACACAGACAAAAGTTACCCTGCCTAAAAAAAAATGAAGATGGCCTGCTCAACTCATGTAAAGCGTGTGTGTGTGAAGACTCGTATCCAAAAGGTTTGCATTTTACAAAAACGACAAGAACCACCAGATTTTCTAGACAAGAGAGAAAATCAGAGACAGATTGGTCAAAGGTCAAACCTTATAATTTACTAGGGCCTAGTCACCCTCATCTAATACACTCCCCCTAAGTGACAGTACATATTTTGCTTTACTTGTACCATGAAGGACAAGGTAAAAAATTTTACTTGCTCATAGAGGGCAAGGTACATTTAAGCACATAAGCAGTGATTAAACATTTTAAAGCACAAAACTTCATATGGATTACTGCTTGTAACTTATGATACTGCAAACTGTAGGGAGTGCCAAAATTTATAGGTGCTAGGTTCAACTAGCCTGAGGTCAATTTTGGCCATCCAAGCAAAAATCTCTTCTCTTATCAAAAACTCTAGGAGCAACGAGTTAGAGAACGAAAAATACGCACCTTCGGGGAGTCTAGGATAGTGCATGAGGTCATCACATGAGATAAGTTACTATCAAACAGAACAATGAGCAGGAAAAACTTTTGCACATGTCAGACTAATTCTCTTACCCACATGTAAGCATGATATATCAATGCTCAACAAACTAGTAAAACAGAGAGAATACACGAAATAGCTGACATACCTTGTGAAAGACTTAACCTGCTACAAAAACTCCACGCCCCCCCCCCCCCTTTTTTTTTAAATACAACATCATGCTATTAGAGGACAAAGAGTTCATCCTAGCATGGAAACATCATGTCTAGGACATGGCACAAACACCAATGGCTTTCTGAAGAGACTCAAACCTGCTACCATCTAGAGGTTTGGTAAGAATGTCAGCCAATTGATTTTCAGTGGGGATGAATGAGAGAGATACTACCTTGGATTCCACAAGATCACGTAAGAAGTGATGCCTGATGTCGATGTACTTGGTCTGAGAGTGCTGAACGGGGTTCTTAGAAATATTAATAGCACTAGTATTATCACAGTTGATAATCATAGTATCTTGAGAGAATCCGTAGTCCCCTAGCAATGTCTTCATCCACAGTAATTGGGTACAGCAGCTACTCGCAGCGATATACTCAGCCTCAGCAGTGGAGAGAGATATGGAGGTTTGTTTCCTGCTCATCCAAGCTACAAGATTGTTCCTCACATAGAAACATCCTCCTGAGGTTCTCTTTCGATCATCAGCATTTCCAGCCCAATCTGCATCAGAGTATCCTGCAACAACAAGATTTGTTTCTCTAGAATACCAAATGCCATAAGAAAGGGTATCATTTACATACCTGATGATACGCTTTACTGGAGTGATGTGAGATTCCTTAGGATTGGCTTGAAAGTGAGCACAAACTCCTACACTAAAGGCAATGTCTGGTCGGCTGGCTGTAAGATACAGGAGGCTCCCTATCATGCTCCTGTAAAGGGATGGGTCAACTGATTTTCCTGCAAGATCACTGCTAATCTTGACACTGGTGCTCATGGGTGTGCGAGCATGACTCTTTCCATCCAATCCGTTTGACCAGATCCTTGGCATACTTAGATTGAGAGATGAAGATTCCCTCAGCAGTTTGCTTGACTTGAAGGCCAAGAAAGTAGTTCAGCTCACCAATCATGCTCATTTCAAATTCCTGCTTCATTTATTCAGAGAACTCATGTGCAAGAGAGTCTAAAGTAGCTCCAAAAATGATTTCATCAACATATATTTGAGCAATCAGTTTATGAGTACCTTGAGCTCTAATGAACAAGGCTCGATCAGCTTGCCCTCTTGCAAAACCTTTGCTTAAGAGATAAGTAGTGAGACGCTCATACCATGCTCGAGGTGCCTGTTTAAGCCCATAGAGAGCCTTCTTCAGCTTGTACACATGATGGGGATGATGAGGATCTTGAAAACCCTTCGACTGTTCTACATAGACTTCTTCTTGAAGAACACCGTTCAGAAATGCACTCTTTACATCCATCTGGTATAGCTTGAAATCAAGCTGACAGGCAACAGAAAGAAGAATTCGAATGGATTCTAACCTGGTGACTGGGGCAAACATTTCATCAAAATCTACTCCCTCTATCTGAGTATATCCCTGTACAACAAGACGGGCCTTATTTCTAACCACAGTACCATGCTCATCAGTTTTATTTTTGAAGATCCACTTGGTTCCTTTGATATTCTGTTCTACAGGATGGGGAACCAAGGTCTAGACATCATTCCTAGTAAACTGATGGAGCTCATCATGCATTGCAGATACCCATCCTTCATCTTGTAGGGCTTCATCTACTTTCTTGGGTTCTGTCTGAGTAAGATAGCAGCTGTAGGAGACTTGATTAGCTACTCCATTGGCAGGCTGAATGACTCTACTTCTCAATCTGCGCCCTTCATCTAAATTCCCAAGAAGCTGCTGAGGAGATGATTATGCCTCACTCGTTATTGCCTAGGAGGATTAGCTGGAATATCCTCATCTTCGGAAGTAATGGGAGTGGAGCCCGAAGTGGTAGGAGAAGATTCATTTAGAGATTCTTTTGACGAGGGCTCAATAATATCAGTTGGAGCTGCTGAAGAATCAACTGAATCAATCTGTTTTTCTTCCCCGTTGATAGATCTCTGAACTTCTTCATCATCAACAATCAAATTTATTGATTCCCATAGTTTCTGTTCTTTTGTTGAAGACCTGGTAAGCCCGATTGTTTGTGGAATATCCTAAGAAGATGCCTTCATCACTCTTGGTATCAAATTTCCCCAAATTTTCCCTGTCACGAAGTATATAACATTTACTCCCAAAAATTTTAAAATACTTCACTGTGGGTTTCTTACCTTGCCAAATTTCATAGGGAGTCTTATTTGTTTCAGGCCTAAGGTAGACCCTGTTGATGATATGACAGGCAGTGTTTATAGCTTCTCCCCAGAAGTGTTGAGCAAGATTCTTTGAGTGGATCATCACACAAGCCATCTCCTGAATTACCCTGTTCTTCCTTTCAACAACTCCATTCTGCTGAGGAGTAATAGGTGAGGAAAATTCTTGTTTGATTCCATAAGAGAGACGGAATTCTTCAAACTTGGAATTTTTGAACTCTCTTCCATGATCACTGCGGATTCTCACAATCTGGCAATTTTGCTCAAACTGGATTTTCTTGAACAAATGCTGAGCTACATCAAAAGCATCAGATTTTTCTCGAATAGGAATGGCCCAAGTAAATCGAGAGAAATCATCTACAACAACCAGAATATATCTTTTCCCACCTAGACTAGCAGTCCTAGTGGGACCCATGAGATCCATGTGCAATAATTCTAGATTTCTGGAAGTACGAATATCTGAGATCTTCTTATGAGCAGCTTGAGTCTGTTTCCCTAGCTGACAAGCCCCACAAACTCCCTTTTCAGTCTTCTCCATTTTGGGCAGGCCATTAACAACATCTTTGTCAGCTGTTCTTTCTCCTCCCATGAGCCATCTCCCATTGCTGTCAAATATATTACATTCCTTCTTGGAGAATTGCACCACCAAATCATTATCAAAGAACTGGCTGATGCTGAGGAGATTCGCCTTGAGCCCTTCAATATGCAAGGCTTCTTGAGATGTTCCGAGTTTGGGATGTCAATGATCCCTTTACCGATGACTCTGGATTGGCTCCCATCTCCATAGGTGATTCGTCCTCCTTTGCCCATCTGAACTTCTTTGAGCAGAGTCTTATCACCTGTCATGTGTTTAGAACAGCCACTATCCAAATACCACAAACAAGTATCAAGAATTTTTAGTGCAGTATGAGAAACCAAGCACAAATTATCTTCCTTTTTGACCCAGACTTGTTTGGAAGTTTTCCTATGTTTTCTAACTAGGACAGACTTTTGCATTAGGGGTGAGGTATGCTAACTTCTCACTAATGAGACTAACCTGGTTACTTAACATGCTGATTTGTTCTTCAAGACTTGGTTCTTCTTTTTTAGGGATAAGACTTTTGTTCCAAGGTTGTTGAAACCTAATTTGAAAACAATCTGGGCGAATATGTCCACTAATACCACAATGATGACATGTAGGTATATATTGATTAGCCCCTTTATCCTTACTGACAGAATGAGTAAGATTATGAGATATGACAGGCTTAGTAAACATGGTTCTATGCACATACATATCATGAGAAATAGAAGCAACATTGTCTATACTCAATTTAGACATGGTAGAAGTCAAAGAAAATATAACACTCAAGAATTTAATCTTCTCAGAGTGTACCAAGCTCTGATACCAATTGAAAAATTGAAATGACTTCTAAAAGTAAAGTGTGTGCATAAGTGTCAACAAAAATTAAAGAACAGCAGAAAGTAAATGACACAGATATTTTTGTTGACAAAGTGAAAAATCAGTTAAGAGAAAAACCACTCCGGGGCAGCCAAACCCAGGAATTCCACTATTCAGAAGACGAAGCTAGATACAAGACAGTAACACTCACATGTACAGATGCAGTGGTCGTACCTTGATCTCTGACGTGTAACCCAACACGACCGCTTCCCAACCAGGTTCACCTACCTGAAGGGGTCTTCAATGGAACTCCTTACCTTAGAGTCGACCTTTAAGATAGACTTCGGTTTGCAGTACAGCACACTTAAAAAAATGGCTTCAGAGGAGATATCACGTCTCTGAGCTCTAATGGAATTCACACCAAATTCTTACAGCTCTAAGTGCCCAATGACCCCTATTTAAAGGCTGGGGGTCAGAATGAGCATCAGGCAAATTTTACCTGGGAGTCGTCCGGACGGTGGACCATGGCCGTCCGGACGGACAACTGTGCGACAGGATTTTCCAAGATTTTGCGGAGAAATCTTTCCTGTATAAGAACATCGTTCGGACGGGATGGCTCGATCGTCCGGACGGACGCACGTCCGCTGCAAGTAATTTCCATAACAGGCTTCGCGCGTCCGGACCATGAGGCAGGAGTGTCCGAACGGGTAAACTTCAACACGCAATTTCCATATCTGATGCGTGGGCGTCCGAACCAAGAGAGGGAGACATTCGGACGGTTGAAGTCGAATCGGCAATTACCATATACGATGCACGAGCGTCTGGACCACAGCTGTCAGATGTTCAGACGGTTCATTTTGAACTGCGATTCTTGCCTTACGGAGATATGCGTCCGGACGGTATACCACATCGTCCGGACGATTGATTGATCTTCCCTTTCTTGAAACTTGGAAAGAATCAGTGATCCGTTCGAGAACCGATAGGCGTCCGGACGTGCTGCTGAAATGTCTGGACGGAGCAAGTTTGCACAGAAGCTTCTCGATACGAAGTATGTGTCCGGACGGAAGAAGCACGTCGTCCGGACAGGTGATGCTTGTCTGTCTGATGTCCGGACGGAGTGACACGTCGTCTGGACGGATGGAACAGTAGACAGATGGGCGTCCGGACGGGATGACACATCGTCCGAACGGCTGGCAGGGAAATTTGTAATTCTTCTTACTTCACTCTGAAAAGTGGAATCCTTGTTTTCCGCATCATTTACACATAAGTGATTTTGTCCAAACACAGAATAAGGCCAAAATACTAACATGTGCGGTTGCTACACTTAAACTGAAGTCTATCTTAAGGGTTGGCCCTAAGGTAAAGGATTCCATTGAAGACCCCTTCAGGTAGGAGACCTGGTTGGGAGACATTCGTGTTGGTTTACATCAGGGATAAGTGAGTGTTACTACTTTGTATCTAGTCTTGTCTTCTAAATAGTGGATATCCTGGGTTTGGCTGCCCCAGAGTGGTTTTTCTCATCTTGAGTTTCCACTTCGTTAACAAAAATTCTTGTGTTATTTATTTTCCTCATTGTTGTTGTTGTTAACACTTTGAGCACACACTTACTTTACATTAGAAGTCAATTTCATTTTTCAATTGGTATTAGAGCTTGGTACACTCTGAGAAGATTAAATTCTTTCGTGTTATTTTTGACTTCTCTTATTAATATGTCTCAAACTCTTAATACTGTTCCTTCTTTCAACGGCACGAACTATGGCTATTGGAAAGCTCGCATGTGGTTCTTTTTAAAATCTATTGACTGTTGGAATATTGTTGAAACTGGTTGGACTAAACCAGAGGATACAACGCTTGACAAAGACTTTCTAATGACAAAGACCTCCATGCTCTATGTCAAGCATTTTCACCATCTGAATTTGCAAAAATTTCAAACAGTGAATCTTCTCAAGAAGCGTGGCAAATCTTGGAAACAACATATGAAGGAACTAAGCTTGTAAAATCTGAGAAACTTCAAATGTTGATTTCCAAATTTGAAGAAATTAAGATGTTAGAAGAAGAGACATTTGGAGAGTTTTAATCCAAGATGAGTGACCTGAGAAACTCCATGGTGAGTCTCGGGAAGCCTATCTCAGATGTAAAACTCATTTGAAAGATTATAAGATAATTGCCTGAGCGTTTCAGGATCAAGGTAACTACTAATAAAGAGAGCAAAGATCTTGAAGAAATGAAGATTGAAGAGTTGGTGGGATCTCTTCAAACTTATGAGCTGTCCTTGCCCCCGGTCAAAAACCTGAAGAGCATTGCCCTGAAGGCTTCCAAGAAAAAGGTAGAAGCCTCATTTGGAGATGTCTCTGAAGAGGAAGAGAAAGCGGTGGCTATGTTAAGCAAAAATTTCAGAAGACTAATGAGAGATGACCAATTCAAGAAGAAGATTTCTGAAAAGATAAAGAAAGCTCCCAAAGAAGTTGAACTTGAGGAAGAAGAAAAGAAGGATCCTAGAGGTCCAATATGTTTTGAATGCTCAGGATTGGGGCACATACGGGCTGATTGTGGGAACCTCAGGAAGGGCAAGGGGAAGGCTTACAATGTGACTCTCAGTGATAAGTCAGAAGAAGAAGTTCCCGAGTCTGAAAAATTTCTAGCCTTTGTGGCTCCACTTGTTGAAGAAGAGGACTCTTATTACTTGGAGCATAGTGATAATTGGGATGAACTCAAGGAGGCATACAAAACTCTCTATGTAGTACGAAAAGCTGAGGGAAGGACGTAAGCAGCACCTTCATGATCTGAACAACTTCCAGACTGAGAAGAGTTCATTGCTGCTTAGAATTCAAGAACTCGAGGAAAAGCTACTAGAGACGCAGCTCCAATTAGAATGAGTCACTGATGAAAAGCTGACTCGCATGTTGTCCATTTAGAAGAGCCCAACCGACAAGACTGGTCTCGGGTATGTAGCTCATCCCACTGACACTCCTTTTACTTCCAAGACTGTATTTGTCAAACCTGCAGTCCCAGAGCTTCCCCCCATTGCTGAAGATAAAGGGAAGGACAAGATTAATGATGATGTTCCAGGCACTCAGAAGCCTCATTTCATCAGAAGATCTCCTATATGCCACCATTGCGGTCTGAGTGGGCCTGTCCGACCCTAGTGCTCCCTCCTTAAAGCACAAAAAGAGAAGGCCAAGAAAGAAGGGCCCAAACCAGCTAATCATGGCATTAAACCTTTGACCCAGCATCAGAGTCCATGGTGTCAGGGACCTTACCAAGCTCCATGGAGACTAGCACCAAGGCATCAAGCTCCTCAATATCAAGCTCCTTGGTCTCATGCACCTTGGCACCAAGTATCTCAGCATCAGCGACCTCAGCAGCGATTTGTACCTGCCAATCACAGTTGTAAATCCAAGATCAAATCCAAGCACTTGAAAAGGTCGCATAAGGTGGAAGATGATCAATACCACAGTGAGCCACCTATTTGGATGCAGAGCATGATAGAATGGATGGGTTAACAGATGAAGTCCTGCCAGTAATCACCCACTGGAAGGCAGGCTTGGGTCAAGAAGAAGAATAACTCCATGAAGGGGAATGGACGCATCTAGCAGGAGAAGGTGTTCATGCCTAGGATTTGGTTCCTAATCCTAAGGCATTGGGTTTGATTGCTTAACTTTTACTTGTTATATTTGGTATGCAATCTAGGAACCAGATTTGTTTTGCCCCCTATTCTCTTGAGAGAGCATTGCAGGTACTTGTGGGGAAGACAGAAAAAGCAGATCGAGCGACTGTTTTTCTGTATTGGCATCGTCTAGCTTACATAGGTTTGATCTTGCTTTGCATATGATGTTATTTCCAGATTGCATTTTTTTTATTAAAACAAAAAAAAATTGGGGAGAAATTGCAGGAAATTTTTCCTTTTTATTGGCACATCAGATATTGCATGTGTTTTCACCTTATATCTCAATCCATTATTCATTAATCTACTTTACTTAGATATGATTGAGAGTTTATGACTATATCTGCCAAGTGATTTTCCTGTATATGCAATAGTTGGATAGCTTCTTTCCTCATGCAATGAAAATGTACACTATTCAAGACTCCCCTAAAGGTACATATTTTCTTCTCTAACTTTTTGTTTCTAGAAATTCTGAACAAGAGAAGCGGTTTTTGATAAGATGGCCAAATTGACCAAAGGCTAGATGAACCTAAAACCTAAAAATTCTGGGATTCTCTCTAGGTTGCAGCATCAAAAGAATCAACCAGTTACCATCATGATTTATGTATTATGTATGCATATTTTATGCTTATGTGCTAAATTGCTTTCCCTACATAGTGCAAGTAAAATATTTACCTTGTCCTTCATGGTACAAGTAAAACAATTGGATGCTGCATCTTAGAGGGAGTGTATCAGATGAGGGTGGGTAGGCCCTAGTAATTTATAAGGTTTGACTTTTGATTAATCTTTCACTGATTTTCTCTCTTGTTCAAAAAATCTGGTTGCTCTCTGTCATATTGGTGATAGTCATACCTTATGGGAAAAGTCTTCACACACACACACATTGCATGAGTAGAGTTGCCTTTTTAAATTTTTTTTGTCTGTGGGAAAATCTTTGTGCTAATTGAAATTTGAACTCTCTCTTATATCTCTGCTTAGTTTTGAGATGCTATTTGATTGTGTTATTAGTTGATTATACATATGTGTTCTGCAGCTTAGAAAAATTAATTTCTGCAAATTTTCCTCAGTTTTCTGCATTTTCAGTGCGGAGCGTCCGGACGGCCTCTCTTTACGTCCGGACGGGTGTAGATCAGACGGTCGGACGGTACTTGGTAAGGTTAGACGTCTGGAAGCACGCGACCTATCCGCATGTTTCCGAGGCAGCGCGCGTCCGAACAGTGTTAATATGCCGTCCGGATGGAGACCCCATAGGCTCTATAAAAGCGCTTGGCCACCGCATTCTCACCCTACCCCACCAAAAATCTCTCTTTAGGCTTATGGGAAGTGATTTCTCGTGAGTTTTTGGCATTATCTCGCCCTTTCTTGTCTTTTTGTGCATTACTCCCTCATTCCAGGTATTTGTCTAGCCTTTTTCTCTTCAGTTTATTTTTAAACTGTTTGATTTTGATTAATTAGGGAATGTTGTTGAGATTTTCCAATGCATATTTGTCATATCTGAAAATAGAAATTGAATTCTAAAAATAATGTGTGTGCACAAGTGTCAACAAAAATTAAGCACAGGGGAAAATAAAAGACACACAGATTTTTGTTGACAAAGTGGAAACTCAATCAAGAGAAAAACCACTCCGGGGTAGCCAAACCCAGGAATTCCACTATTCAGAAGACAAAGCTAGATACAAGATAGTAACACTCACATTAACCCAATCTAGTGGTCGTACCTTGCTCTCTGACGTGTAACCTAACACGAACGCTTCCCAACCAGGTCTCCTACCTGAAGGGGTCTTCAATGGAATCCTTTACCTTAGGGCTAACCCCTAAGATAGACTTCAGATGTAGTGCAGTACACTTGTAACAGCTTCAGAGGGATGTTGAACTTCTCTGAGCTCTTGTAGAATTCAATACCGAATTCTTGCAGTTCTCAATGCCTAGGGGCCTCTATTTATAGGCTAAGGTGCAGAATGGGCGACTGCAGTAATATGTACGGATGCCGTCTGGACGGTGAACCTGGGCCGTCTGGACGGACAACAGTACGACAGGATTTTTTGAAAATTTCACTAAAAATCTTTCCTGTTTAAGAGCCGCGTTCGGATGGTGTGACACTGACGTCCGAACGGTTGAATGTCCGCTGCAAGTAACTTCCATATAAGGCTTTCGCGCGTCCAGACCAAGGGGATGAACATCCGGACGGCTGAACTTCAACACGCAATTTCCATATCTGCTATGCGCGCGTCCGGACCATGAGTGGCAGACGTCCGGATGGTTGAAGTCAAATCTACAATTTCCTTAACAGATGAGCACGCGTCCGGACCAATGCTGACTGACGTCTGGACTGTGGTATTTGAATTGCGATTCTTGCCTTATTTATGAGCGCGTCCGGACGGGAAACCACATCGTCTGGACGGTGTATCAATCTTCCCTTATTATGAACTTGGAAAGAATCTGAAGCTGATTGATTACTGATGGACATCCGGACGGGCTACTGAGATGTTCGGACGGATGCAAGATGGAACAGAAGCTTCTCGATACAGTGACATAAAAATACGTCGTCCGGACAGATGATGCTTGTCTGTCTGGCGTCAAGACAGGATGACACGTCGTCCAGATTGACGTCCGGACAAGATGACACGTCGTCTGGACGGCTGACAGGGAATCTGAAATCTTCTATCTTTTTCGCAGTGCAAAGTCTTCTGAAAAAGCTCTGAAATGTGGAATCCCTGTTTATAACATCTTTACACATAAGTGATTTTTTCCAAACAGAATGAGGCCAAAATACTAACAAACTCCCCCTTTGGCCATTCTGGGACAAAAATCACTTGACCAGTTTGGAAATACATTCCCGGTCCAAAAATAAAAATTACTCCCCCTTTTTGTCACAAAGGGACAAAGGGTAAACCGGAGTAATAAAAAGCCAACTATAATAAAAATTACTCCCTATAACGGTCTCAGAAGGACCTGGGTAAATAGAGTAATATTAGTTTAACAGTTTTACAGACAAAAAACGTTCTAAAATCCTAATCGATAGGAAACTAGAGAAAAGTTAGCAAATGGCCCAAAAGAGAGGAACAGAATCCTCCAAGTATCAAATCCTACTGATCCACTGAAATCAAGTAACGGGGAGAAATCCGTATAAAAGGCTGGATTTGTACTACTTCGGCTTCTAGCTCAGGAAGCCAGGAACCATGGACTGAAAGATCTTCAATCTCTTGATTTTGCAAAGCTTGAACCAGGTTATCCACAGATTGAGATCCTCTAAGCAACTGGTCTGCAAGATAATTGAGGAGATTCACCATTGAACCTCTGACTGATGCAGATCTGAGGGAATACTACTGAAGGCTCTGCATGAGCTGGGGGAAAAAGCTCATCTTAATCCTGAGACCTTTGGAATTTGAACATCCAACTTCAACAATAGTCAGTTTTCCAAAGGATCCAACTGTCAAACATTGTGCTGGGAGCCACTGGATATCATATTCCTGAATCAAATCCAACCAAAAATATCTCTAGAAATACCATTAGATGCTGTTAGTTCCAAAAATAATGTGGTATTTAACACGGCTATCAAATGGATGCCAAAGAGAAATATAGGCAATGCAGCTACTCATAAGGCATAAATATATCATGATCAGCCCAACACACACACATAGAAGGTTTTTATGCACAATATCTCAAGAAAATTTCCCAATCAACAAATATTCCAATATTCTAAAAGCACAAAAACTTAAAAAAATAACGGAAGACACAATGAAGATCATGGGATGAGAAGAGATGTGCAAAGAATGCCAAAATCTCGGGAGAAATCAACGAGAAAAACACACAATATGATATGATAAATCAATAAAAATGCAAAGATGTGTGTGTGGCAGAGAAAGAGAAGCAAGTCTTAAACCTATAGAGATCCTGTCCGGATGTGCAACTGCTAGGTCAGCATATGGCAAAACTGCTCTCGCCTGGATGAAGAATAGGTCCGTCCAAATGCTTCAAACTTGAAAATCTGAAACTTGAGGAAAGTATGCAGAAAAATATTTTTCCCAAAAGTTAGCTTCAAAACACGCATGTATAATCAACTGATAAAGCAGTCAAATAGCATTGCAAAAATATGCAAAGATATAAATGAGAGGTAAGTATTCAATAAGCACAAATTTCCCTACAGATAGACATTTTAAATAGATTACTCAACTCATGCAATGCGTGTGTGTGTATGAAGACTTTCTCAATAAGGTATGAAATTCACTGATATGACAAAAAGCAACCAAATTTTCCAAACAAGAGAGAAAATCAATGAAAGATCAGCCAAAAGTCAAACCTTATCTTACTAAGGCCTAGCCACCCTCATCTGATATACTCCCCCTAAGATGAAACACCTAATTGTTTTACTTGTACCATGAAGGACAAAGTAAAATTTTTACTTGCACGTAGAGGGCAAGGCATATAGCAAATTCAGCATATAAGCAGTGAGTTTACAATTTAAAAGCGCATAATGCATATGATTTACTGCTTGATTCTTATAGTGCTGCAACCTAGAGAGTGCCAGAATTTTTAGGCTCTAGGTTCAACTAGCATGTGGTCAATTTGACCATCTTAGTCAAAGACCTCTTCTCTTATCTAGAATTCTAGAAGCAAAAAGTTAGAGAAGGAAAAGATGAACCTTAGATAGTGCACATTTTCATCGCATGAGGAAAGTAACTATCTATCATTAAGATGCAATAGGAAAATTTACCAGATATCATGCGTAAACTCTTAATCATATATAAGCATATTTAATCAATGCATAATGAACTGAGATATCAGGCAAAAACACATGCAATATCTGAAAAGCTATCAAAAGAAAGAAATATCTTCTCCCCAATTTTTTTTTTTTTGGGTTGAAAAATGAGACAGAAAAAAAACAACAAAGACATGCTTATGGAAAAGGAAATGACATCTAATCCTAGCATGTAAGGTAAAACCAAAGATTTCCTCATGGAGAGAGGTTTAGAAATACCAAGACAGAAAAGCAACCGCCCAACGTGCTTTAATTGTCATCCCCAAAAAAATATCTGCAAATGTTTCTCAAGAAAACCAGAGAAAATATGGAGATAGAATAAAAGGTTCCTCAAATAGAATGCAAGGCATGAATAAGATATGACATGATAAACGATGCAATGCAAACATACCTGACATGCACTAGGATTTAGGAACCAAAATCCTAGAAATGGGAAGACTTCACCTTTACTAGGTGAGTCCACTCCCCCTCAAGGGGTGAATGGTCTCATCCTTCTTGACCCATACCTGCTTGACTCGTGGCGGTAGCTTGCAGGTCTTGCCCATGTTGTCCATTCTCCTTAGCATACCTTGCATCAGGCTGAGAAACCCTTCATAGTCATGGTAGCTAATGGGCTTCTGCGGCTTTCTCTTGTAGCGCCTTGATTTGTTCTTCTTTGATTTGCCATTTTGATAGGCAGGAACAAACTGTTGCTGATGCCGTGGAGCCTGAAGCGCCGTAGGAGGTAGAGTGCTTGATGTAGCTCTAGTTGGTAGCTTCCTCTGAACCTTCAACTTCTAGAGTTGTGGGCATTTGGTTCGGATGTGACCAGTGATGCCGCAGTGATGACAGGTAGGCAAGCTTCTTTTGTTTGAATGCTTCTTTGTATTCTCTGCAAAATTATGATTAGCATTCTTACAAATAACATTGCCTTTACCTTTTATATGTCTCCTATGCAGAGGGACATATCTTGCTGAGGAAGAATCATTAACTTCACAATTTGGCCTAATATGACCAATTTTCCCACAATTATGACAAGTAGGAACAAACTTACCTCGTGTTCCAGATTCCTTGGGCTTGGGCATCACACAATTATTCAAGCAAGAATTATCCAAACAAGCAGTGTCTACTATCACAGGCTTAATAATAATGGAATCTAATTCAGAATCAGAAGCATGTGAAGTAGAAGCACTCAAATCATTAACTATTAAACCAGGCTTGTTAGGAACATCTGAATGAATACAAAGCATGCTCTTCAAATTATCACTTGAGAATTTTTTCAAGAGATCATCAGATTCTTTTAATTTATTCTCAAGTGTATCAATAATGTTAAACATCATGGTATTTTCAGATCTCAAAGAGTCAATCAAAGCATGTGATTCAAACAATTTCATAATTAATGACTCTTTTTCTTGCTTCACCTTTTTAAGCTCTTTATGTGAAATTTTAGAATGTTGAGCATTCTTCAATTTATTAAAAACCTTAAAGAGCTTAATATCAGAATTCTCATTAGATAACTGAGAAGAATTCATGATAAAAGGTGTAATAAAAAAATAGAAGTCACAAAGAGATGAGGATCACACTCAGGAAATAAATCCTAAACAGAGTGTACCTGCTCTGATACCAATTGAAAATTAAAATTGACCACTCGCAATAGAACGAATCCTTGTAGGATAAGGCTATAGAGAGGGTGTCGAACCTCAAGGACTGCGTATGTGTTGTTATCAAGCTTTTTGAGATTAAAAGTAACTCAATTTAAAATATGTTTGATTTGATTTTGTTTTTTTAAAAATAAATACATAAAAGTAAAGACAAAAATTTAAAGATAGTAAGGATGAGATAAAGAACATGGGATTGATTTCACCACTCACCGCATAACAATGGTCAATAATAAATTAACAAGGAAAATTCATACAATGCATGATATTGGGCTCGTGTCACTCGAGTAGTCAAGAAATTACCTCAAAAGAATAAGTATAATCCATCTTTGGTTGGCACGGACCGTCCACCTAACCACTAAGATGCGGTACGTCCCGTCTTCCCTAGGCATGGACTAGCTACATCTTTAATAGGATATACACACAATCAATGGAATAGTATAACCCATCTTCGGTTGGTACGAACTGTCTACCTAAATTACACTAAACTAGGGTGTAGTACAATCCGTCTTTCCTAGGCATGGCCTATCTAATCCTCTTGATCATATATCAATTAAAACCGTTGTATACCAATCATTCACATAATCACAGAAAATATCAAGGATTAAGTTCAATCAATATAAAAGACTTTCTAAGACAAGATAAGAAATTCATAATGATTGAATATAAACATTAAAATCAATTCTCACAGTTATACAACCATCATGCATAGAGAAAATTCCAAATTAAAATACAATTAAACCATTGTTACTTGGAAAGGGCTACATCAACACCCTATTAGGAATTTAGCTGCTCATCATGGTGTTGGGATGGCCTCCTGCCATGTTCTTCTCCTCTTCAACTTGTCAGGCCTCCAAGAAAAATTTTCTGTCTAAATCTAAGTATAAGCCCAAGCACCAAGCACCAAGCACCAAGCACACATTCTCTTGAAGCTTAGGGGTCTATTTATAGGGAGCACACAAGTCCTAGAAGCCCTTGGAATTCCAAAAAAATCAACTCTTGAGTCTTCTTGTCCAAGTATTGAAACTTCAATCCAAGTAGGAAAAGGATTCCAAATTCGGCAAGAATTGCGTTCTTTTATTTCAAGGCAATTTTAGCATAGTAAAGGTTCGAATTAGACAAAAGCTATTTTGGATATATTGTTGAATATTTTATTAGCTTTCCAACGCCATCAATTTCATTGCAATCCGATATCTGACGCAAAAGTTATTATCCAAACACTAAGACATATGCAGAATCCAAATTTGAATCCAATCCGATTTTGACTCTTAGTGGAGAAATTCCGATTTAATCCATCACTTGATTTGATTAAACTTAACCACATCATATAGGTATTCTATTATGATTGGTTAAGCTTAAACATATCTTCTAGGTCTTCTCAAAGTGTGCTTTCAGCCCAAAATTAATGGAATTAATTGCATCTTTATTTAAAACCTGAAAACATTAAAACAACACAAAATCAAACAAATAACAATGCTAAGGAATTAACATATATAAGTTAAGGGGCTTGAATGTGCAACATTCGACGCTTATCACGCGTCCGGACCATGAAAGGCAGACGTTCGGACGATTGAAGTCGAATCGACAATTTCCTTAACAGATGAGCGCGCGTCCGCACCAATGCTGACTGAGGTCCGGACTATGGTATTTGAATTGATTCTTGCCTTATTTCTGAGCGCGTCTGGACGGGAAACCACAACGTCCAGACGGCCTTATTCTGAACTTGGAAAGAATTTGAAGCTGATTGATCACTGATGGACGTCTGGATGGGCTGCTGGGATGTCCGAATGGATGCAAGCTGGAACGGAAGCTTCTCGATACAGTGAAGGGTCCGGATGGAAAAATATGTCATCCGGACAGATGATGCTTGTCTGTCTGGCATCCGGACGGGATGACACGTCGTCCGGACGGCTGACAGGGAATCTAAAATCTTCTATCTTTTTCACAGTGCAGAGTCTTCTGAAAATGCTCTGAAAAGTGTAATCCCTGTTTACAACATCTTTACACATAAGTGATTTTGTCCAAACAGAATGAGGCCAAAATACTAACAATATATGTTGTTATTATGGACTATCATTTTTGGAAAAATCTCTTTTACAACTGTCATAGTGCCGGATTTTCGATGTGCACTAACAAGATTACTTCTTTTGGATTATTATTCTTGGCAAATCTTGTTGGTCTCTTTTGCAGAACCATGTCAGCAGGCAGTCCACAACGCAGAGTTCGCCAGAGGATAGAGAGAGATAAGGCAGCTCTCAAAGCCAAAATTATGGACCACCCAGTCATTGCCGAACGGAATGTGGTCCGTTCTGATATTATGGTGGCCCCTCTGGATAGTATCCATGACACTATCCAGACCTATCATTGGGGATATCTTCACACCTACGCCTGTGTGGTGTACACCAGGCTGGTTCGACTTTTCTATGCCAACCTCGAGGTGGTGCAGGACGATGACCGCGGGTTATGCTTCAGTCCACTGTTCTTGGGCATTCTATCATTGTTAATCCCCAGATCATCAGTCAGTTCATTGGAGTTCCTGTTCTCCAATTGTCTGCTAGCCCTTACAATGAGGTGGTACTTCCTCCTTCTATAGAAGATCTCCTAGAGTTTTTCCATGCAGTTCCACAGGGAGAGGAGCGTGCCACCACCACCATTAAGATCGGTGCCTTATTCGCCCCTCATCGCATGTTGGCCAAGATTATTCAGCACAACCTATTGCCAGTTGTCAGGTGCAGTGACCTGAATTTGAAGAGGGCTCAGTTTGCCTATGCCATTCATCTTCGCTTGCCCTTCTGTTTGTGCAAGCATATTTTGGGCGTTATTCTGGAGGCTCGTGATGAGATCAATACCGGTCTTCCATTTGGCTGCCTACTCACTCAGATTATTCTACAGTCAAGCATAAGTATTGCTGGCGAGCCCAAAATGAAGATCCAGGATCCACTCAGCAAGCAGACGCTGATGAAGTCAAATGCTTAGCTGCGGTGAGATGAACCGGATGACGATGATGTGCCCCCGCCTCCTCCTATTCCTGTAGGCATACCGAGTGTGGCTTCCTCTTCCCAGACTGCACTGCCACCACAGCCGGATGTCAGCTATTCTCAGATTATAGAGGCTCTGGCAGCTATCCAGGGTGACATGAGTTCCATGCAGCTGTCTATGTCATCGATGCAGCAGTCCATTTCTACCATGCAGCAGGAGGTTCACTCCATTAACCTCCGGGTAGAGCAGAACCAGCTGGACCTCCAGGAGTGCCTCAAGTTCCATAACCCGTCCAGCAGTGATGGCGAGGATGATGCGCCAATGGCTGACGATACTTGAGCTTCCTTTTGTTTTGTAGTTGTCTTATTTTCTTTTGAGACATTTGTGTTATATTTTGCTACTTTTGTTAAACTCCTGGATTATATTACTCTGTTTACCCTAGTCCTTCTGAGACCTTTAGGGGGAGTAATTTTTATTGTGATTGATTTTTAATACTCTGTTTTACCCTTTGTCCTTTTGTGATAAAAAGGGGGAGTAATTTTTATTTTTGGACCGGGATTGTATTTTTAATTGGTCAAGTTATTTTTGTCCCAAAATGGCCAAAGGGGGAGTTTATTGGTTTGTAATTGGCCGCATTCTGTTGGACAAAATCACTTCATTGTAATGATGCTTTTTAACAGGGATTCCGCTATTCAAAAGTGTTTCCAAAAGATTCTGCACAGTTTGCAAGTCAAAAAATTTGGTTCCCTACCAGCCGTCCGGACGACGTGTCATACCGTCCGAACGCATGTCAGACTAAAGCATCATCCGTCCCGACGACGTGGATTCCCGTCCAGACCTTCCTCTATGATGTCAAGCTTCGAACTGCTCCAGCTTGCATCAGTCCGGACGGTTAAGCAGCTCGTCCAGAAGACCCTCAGTGTTCGATCAAGCCTCAGGATTTCTTTCCAAAACACAGATATGGGAAGATTGCTGCAACCGTCCGGACGCACTCATCCATAAGGGAAGTATTGCAATTCAAATCCTGACGTCCGGACACCAGTCAATATGGTCCAGACGCACGTGCATCAAATATGGAAATTGCGTGCAATAGATCAACCGTTCGGACGACCATCAGCATGGTCTAGACGCACGAAGCTTCTATATGGAAATTACTTACAGCGAACGTGCGACCGTCCGGACGACAGGGCATCACCGTCCGGAATTTTCAGAATTTCGGTCGCACAGTTGTCCATCCGGATGGCCTATGACCACTGTCCAGACGGCGCCCCGTCTTATCAAGCCAGACACTCATTTGAACTGTCAGCTTATAAATAGAGGCCCCTAGGCTTGAGAACATCAGGAATTCGACATTGAATTCCACTAGTGCTTAGAGAGTTATATTGTGAGGTTATTCAGCTGAGTTAATCTCTCTAGAGCCGTTGCTGTGTGTGTTGTTGCTGCGCTTAAACTGAAGTCTATCTTAGGGGTTGGCCCTAAGGTAAAGGATTCCATTGAAGACCCATTCAGGTAAGAGACCTGGTTCGGAGGCGTTCGTGTTGGATTACACGTTAGAGAGCAAGGTACGACCACTGCATCAGGGGTATGTGAGTGTTACTACTTTGTATCTAGTCTTGTCTTCTGAATAGTGGATATCCTTGGCTTGGCTACCGCGGAGTGGTTTTAATCATCTTGAGTTTCCACTTCATTAACAAAAATTCTTGTGTTATTTATTTTCCTCATTATTATTGTTGTTAACACTTTGTGCACACACTTGCTTTACATTAGAAGTCAATTTCATTTTTTACAAACAATTTGTTAATTTGTGATTGGCCTCATTCTGTTTGGACAAAATCACTTGTATGTAAAGATGTTGTTTTACAAGGGATTTCGCTATTCAAAAGTGTTTCAGAAGATTCTGCAAGTCAGAAAAATCGGTTCCCTGCCAGCCGTCCGGACGACGTGTCATCCTGTCCAGACGTTCACCTGTCCATCTTTCCATCCGTCCGGACAACGTGCCATACCGTCCGGACACCCAGACAGGCCAAGCATTATACGTCCGGACGACGTGGATTTCCGTCCAGACCCTTCACTACATCGAGAAGCTTTTGTTCCAGCTTGCATCCATCCGGACGTCTCAACAGCCAGTCCGGACGACTTCCAGTGATCGATCAGCTTCAGATTTTCTTTCCAAAGTTCAAATAAAGGAAGATTGATGCAACCATCCAGACGATGTGGATTCCCGTCTGGACGCGCTCATTCATAAGGCAAGAATCGCAATTCAAATAGAACCGTCTAGACGTCAGTCAGCTTGGTCCGGAGACGCGTTCAACAGATATGGAAATTGCATATTCAACTTCAACTGTCCGTACGCCTGCCTTTCATGGTTTGGACGCGCGCTCATCAGATATGGAAATTGCATGTTGAAGATTAACCGTCCGGACGGCCATCGCCCTTGGTTCGGACGCGCGAATGCCTTATATGGAAATTACTTGCAGCAGACATGCCACCGTCCAGACAACAGTGCCTCACTGTCCGGACGCGGCTCTCGAACAGGAAAGATTTTCAGCGAAAATCTTAGAAATTATGTCGTACAGTTGTCAATCCGGACGGTGTCCGTACATATTACAGCAGTCGCCCATTTAAACCCTCATCCTATAAATAGAGGCCCCTAGGCATTGAGAACTTCAAGAATTCGGTATTGAATTCCTTCAGAGCTTAGAGAGTTATTTTGTGAAGTTATCGGAGCTGATTTGTTCTCTCTCAAGCCATTTCAAGTGTGCTGTTGCTGCGCTACAACTGAAGTCTATCTTAGGGGACGGCCCTAAGATAAAGGATTCCATTGAAGACCCCTTCAGGTAGGAGCCCTGGTTGGGAAGCGTTCATGTTGGGTTACACGTTGGAGAGCAAGGTACGACCCCTGCATCAAGGGTATGTGAGTGTTACTACTTTGTATCTACCTTTGTCTTCTGAATAGTGGATATCCTGGGTTTGGCTGCCTCGGAGTGGTTTTTCTCTTAATTGAGTTTCCACTTCATCAACAAAATATCTGTCTCTTTAAATTCTGCATTGTGATATTTTGTTGCACACTATAGCATACACTTGTTATTTTTTTTAGAAGTCAATTCCATTTTTCACAATCTATCAAACCTACTAATTTGTAAAACACCGAGGTGATTTATATTAGAAAATTAATTGCGTAAGTCCACGACTTAGTAAGTAAATTATCACGGAACTCATTATGCGTTGAGTCTTAAGTATCAAGAACATATCCATAAATTTTACAAAATTGAGAATGTCATAAGTTTCATCAAAAATTTTGTGTTGTCTTTGTTATTACGCCAATAAGAAAATGGATTTATTGTTAAAGTAGATTAAACGTAATTCAATGGACAATTCACATTTAATGCATAAATAATGCTCATGAAAAATCATATAAAATATTGTATATTAGTCATAAATTTCTTCATATGGTCTACATAAGATATTAACTCATTCTCAAGAGGATTGACACAGTCCCAAGAGACATGTAGTACAACATCGGTAGCCTAAATGTTGCCCCATACCGTTCAACAAAAGTTGCTCTATTGAGTCCGAACTCGAGTGATCAACACCCACTAATGACGTCCGTCCCAAGAGGCAATTTCCGGTTTCCAGGAAGATTCGGCACAAGTCTCAGTATTTTTATCATAACTTTCTACTCAAGTATTGGATTAAGATGACATTGGTGCCGTTGGAAAGCTAATAAAAAAACAACAACTTGACCATTTGGACAGCCCAGTGAAACATCTTGACACCATTCAGTGTTCGAGAAGATTCTGAACAGCTCAGAATACGCTCGGTGAAGACAGCTTGCAACCGTCCTAACGCTAGGGCAACGCCGTCCAGAGGCGGAGATTAAACTTTAATGAAGAAACATGTGAAGCGCATTATGGAAGTCGGTTGCTGCTTGTTATCCGGACACCCTCTATCTAGGTCTGAAAGCCACCCAGAGAACTCCGAATCAGTATTATATTAGGTCTTCTAAAGCCTATAAATAGAGGTCTCTAGGCTTATATTATTCAGTGAATTGGAAACTAAATTCCTTTGTACTCAAAGATGGTGTTTAGGCAGATATTGTGAGATTAGCTAGCTCTCAAAAGGTGGTTTTCTATGTGATTTGACCGGCTTTGAAGTTTAGCTTAGGGAGGAGCCTTAAACTAAAGGAGTCCATCAAAGACCTCTTCAGGTAGGAGACCTGGTTGAGAGGCGTTCCTGTATAGGTACACATCAGAGTGGACGGTATGACCACTGCATAAAGGCTATGTGAGTGAGAGTGCTTTGTTACTAGTCTTGTCTACTGAATAGTGGAAATTCTGGGTTTGGCTGTTCCGAAGTGGTTTTTCTCTTAGCTAAGTTTCTATTTCGTCAACAAAATATTTGTCTCCTTCAAATTCTGCATTTAATATTTTGTTGCACACTTGATTAGACACACACACGTTACTTAGGAATCTATTATATTTTCCAATTGGTATCAAAGCGGGTACACTCGTGTTTGAATTAATTTGCTATGTGTTTGTGTGCAAACAAATATCTTAAATGCGGAATTTAAATGAGACAAGATATTTGTTACGAAGTGCAAATTCTATGAAGAGAAAAAACAACTTCGGGGCAACCAAACCCAGGAAATCAACTATCCAAAAACAAAGCTAGTTACAAGACACTCGTACTCACATAATCCTATGCAGTAACCCAACACGAACGCTTCCCAGCCAGATCTTTCACTTGAAGGGGTTTTTGATGGATTCCACTACCCTAGGGCCGACCCCTAAGATAGACTTCACACGAACAACTGAGCACACACCGGCAACGGCTTCAAAGCTAGCGGATCTTCGATTCTCCCTAAACACCCTCTCAAAGCACTATGGAACTCACCATCAAATTCTGGACAAAACACTAGCCTAAACCCCCCTATTTATAGGCTTCAAGAGACCTAAAAAACACAGTGTTAGACCAGCGATGGGATTTCTTTCCAAAACACAGATATTCGAAGACCAGCTATGGGATTTCTTTCCAAAACACAGATATTGGAAGATCGCTGCAACCTTTCGGACGATGTGGATTCCCATCCGGCCGCGTTCATCCATAACGCAAGTTGCGCATTCAAACTTCAGATGTCCGGACGACATCATTCATGGTCCGGATGCGCGAGCTACATATATGGAAATTGCGTGCATCAAATCAACCGTCCGAACGACCATTCCCTTGGTCCGGACGCGTGAAGCCTTAATATTGAAATTGCGTGCAGCTAAAGTGCAACCGTCCGAACAATAGGGCAACACCGTCCGGATGCGGTTCAAATCAAGAAAGATTTTTAGCAAAATTTTGGAAAGCCGATCGCACAATTGTCTGTCCGAATGCCTTATGTCTACCATCCGGACGACGCGTAGATTTGTCAAGCTGATGTGTGTTTTAATGAGTACTCGCAAGCGCACGAATCGTTTGCAATATAGTGTGTGCAAGTGCAAGGTCGAATCCAGAGGGAAAGGGTCAAATATTGGTGTCTTGTTTAATCAACCTCATTTTAACCTAGTTCCAAAGGTTTGAAGATTGATTCAAGAACAAAAGACTAAATAAAAGAGATGAAATGAAATTAAAAGGAACTAAGGCTAAGGAATCTGCCAAACCAAATCCAACAACTCACACTCTTGGTTTCCACTTGAACACCCAAAGAACATTAAGCTTTGGATGCCATTCAAGTGTCTTAACCACAAACTCTAGAACCATTAAATCAATCCAACTCAAAGATAAATCACAAAGAGTACCCATTTGAAATCAAATCATCCAATGTATCCATTCAATGAACAAATCACAATGGAGATCATCATTCAATTCGATAAAACAATGTATCCATCGGTTGAAACACATTAAATGTCCTATATCTACTAACAACCACATTCATTGCAAAAGATAAAGCATTTAAATGAATGGAACTTGAACAACAAATATGATATATCATCAAATGTGCAAGTAGTATAACAAGAGTGTGAGTGTCATCAATGGAAAGGTTTCATCCTCAACTTTAGTTGAGGTCACTAGCCTTCCATGACTAAGAACACCACAAGAAAATGAAGAACAAACATGGAAATAAAAGAAAAGCTTTACAAAGAGAAAGTGTCTAAGAACAAAAGCTACTAAAATACACTATGAAATGAACGAAATTAAACCATAGCTACTGTTCTTTGAACTCTCTAACAAGGAGGCATGGCTATGGCTTTTATAAAAGTAAATTAGGGCTAAAAACCCATGTAAAATGACTCCTCTAGCCCCCTCTAGGGTTCCTCTCTTGCTAGAGACAACCAAGAACACGAAACCAACGTGTTCTGTTGCGAAAATCAGAGGAAGAACTGCTTTTTGTCATGGAGAAGCTCCTGATTGGGTGTTCTGGCGCGCTTCTGCAAAAGTAAGTTCTGGGAAATTTCGATCTATCGATCGACTTCGGGCAAAATTCGATCGATCGATCGAGTTCTTTAGAACTTCTGAATTTTCCAAGCAATTCCACATGAATTTTTCCATTTCTCACTTATTGACCTACAAAACATAAAAAACACAAAAACTACCCAAGGCATCAGAAAATAACAAGGCTAAAGGTCTAACTAATGTAAATCAAGGGGTCCAAATACATAATATTTGGCACTCATCACAAGCCAAACGCTCATTTGAACCTACAGCCTATAAATAAAGGTCCCTAGGCATGAGAACAGCAAGAATTCGGTATTGATTTCCTTAGTGATTAAAGAGTTATATTGTAGAGTTATTGTGTTGAGTCAGTCCCTCTTAAGCCGTTGCTGTGTGTGTTGTTGCTGTGCTGATCTGAAGTCTATCTTAGGGGTTGTCCCTAAGGTAAAGGATTCTATTGAAGACCCTTTCAGGTAGGAGACCTGGTTGGGAGGCGTTCGTGTTGGGTTACAAGTTAGAGTTCAAGGTACGACCACTGCATCTAGGGTATGTGAGTGCTACTACTTTTTAACTAGTCTTGTCTTCTAAATAATGGATATCTTGGGTTTTGCTGCCCCGGAGTGGTTTTTCTCTTGACTGAGTTTCCACATCGTTAACAAAATATCTATCTCCTTTAATTCCGCATTTTGATATTATGTTACACACATCTTTGCACACACTTGTTTATATTAGAAGTCATTTTAATTTTTCAATTGGTATCAGAGCTTCGTACACTCTGTTTAGATTCAATTCTTGAGCGTTACTCTTTTTGACTTCTATTTGATAAAATGTCTCAAAGTCTTAATGTTGTTCCTGCCTTTGATGGTACGAACTATGGCTATTAGAAAGCTCGTATGCGGTTCTTTTTAAAATCTATTGACTGTTTGAGTATTGTTGAAACTGGTTGGACTAAGCCAGCTGATGCAACTCTCGAACTAGTCACTGAGAAAAATGCGCGACTTTCCAATGAAAAAGCCTTCCATTCTCTTTGTCAAGCAATTTCACCATCTGAATTCGCAAGAATCTCAAATAGTGAATCCGCTAAAGAAGCTTGGAAAATTTTGGAAACAACATATGAAGGCACGAAACTTGTTAAATCTGCCAAACTTCAAATGTTGATTTCCAAATTTGAAGAAATTAAGATGTTGGAGGATGAGACATTTGGAGAGTTTTACTCCAAGATGAGTGACCTAAGAACCAAATGGTGAGTCTTGGAAAAACCGTCTCTGATGTAAAACTCATCCATAAAATTCTAAGATCTTTGCCTGAGCGTTACAAGATCAAGGTAACTACAATTGAAGAAAGCAAAGATTTGGAAGAAATGAAGATTGAAGAGTTGGTGGGATCTCTTCAAACTTATGAGCTGTCCTGGCCCCCAGTTAAGAAGCTAAAAACCATTGCTCTCTAAGCTTCCAAGAAGAAGGTCGAAGTTTCATCTGGAGACGACTCTGAGGATGAAGAAAAAGTTGTGGCCATGCTGGCCAAAAATTTCAAAAGATTAATGAGAAATGAGCGGTTCAAAAAGAAGTTTTCCGAAAAAATGAAGAAGGTCCCCAAAGAAGCTGAACCTGAGGAAGCCGAGAAGAAGGATCCCAAAGGCCTAAGATGTTTTGAATGCTCAGGGTTTGGGCATAGTCGGGCTGATTGTGGGGATCTCAAGCAAGGTAAGGGGAAGGTTTTTAATGTGACTCTCAGTGATGAGTCCGAAGAAGAAGAAGAAGCTCCTGAGCAAGAGAAATTTCAAGCCTTTGTACCTCCACATGTAGAAGAGGAAGATTCTTACTCAGAGCACATTGATGATGGGGAAGAACTCAAGGAGACATATAAAATCCTCTATGTGGAGTTTGAAAAGCTGAGGAAAGGTCGCAAGCAGCATATTCATGATCTAAACAGTTTACTGTTTGAGAAAAGTTCATTGTTGCGCAAAATACAGGAGCTAAAGGAGAAGCTGCTACAGACACAACTCCAATTAGAGAGAGTCACTGATGAAAAGCTAACTCACATGCTATCAATCTAGAAGAGCCCAACCGACAAGACTGGTCTCGGGTATGTAGCTCCTCCATCTGATATTCCCTCTACTTTGAGGACTGTCTTTGTTAAGCCTGCAATCCCAGAGCCTCCCTCTACTGTTGAGGATAAAGGAAAGGATAAAATTAATGGAGATGTCCCAGGCACTCAGAAGCCCACTTCAATCAGAAAATCTCCTATATGCCATCACTATGGTTTAAGTGGGCATGTCCGACCCAGTGCTCCCTACTCAAAGCCTAGAGTGCGAAAGTCAACAAAGAAGTGCCCAGGCAAGCAAATTATGGCACAAGACCTTTGGCCTCATGCACCACGGTATTCCATGGTATCAGGCTCCTTATCATGCTCCATGCCCTCATGCACCACGGTACCAAGCATCTCAGCATTAGCGGCCTCAGCAGCGATTTGTACCTGCCAATCATAGTGGCAAATCCAAGAACAAATCCAAGCCCTTTAAAAGGCCACAGAAAGTGGAAGATGATCAATACTGCAGAGAGCCACCTATTTGGATGCAAAGCATGATGGAGTGGATTGGTCAACATATGAAGTCCTGCCAGCAACCACCCATAGGAAGGCAAGCTTGGGTCAGAAAGAAGGAAGACGTTCACCCCATGAGGGGAAATAGACTCACCTAGTTGGTGAAGGTACTCATGCCTAGGATTTGGTTCCTAATCCTAAGGCATCAGGTTTGATTGATTGATCTTTTACTTGCTATATCTTGTGCTTACGTGGAACCATATTTCTTTTGCCCCTTATTTCTCTTGAGAGAATATTGCAGGTACTATCTTGGGAAGACAGAAAAATCAAGCGACTATTTTTTTTTTTGGAAACTTTGATCCTTCGCAGGTTTGATCTTGCCTTGCATGCCTACTTTATGATGTTATTTCCAAAAAGCATGTTTTTAGTTTTTGTTTTTTGGGAAAAAAAAAAAAATTGGGGAGAAATTTCATGAAATTGTATTTTTTTCTTTTCTTGGCATGCCAGATATTGCTTGTATTTTTGCCTGATATCTCAGTTCATTGTGCATTAATCTATTTTGCTTAGATATAGTTGAGAGTTTACGACTGTATCTGCCAAGTTTTTCTGTGCGTGCAAAAGTTGGATAGTTACTTTCTTCATGCGATGAAAATGTGCACTTTTCAAGGTTCCCCTCAGGTACATCTTTTCCTCTCTAACTTTTTGCTTCTGGAGATTCTAAATAAGAGAGAGGTTTTTGATAAGATGGTCAAATTGACCAACTTGCTAGTTGATCCTAGAACCTAAAAATTCTGGCATTCTCTCTAGGTTGCAGCACCAAAAGAATCAAGTAGTTATTATTAAAATTTATGTGCTATATGCTTATATTCACTGCTTCCGTGCTGAATTAGTGAAAAATTAATATGGACTTCTAATTTTAACAAGTGTGTGTGAACAGTGTGCAACAAAATATTAAATGCGGAATTAAAGGAGACAAATATTTTGTTGACGAAGTGGAAACTTAATTAAGAGAAAAACCACTCCGGGGCAGCCAAACCTAGGATATCCATTATTCAGAAGACAGTAACACTCACATACACCCGATGCAGTGGTCGAACCTTGATCTCTAACGTGTAACCCAACACGAACGCTTCCCAACCTGGTCTCCTACCTGAAGGGGTCTTCAATGAAATCCTTTACCTTAGGGCCAACCCCTAAGATAGACTTCACATCTGATCAAATCACACACTTGGCAAAGCTAGAGAGCTAGCAGACCTTCAATATCTCCCTAAACACCCTCTCTAAGCTGTAGAGAATTCACCACTGAATTCTGTGTTGAAAGCATGCCTAGAGCCTCTTATTTATAGGCTTAGGAAACCCTATTTTGAGTCAAAAACGGAGTATGAGGCACGCGCGTCCGGACGGGAGCCTTGGGCAGTCCAGACGGGCCAAGTTTTTCTTGTCCGAAAAGTATTCTGGAATTTTCTGCAGGACCGTGCGGACGGGAAAATATTTCCATCCGGACGTGGTCCGTCCGGATGCTTCTAGTGGCCTTCTGGACAGTCTGTTGACAGCATTTTTTGTCAGCTTTCCAACAACCCTGATTTCATCCCAATCCGATATTTGAGAAAAAATTATGATCAAAATACCGAAGGGAGTCCAGACGGCTTGACCGGGCTCCGGATGGTCAACTACAACTACCTTTCCAAAGTAGCACTGAAAGCTTCCATAAAAAGGCCACGTCCAGACAGTGTTGCCCTAGAGTCCGGACGGTTGCACTTCGACGGCACGTAATTACCATAATAAGGCTTTGGAGCGTCCGGACCCTGAAGGTTGACGTCCGGACAATTGAACTGGTGCACGCAATTTCCATATATGAAGCTTGATCGCCCAGACCATGAAGACTGACATCCGGACGGTTGAACTTTGTATGCACGTCTTGCCATATAGAGAACCTTGTCCGAACGGGATCACACATCGTCCGGACGGTAGCGGCCGTCTTCCCATAACTGTGTCTTGAGGCAGAAACCCTAATACTAGTCAAACACTGAATGGCGTCCGGACGGTATAACCACGTCTTCCAGACGGATGCGCTGGAACACTGGGGTCTTCTCAAACTATGAAGAACGTCCCGACAATTTGCCATTACGTCCAGACGGATGAAATCTTGAACTATTTGAAGCATCTAGACAGTGATGGGCGTCCGGACAAAAAGATCTCGTCGTCCGGACCGATGTTGCTGACTGATGAGCGTCCGGACGGAATACCACGTCGTCCGGACGGCTGACAGGGAACCAAAATAAATCCTTGAAAACTTCACAGAATCTTCTCGAAGAACATAGTTGAAGAGTAGACTCTGGATAAAGCAGCATCCTTGTGAAAGCAGCAACATTACATAGAAGTGATTTTGTCCAACAGAATGCAGCCAACACAAAAACTAACAATTAGCAATATACCTTGTCCTTCATGGTACAAGTAAAATTTACCTTGTCCTTCATGGTACAAGTAAAACAATTAGGTGCTGCATCTTAGGGCGAGTGTATCAGATTAGGGTGGCTAGGCCCTAGTACCTTATAAGGTTTGACTTTTGGCTGATCTTTCATTGATTTTCTCTCTTGTTTGGAAAATTTGGTTGCTTTTTGTCATATCAGTGAATTTCATACCTTATTGAGAAAGTCTTCACACACACACACATTGCATGAGTTGAGTAATCTATTTAAATTTTCTATCTACAGAGAAATTATGTGTTGATTGAACTCTGAACTCTCTCTTATATCTCTACATAGTTTTGAGATGCTATGTGACTGTTTTATCAGTTGATTATACATGTGTGTTCTGAAGCGGACATATGGAAAAATATTTTTTCAGAAATTTTTCCTTCAGTTTCTACTTTCAGTGTGAAGCGTCCGGACGGTCTCTCCTGGCCTTTGGACGGATGCAGCATAGATGGTCGAACAGTAAGGTTACACGTCCGGACGCGTGCGGCCTGTCGCTTGCTTATGTGGCTACGTGCATCAGGACGGGTTAATGAGCCGTCCAGACGGGGACCCCACTGGTTTTAAAAACCCTAGCCGCCGCATCTTCTAGCATAGCCTACTCGATTTCTCTCCTTCTTTTGGCTTTTAGTGTGTGGTTTCTCGAGATTTTTTGCTTTATCTCGCGCTATTTTGTCCTCTTGTGATTATATCTCTTCTCTCAAGGTACTTATTTTAGCCCTTAGTATTCCTTTTATTATTTTGTTATCTATTGGAATATTTTATCTTTGGAGAATGTTTTTGAGATTATAAAGTCCATATTTGTGATATCTGCTCTGTTGGGATTATATGATTCAGTATAATTTTGGACTGTATTGTGATATTTGCTGGTTGTAATTTTTGGAAAAGTCCATTTTACAGCTGTTATAATGCCGGATTTTTTTTTTTAATTAACAAGAATCTAATCTTTTTTAAATTATTTTTGGCAAAACTTGTTGGTTATTTTTGTAGAAATATGTCTGCTGGCAGTCCACAACGCAGAGTCTGAGCGAGGACAGAGGGAGATAGGGCAACCCTTCGAGCTAAAATTATGGTAGACCAGTCATTGCCGAGAGAAATGTGGTCCATTCAAACATCTTGGTGGCCCCTTTGGACAGTATCCACGGCACTATCTAGACCTACCACTGGGGGTATATGGACAACTGTGCTTGTGTTGTGTACACCAGGCTTGTCAGATTATTCTATACAAACCTCGAGGTTATTCAGACAGATGATCATGGTGCAGTCCTTCAGTCTTCTGCAGACGGACATATTATCTCTGTTGATCCCCAGATCATCAGTAAGTTCATCGGACTGCCAGTACTCGAGCTTTTTGCCAGTCCATATAATGAGGTAGTCTTGCCACCATCTCTGGATGATCACAGAGATTTCTTTCATGCGATCCCTCAGGGAGAAGAGCATGCCACTTCTATTCAGAGTGGTGCCCTGACTGCTCCACATCACATGCTTGCCAAGATTGTTCAGCACAACCTCTGGCCTGTTGTTAGGCGCAGTGATCTGATCTTGAAAAGGGACCAGTTTGTTTATGATATCTACCTTTGCTTGCCTTTCTGCCTGTGCAAGCATATTTTGGGGGTTATTCTAGAGGCTCGTGATGAGGGCAATACTGGTTTCCCGTTTGGCTGCTTGCTCACACAGATTATTCTACAGTTAGGCATTAGTATAGCTGGTTAGCCAAAGATGAAGATCCAAGATCCCATCAGCAAGCAAACTCTAATGAAGTCTAATGCCTAGTTGCGGCGAGACGATCCAGATGATGATGTGCCACCACCCCCTCCTATTCCTGTAGTAGTCCTTGACATGGTCTCCTCCTCTCAGACTACTCCGCTACCTCAGCAGGATGTTAGTTATGCTCAGATTTTGGAGGCATTAGCATCTATTCAAGGGGGTATGAGTTCCATGCAGCTGACTATGTCATCTATGCAGTAGTCCATCTCTACCATGTAGCAGAAGGTTCACTCTATTAACCTCTGTGTAGAGCAGAATCAGCTAGATCTCCAAGAGTGCCTCAAGTACCATCATCCGTCTAGCAGTGACGATGAGGATGATGCGCCTATGGCAGATGCTGCATGACTTTTATGGTGTATTTTTTATGTTTGAGACAATATTTTGGATAATTTGTTAGACATGTGTCAACTTTTGGACTTTATTACTCTGTTTACCCTGGTCCTTCTGAGACATTTAGGAGGAGTAATTGTTGTGTGGTTGTTTTCTCATTACTCTGTTTTACCCTTTGTCCTTTTGTGACAAACTACCCCTCAAAACCTTAATAGGAGAAAAGAATGCTAGGGTTTAGGAACATATTTTCAAAATGGCACCTCTACCCCTCAAAAACCCTAATAATAGAAAAGTGTGCTAGGGTTTAAGGTGTCAGCAGCCATCAGAGCATAGAAATTTGTGCATGCAACGCCAGCCCTAACACTTGTGCTTTGAATGGTTCTATAGACTTATTTTCCTGCTTTTTTGCAAATCACATAAAAACACTGCAATTTATCTCGAAGTCCTGCAAAACACTGAAACACCAAACTAACCAAGAAATCAGAAAATAACAAAGGTAAATGTTTAACAATTGCAAATTAAGGGGTCTAAATATACAATATTTGGCACTCAGCACTAGGGCAACTTCGTCCGAAAACAATGAGATTGAATTTTACGCATGAAGCCCATTATGGAAGTCGGTTACTGCTTGCCGTCTAGACGCTCTATGCCTACGTCCGGACGCTACCCAGAGAACTCTGATTCAGTGTTGAAATAGGTTTTCTTAAGCCTGTAAATAAAGATCTCTAGGCATGTATTATATACAAAATTCAGCGGTGAATTCCTTTGTACTTGGAGAGGGTGTTTAGGCAGATATTGTGAGATTACCGAGCTCTCTGAGGCTCGTTGTGTGATTTGATTAGTATTGAAGTCTAGCTTAGGGAAGGGCCCTAAGCTATAGGATTCCATTGAAGACCCCTTCAAGTAAGAGACTTGGTTAGGAAGCATTCACGTTGGGTAACGTGTTAGAGTGCAAAGTACAATCACTGCATTAGTGGTATGTGAGTGTTACTCCTTTGTTACTAGCTTTGTCTTCTGAATAGTGGATATCCTTGGTTTGGCTGTCCCGGAGTGGTTTTTCTCTTAATTGAGTTTCTACTTTGTCAACAAAATATTTGTCTCTTTTAAATTCCGCATTTAATATTTTGTTGCACATTTGATCACAGACACATGATAAATTAGGAGTCTCTTTATTTTTCAATTGGTATCAGAGCGGGCACACTCGTGTTTGGATTAAATTCTTGAGTGTGATCCTAGACTCCTTTTATTATATCTGTCTCACTTCATTCTATTCCTTATTTTGATGGATATAATTATGGCTATTGGAAATCATGCCTGAGATTTTTTCTAAAAGCAATAAACGTTTGGCCTATTGTTGATTTTGGATGGTCTTCACCAGATACAACAATAGCTGAATGGACTGCTCTCCCAAAACAAACTCTTCCTGCGAATGACAAAGCTATGAATGCCATATGCTCAACACTTTGACCCTCAGAATTCTCAAGAATCTCTAATTGTGAAACTGCAAAGGAAGCATGGGATATCCTTAAAACTACATATGAAGGAACCAAGTTGGTTAAATCTGCTAAACTTCAATTGTTAGTGTCTGAATTTGAAAGGATTCGAATGTTGGAGAATGAGACGTTTAATGAGTTTTATGATAGAATAAGTGATCTTCGTAATTCTATGATTAATCTTGGAAAGAAGGTATCAGATACAAAAGTCATTAAGAAGATTCTTAAATCTTTACCTGAAAGATTTAGAATCAAGGCGTCCACAATTGAAGAAAGCAAGGATCTAGACAACATGAAGATTGAAGAACTCATTGGGTCTCTTCTAACCAATGAGTTATCTTTGCCCCCTATCTAGAAAGCTAAATCCATTGCTCTCAAGGCTTTGAAAGGTTAAAGTAAAAGTTATTCTGAAGAAGAATCTGATGATGAGGATGGTATAGCTATGTTTGGTAGAAATCTCAGAGATTTCCTGAATTCCAAAGGGGATCCCGAAGTTATTAAACAAGAAAAAGTTGAAACTAACAAAAAGGATCTTTATGGTCCTAACTGTGTTGAATGTTAAGGTTTTGGGCACATCCAAGCATGAAAATAAAAAATGACTTTTAAATTACCAAGTGTGTGTTCGTGTGCAACAAAATATCGTAAATGCGGAAAATAAAAGAGAAAGATATTTGTTGACGAAGTGGAAACTCTGTGAGGAGAAAAATCACTTCGGGGCAGCCAAACCCAGGATATCCACTATACCGAAGACAAAGCTAGTGAAAAATAAATATATGACTTCTAAATACCAAGTGTGTGTTCGTGTGCAACAAAATATCTTAAATGCGGAAAATAAAAGAGACAAGATATTTGTTGACTTGGTAGGAACTTTGTGAAGAGAAAAACTACTTCGGCGCAGCCAAACTCAAGAAATCCACTATCCAAAGACAAAGCAAGTTACAAAGCACTCGTACTCACAAAACCTATTGCAGTTGTCATACCTATAACTATAACACTAAGCCCATCGTGAACACTTCCCAACCAAGTCTCCTACTTGAGGGGGTCTTTGATGGAATCCTTTACCTTAGGGCTGACCCCTAAGATAGACTTCACATGAACTGTTGAGCACACACCGGCAATGGCTCGAGAGCTAGCGGATCTTCAAATCTCCCTAAACACCCTCTCTAAGCACTATGGAATTCTATAATGAATTCTTACAAATAACAAGCCTAGAGCCATCTATTTATAGGCTTCAGAAAACCTAATTCTAGACAAATTCGGACTCTAGCTGTGGAGCGTCTAGACAGTAACTTACCCTTGTCCGGACGGTCTTCTATGACTGCCTATCTAGAATAACGTAATTTTTCCCATCATAGGAACACGTCCGGACGGCTTGGCCAAGCGTCCGGATGGTCTTTACTGTCACTCATTTCCACGTCTGTAAAGGAAACTCAAAATATTCTGGAACACTAGGTAGCGTCCAGACATGTTGCCATGTCGTCCGGACGTCTTGCAAAACTTCTCAAATAGTGTCGACTAAAATCCAACTCCGTGTAGAAATTGGAGAAGCTTAACCTAATGTTCGGACAATGTTACTTTGACGTCTGAACATCTTCAATGCTGAAGTTTCTAGACACTGAGGGGCGTCCGGACGGTTGCGCAGGAACCGGTTGATCTCAATTGGAAAATGCATGGAATTCTATTACATAAAGTGTTTTGTTCAACCAGAATGTTGCCAACATGAAATACTAACAAACTCCCCCTTTGGCCATTCTGGGACAAAAAATACTTGACCGGTTTGGAAATACATTCCCTGTCCAAAAAAAAAAATACTCCCCCTTTTTGTCACAAAAGGACAAATGGTAAACAGAGTAATAGAGAAAAGCCAATGGTATTTAAAAAAAATGCACAAAGTCTCATAAAAGAAAATTGTTCTCAAAATAACAACCAACAACGAATGAGAGAGTAATAAAAACTCAATCCTCATCATCATCAGGCTTGGGGTGATGGTACTTCAAGCACTCCAAAAATGTCGATCTGACTCTGCTCAACACGCTCTCCAATAAGATTGACTTCTTGCTAGGGAGCTCCCATGGAAGACATAAGCTGAGCAATAGCAACTTCAATGTTGAAGGAAGGAGGCACTAACTGAGATTATGGTGCAGCAGCTGAGGTGTCAACTTGAACTGGTGGAGGTTGAGGAACTTTGCCTTGACCCTCATACCACAATTGAGCATTAGACTTCATGAGAGTTTGTTTACGAAGAGGATCTGGTATCCTTGATCTGGGCTCAGAATCAGAAATGTCTGTAACAAACTGAAGACAGATGTGAGTGATCAACCAGCCAAAGGGCAGACTGGTGTTCATCTCATCACGAACCTCGAGCATAGTTTGTAAAATATGTTTGCACAGACAGAAAGGGTGGCCTTCTTGAGATTAAGCTCACTCCAACGAGCTTGAGGCCAAAAATCGGTCACAACTATCTTTGCCAAAAACCGGTGCCTAGGGGCAAAGGCACCAATTTTGATCTAAGAGTGGGACTTCTCCTCCCCCTATGGTCGAGCGCCAAAGAAATCTAGGAGATAGTCCATGCTGGGTGCCTCAACACCATCTAAGAAAGGAACCCCTCGAACAGGAAGCACTAGAACCCCAATCATAGCACTAATGAGCTATAGGTCAATCTGAATGGTGTGTCCTCTGACAACAGTCTGCATAATCAAGCCTCTGTCGTCCGCTTGAGTTATAATCATATGACCATAGAATTCCCGCACCAATCTTGGAAAAGCCAAGTAGGCAAAGTTGTAAATGTACTCCCACTGATTCCTGAATCATCTGGCCAATAGGGAGTAGAACTGGATCCCTCAGATCGGCGCGGAGAAGGTTCTGCTCTGATAGGACCTGCTGTTTTTCCATGCAGAGACTCCTGTTAGCTATAGATTCTTCAACTCTTTGCCTGACTCTTGGTGGAGAGTTGTTTGAAGACATTTTTCCTAAACTAAAACACATGAGATATTCCAAAACAAATCATGAAAACATTAAATCTTGTTAGTTCAAAAAAAAAAATTGGGCATTATGACGACTGTAAAATGGACTATCCCAAAAATTACAGACACATAAATATCCAAAATATGACATCACAATTCAAAAAATAGCAATATCGCAACCCAACAATAGAGAATAAGAGCAATAAAATGCAGGTGAACTCATATAAACCCAAATTTAATAATTCCTAAAAACATCCACTATTTTAAGCATAAAAACTTAAAAGAAATCAGTAAAAGGGTAGAGAAACTTACCTGGGGTGGAGAGAAATCACAAACGGACAAGTGCACATGAGAAAAGCACATGAAAAGTCCAAAGAAAAGTCGCACAACCAACCAAAAAAAACAAAGACAGGTATAGAAATGTCGTGCGGCGTAGGGGGAATGCGATTTAACCCTCAAGCGTTCCCCATCCAGACGTATCACTAAAGCTGTCCAGACGTAGTGCCACGTAAGATACCGCACTAATGCGCACGTCTGGACTAGAAGCAGGAACGTCTGGACACTTCACACAAAAAAAGCTGAAAAAATAGAGGAAAAAAGAGCATAAAAAATATTTCCCTAAGAGAATTTTCATAACACGCATGTATAGAAAGATGATAACATAGTTCAATAGCATTTTAACACTGATGCTAAAATATAACAGAGAGTTAATTAATTAGCTACCAAAAATTTCTCTGCAGAAGAATTTTTTAAACAGTCTACTTAACTCATGCAATGCGTGTGTGTATAAAGACTTTCTTAATAAGGTATGATCATCGCTGATATGATCTAAAGCAACTAAATTTTCTAAAGAGAGAATTTTTCACATTTAGATCAGGCAAAAGTCAAACCTTATCAAACTAGGGCCTAGTCACCCTCATCTGATACTCTCCCCCTAAGAAGCGCACTATTTTGATTTTTACTTGCACCATGAAGGACAAGATATATGGTTGTATCAGCATAGAAGCAGTGAAATTTATTCATGTAACAATAAGTTTAGAAGAATAACTACTTGTTTCTTTTTTGTGCTGCAACTTGGAGAGGAGGCCAGAATTTTTAGGGCTCGGTTTTCGTCAATTTGACAATCCTAGCACTTAATTAATCTCTCAAAAGAATTTTCAGAAGCAGAAAATCAGAGATAAAAAAAATATACCTTAGGGCAGCCTTGGATAGTGCACATTTTCATCGCACGAGGAAAGCAACTATCTATCAAATAGATGCAGCAAGGAAACTTTGCAGATATCAAGCATGAACTCTCAATGATATAAAAGCCAATATAATTAATGCACCAAGAACTAAGACATCAGGAAAAAATACATAAGATATCTGAAAAGCTAAATAAGGGAATAGAAATCTGCATCTTTCTCCCCTTTTTTTTTTATTGAAAATAAAATCAGAAAAACAACAAAAACATGTTACACATGAAAAGAAAAAAAAAATCTAGTCCAAGCATGTAAGGTAAGGGGAAACTTGACCTTAGGGAGAGAGATTTGATGATACCAAGATAGAAAAGTAGACGCTCGACGTGCTTTTTCTATCATCTCTATTTATTACCTGCAAAATTATCTCAAGACAAACAAAAGGGAATATAGGGATTGAAAAGATGGTTCCACACCAACATGCAAAGCATTCATAAGATAAGATGATATAAAGATGCAATGCAAGTGTAACTATCATGCTCTAGGATTTAGGAACCAAAATCCTAGGTATGTATGACCTCACCTACTAGGTAGGTTCGCTCCCCCTCGGGGAGTAGGTGTCCTCTTCCTTGTCCTGTCCTCCCTTCTTTAGTTGAAGCTCTAGATATCCGACCAAATCTCTCATGAAGTAACTAACAAAAGGTGGTCCTTCACAAGAGATTTCCTTTTCTGCAGTCTTTTATTTCTCTACATAAGGCTTCTTGGGACCCAAGTCTTCTTTGCTGAAGTAGGCTTCTGCTGTTGCTAATGCCTTGGAATGGGATTTCTCGGAAGAGGTCCATGATGCTTGGGCGGCTTCTTTTGAGGTGGAGTACCCCTGGGCTGGACATGACTGCTAACTCCACATTGGTGACACATTGGAGTTTTAGAAGCATGCCGATATGTCTTCCTCTGAGCTTGCCGATGTGGGCACTTAGGTTTGATGTGTCCTAGCTCACCAAAGTGATGGCATGTGGGAGGCTTTCTTTTGATAGGAAGCTTGGCCAGAGGTTGAGGGATAGCTGGAACTTCTCCTTCCATAATAGTTTTTCCCTTGTCCACACATGAGGGTGGAAACTCAGTAATAACTGGCTTCACAAAAATAGTTTTGGAGGTAGAAGGAGTTTCCCAAGTAGAAGGATGAACATACCCGAGACCAGTCTTCTCGGTTGGGCACTTCTGAATGTAGAGCACGTGAGTCAGCTTCTCGTCAGAGACTCTCTCTAGTTGCGACTGTGTCTCCAGAAGCCTCTCTTCTAGATCATTGATCTTTATCAACATAGTGGTCTTCTCAGTACTTAGGCTGTTTAGCTCTAGCACTTGCTGTTTGTACTTTTCCCTCAGCTTTAAGAATTGTACGTATTGAAGTTGATAGGTTGTCTGTATATCTTCTTCATCACTACTCTCAGAGTAGTACTACTACGAATCCTCATTTTCTTCATGTGGGGCCAGGAAGGCAAGAAACTTTTCTTCCTCAAGAGTTTCTTCCTCTTTTTCAGACTCATCGTTGAGAGTAGCATTAAAGGCCTTCCCTTTAAGTTTCTTCAGATTTGCAAATTTAGTCTTGATGTGCCAGAAGAATGATCATTCAAAGCATTTGGGACCCCTTGGATCCTTATTCTCAGCTTCTTCTTGCTTAGCTGTGTGGGGAGCCTTCTTTAGTCTGTTAGATAACTTCTTCTTAAACTTATTATTCTTCATGAAACACTCGAAGTTCTTGGCTAACATTGCCACTACATCTTCATCAATATTAGAGTCTTCGTCAGATGAGACTCTGGTTTTCTTCTTAGTTGCCTTGGATTTCTTGAGGGAAATGGTCTTTGCCTTTCTAACCAGAGGTAAGGCATATTCATATGTTTGAAGAGATCCTACCATCTCTTCAATCTTCATCTCCTCCAGATCTTTACTTTCTTATATGGTGGTCACCTTAATCCTGAAACACTCAGGCAAAGATCTTAGTATCTTTCGGATGAGTTTTATGTCCGAGATAGACTTCCTAAGACTCACCACCGAGTTTCTTAGATCGCTAATCTTTGTGTAAAACTCTCCGAAGGTCTCTTCTTTGAGCATCTTAATTTCTTCAAATTTAGAAATCAACATTTGAAGCTTGGTAGATTTAACTAGTTTCGTGCCTTCATATGTTGTTTCTAGAATTTGCCATGCATCTTTAGCAATTTCACAATTTGAAATTCTTGCGAATTCAGATGATGAAAGTGCTTGACATAGAGCATGGAGGGCTTTCTCATTGGAAAGTTGTGTGCTTGTTTAAGTAATAGTAACTTCGTCTGTTTGTTTTGGTTTAATCCAACCAATTTCAACAATTTTCCAAATGTCAATTGATTTTAAAAAGAAACGCATGCAGGCTTTCCAATAGCCCTAGTTCATCCCATCAAAGGGTGGAACTGAATTGAGATTTTGAGACATGATAACAATAAAAGAAGAGAAGTAAAAGTCAAGAGATCACACTTAAGAAATAAATCTTAACAAGAGTGTACCAAGCCCTGATACCAATTGAAAAATAAATATATGACTTCAAAATACCAATTGTGTGTTCGTGTGCAGCAAAATATCTTAAACGCGGAAAATAAAAAAGACAAGATATTTGTTGGCGAAGTGGAAACTCTGTGAAGAGAAAAACCACTCCGGCGCAGCCAAACCTAGGAAATCCACTATCCAAAGACAAAGCAAGTTACAAAGCACTCGTACTCACAAAACCTATTGTAGTAGCCATGCCTTTAACTGTAATGTGAAGCCCATCGTGAACGCTTCCCAACCAAGTCTCCTACTTGAAGGGGACTTTGATGGAATCCTTTACCTTAGGACCGACCCCTAAAATAGACTTTACATGAACTGTTGAGCACACACCGGCAACGGCTAGAGAGCTGGTGAATCTTTAAATCCCCCTAAACCCCCTCTCTAAGTACTATGGAATTCTATACTGAATTCTTACAAATAACAAGCCTAGAGCCATCTGTTTATAGGCTTCAGAAAACCAAATTCTAAACAAATTCAAACTTTGGTTGTGGAGCGTTTGGACGGTAACTAACCCTCGTTCGGACGGTCTTCTACGACCGCCTTTCTAAAATAGCTCGATTCTTCCCATAATAGGACCACGTCCAGACAGCTTAGCCAAGTGTCCGGACAATCTTTACTGTCACTCCTTTCCGCGTCTATGAAGGAAACCCGGAATATTCTAGAATGCTAGGTAGCGTCCAGACATGTTGCCACATCGTCTTGACGTCTTCCAGAAACTTCTCAAATAGTGTCGACTGAAATCCAACTCCAAGTAGAAATTGGAGAAGCTTGACCTAGTGTCCAGACGGTGTTGCTCTGTAACTTGCTCTTTAAATACTTGTTTTCTTTCTCTGACTTTTCAGCAAGTTGTTCTCTTTGGTTCTTTTTATAGTTTACTTCTTTCCTATGTTTGGACTCTAGTACTATAATTCTGTGGTTTTAATACTCTGTTTACCCTTTGTTCTTGTGGGAAAAAAATGGGGAGTATTTTTAATTTTTGGACCGAGATTGTATTTTTAACCGATCAAGTGAATTTTGTCCCAGAATGGCCAAAGGGCGAGTTTGTTAGTTTATCGGCCACATTCTATTGATAAAATCATTGCCATGTAAGTATGATGCTAAAACAGGGATGCCGTAATTATTTAGAGTCTTCAAAATATTTGGAGATTATTTCTCAAATATGGAAAGGACCTTAATATGATAAGTATCAGTGTCACAAGCATCAAGAAGGCAATTTCCAGTTTCCATGAAGATTCTACACATATCTTAGTATTTTTATCATAACTTTTTGCTCAAGTGTAGGATTGAGATGAAATTGGTGTCATTGGAAAGCTAATAAAAAAAAATAAAACTTGACCATCTGGACGGCCAATACAAACATCCAGACAGGCCAGCAGATGTGTCTGGACGCCCATCAAATTGAGAAAATTTTGAATAGCTCAACAGACACGTCGGTGAAGATAGCATGCAACCGTCCAGATGCTAGGCCATACCGTTCGGACGTTTTTCAGTGTTCGAGAAGATTCTAAATTGCTCAACTCATGCTCAGTGAAGATATCTTGCAATTGTCCGAAAGCTGGCGAAACTTTGTCTTGATGCTGAGACTGAATTTTACACGTGAAGTACGTTATGGAATTCGGTTGCTGCTTGCCGTCCGGAGGCTCTATGCCTACATCTGGATGTTGCCTAGAGAACTTTGATTCAATGTTGAAATAGGTTTTCTTAAGGCTATAAATATAGCTCTCTAGGCATGTATTATATACAGAATTTGGTGGTGAATTCCTTTGTACTTAAAGAGGGTGTTTAGGTAGATATTGTGAGATTAGCTAGCTCTTTGAAGGTCGTTATGTGATTTGATCAGTTTTGAAGTCTAGCTTAGGGAGGAGCCGTAAGCTAAAGGATTCCATTAAAGACCCCTTTAGGTACAAAACCTGGTTGGGAAGTGTTCGCGTTGGGTTTTGTGCTAGAGTGCAAGGTACGATTGCTGGAATAGGGGTATGTGAGTGTTACGGCTTTGTTACCAACTTTGTCTTATGAATAGTGGATATCCTGAGTTTAGCTACCCCGGAGTGGTTTTTCTCTTAATTGAATTTCCACTTTGTCAACAAAATATTTGTCTCTTTTAAATTCCACATTTAAGATTTTGTTGCACACTTGATCACACATACACGATAAATTATGAGTCTCTTTATTTTTCAGAGCTCAAAAAGGTTAAGCAATAAAAAGAGTCTTCAATTATTCGATTGTCTAGATCACATACTTTGACTCTTTCAAATCTAAGAATACTATGTTGTTGAACACTATTGATACAGTTGAGTATAAATTAAATGAATTTGAAGATATCTTGAAAAAAATTCTCTAATGATAATTTAAAAAGCATGCTTTCTATTCATACAGATTATTCTAACAAGCCTGGTATAATTGTTGATGATTTGGTGTTTCTACTTCACATGCTTCTAATTCTAATTAGATTCTCCTTTTATTAAGCTTGTGATAGTAGATACAGCTTCTTTAGATAGCTCTGAAAATTCTTGCTTAAGTAATTGTGTGAAGCCTAAATCCAAAGACACAGGAACACAAGCTCATGGCAAGCTTTTTTCTACTTGTCATAACTGTGGGAAGGTTGGTCACATTAGACCAAATTGTTTTCTATTAAAAGCCCATAGATCTTGGATTAAGCAGGACGCTCCGAGGAAAGTTAAAGTTGAAAATCCATCTTCATCTAAATATGTCCCTCCACATAGGAGACATATAAAAGGTAAGGACATTGTTATTTGTAAGAATGCTAACCTTAAATCTGCAGAAAATGTCAAGAAGCATCCAAACAAAAGAAGCTTACCCACCTGTCACCACTATGGCATCACTGATCACATCCGACTCAAATGTCCACAGCTCCAAGCTCATAAGTTGAAGGTTCAGAGGGAGCTAGCAACAAAAGATACATTAAGCACTTTACCTCCGATAGCACATCAGGCTCCATGACATCAGCGGCGACAGCAGAAGAGCAAATCAAGGCGCTTCAATAGAAAGCCGCAAAATCCCAATAGTAACCATGGCTAAGAGGGGTTGTTGTGCCTGATGCAAGGTATGCTAAAGATAATAGACAACATGGACAAGACCCGTAAACCACCTCTACAGGTCAAGCAGGTATAGGTCAAGAATGATGAGACCATTCACCCCTTGAGGGGGAGTGGACTCCCCAAGTAAAGGTGAAGTCACACCATGCTCAAGATTTTGGTTCCTACATCCTAGTGCATGTCAGGTATGTTTGCATTGCATTGTTTATCATGTCATAGCTTATTCATGCCTTGCATTCTGTTTGAGGAATCATATATTCAATCCCCAGATCTTTTGTTGTCTTGAGAAAATTTCTGCAGGTATTTTATGGGGATGACAGATAAAGCATGTCACAGCTTTTTTGTCTTGGTAATTTCAAACTTCTCTCTAAGGACAGGTTTGATTTTACCTCACTTGCTAGGACTAGACTTTGTTTCTTTTCCTCATAGCATGCCTTTGTTGTTTTCCTGTATTATTTATTTTTCGACATATATATTAAAAAAAAATGGGGGAGAAGATGTAGAATTTTATTTTATTTTTATTTTTTTCTTTTGATAGCTTTTCAAATATCATATGTATTTTTTTCCTGATATCTCAGTTCATTGTGCATTGATTAAATATGCTTATATATGTTTGAGAGTTGGTGCCTGATATCTGATAAGTTTTCTTGTTGCATACTTATGCTTGATAGTTGCTTTTCTCATGTGATAAAAAAATTGTGCACTATCCAAAGCTCCCCATAAGGTACATTTTCTTTTTTACTCTTTGATTTTTAACTTCTGAAAATTCTGATGAGAGAGATTTGTTTGCTAAGATGGTCAAATTGACCAACTCGCTAGTTAAACCTAGAAACTATAAATTCTGGCATTCTTTCTAGGTTGCAACAGAAGCAATAATAAATAGCACTTAATTTGCTTTCTTTTCCATCCTCACAGCACTGCATTTTTTTTTCGTATTTTTGTCATGTTTAGTGTTTTTCTCACCGATTTCTCCCAAGATTTTGGGATTCTATGCACATCTCTTCTTATTCCATTGTATTCTCTTTGTTTTTATCTTTGTTCTTTTAAGTCGTTATGCTTTTTAGAATAATGGAATATTTATTGACTGGAATATTTTTGAGATATTGTGTATGAAAATCCTAAATTGTCTATGTGTTGGGTTGATATTGATATATTTGTGCCATTTGGATTGCTATATCTGCTTATATATATATATATATATATATATATTTTTTTTGCATCCAATTGACAACTGTCATAATATCACAATTGTTTTGGAACTAACAGGATCTAATCTTTCTTTCTGGTGGTTTTTTTGAAAATATTTCTGTTTAAATCTTTTCAGGAAAATGTCAACCAGCGGCTCCCAACACAACATTTGACAGATGGATCTTTTGGAAAATAGACTTGAAAAATAAAGAGACTTCTAATTTATACAAGTGTGTGTGAACATTGTGCAACAAAATTTTAAATGCAGAAATTAAATGATACAAATATTTTGTTGACGAAGTGGAAATTCAATTAAGAGAAAAACCACTCCGGGGCAGCCAAACCCAGGATATCCCCTATTCAGAAGACAAAGCTAGTTACAAAGTAGTAGCACTCACATACCCCTGATGCAGTGGTCGTACCTTAAACTCTAACTTGTAACCCAACACGAACACCTCCCAACCAGGTCTCCTTCCTGAAGGGGTCTTCAATGGAATCCTTTACCTTAGGGCCAACCCCTAAGATAGACTTCACAGCTGATCAAATCACACACTGGCAAAAGTTAGAGAGCTAGCAGATCTTCAATATCTCCGTAAACACCCTCTCTAAGCTGTAAGAAATTCACCATGGAATTTTGTGTTGAATGCATGCCTAGAACCCCTTATTTATAGGCTTTAGAAGGCCTAAATTGAGTCAAAAAAGGAGTCTGAGGCATGCGCGTCCGGACAAGAGCCTTGGCTGTCCGGACGGGCAACTTTTTCCATGTCCGAAAAGTAATTCTAGAATTTTCGCAGGGCTTTCCAGACACTTCTATTGGCCGTCTGGATGATCAATTTACAGCATGTTTTCTAAGCTTTCCAACAACTCTGATTTCATCCCAATCTGATATTTGAGTAAAACGTTATGATCAAAATACCTCAGGGTGTCCGGACGACTTGAACGAGCGTCCAGACGGTCAACTACAACCTCTTTTCCAAAATAGCACTGAAAGCTTCCATAACAAGGCAGCGTCTAGACGGTGTTGCCCTAGCGTCCAGACGGTTGCACTTTGGCTGCACATAATTACCATAATAAGGCTTGGAGCGTCCGGACCCTAAAGGCTGACGTCCGGACAGTTGAACTGGTGCACGTAATTTCCATATATGAAGCTTGATCGTCCTGACCATGAAGACTGCTATTCGGACGGTTGACCTTTGTATGCACATCTTGCCTTGTAGAGAACATCGTCCGGACGGGATCACACATCGTCTGGACGGTTGCAGTCGTCTTCCCATAGCTGTGTCTTGAGGCAGAAACCCTAATGCTTGTTAAACACTGAATGGCGTCCAGACGGTATAACCACGTCATCCGGATGGTATAACCACATCTTCCGGACGGATGCATTTGAGCGCTGGATTCTTCTCGAACTCTGAAGAGCGTCTGTACGATTTGCCATTACGTCCGGACAGTTGCAATCTTGAACTGTTTGAAGCTTCTAGACATTGATGGCCGTCCGGACGAAAAGATCTCGTCGTTCAGACGGATGTTGCTGACTGATGAGCATCCTGACGTAATACCACGTTGTCCGGACGGCTGACAGCAAACCGAAATGACCTTCCTTGAAAACTTCACAGAATCTTCTTGAAGAACATAGCTGAAGAGTAGACTCTGGATAAAGCAGCATCCCTGTGAAAGCAGCAACATTACATAGAAGTGATTTTGTCCAACAAAATGCAGCCAACCCAAAAACTAACAAGACTATTGTTGAAGTCATATGCTCAAATTCCAAAGGTCTCAAGATTTAGATGAGCTTTTTCCCCCAGCTCATGCAAAGCCTTCCGTAGCATATTTCTTCAGATCTGCACCAGTTAGAGGTTCAGTAGAGAATCTTCTCATTTATCTTACAGACCAGTTGACTAGAGGATTTTAATCTCTAGATGATTAGTTTTAGGCTTTACAGACTCAACCGACTAAAGGTTTTTATTTATGGTACCCAGCTGTTAGTTTGTAATTGACCAGATTCTGTTGGACAAAATCACTTCGTTGTAAAGATGCTTTTTAACAAGGATTCCACTATTCAGAGTACTTCAAGAAGATTCTGCATAGATTACAAGTCAAAAAATTTGATTCCTTGTCAGCTGTCCGAACGACATACCATCCCGACGCCCAGTTGTCCAAAGCTTCAGCCATCTCGACGACGTGTCATACCATCTAGACGCTTATCAGACTAAAGCATCATCCGTCCAGACGACATGAACTCTCGTCCGGACCTTCCTCTGTGTCGAGAAGATTCGAACTGCTCCAACTTGCATCCATCCGGACGTTTCAGCAACCCGTCAGAACGACTCTTAGTGTTTGACCAAGCTTCATATTTTCTTTCCAAAAGCAAATATGGGAAGATTGTTGCAACCGTCCGGACAACATGGATTCCAGTCCAGATACGCTACTCCTTAAGGGAAGTTTGAAATTCAAACTCAACCGTCCGGAAGCCAGCCTACCATGGTCCGGACGCGCGTATGACAGATATGGAAACTGCGTGCAGCAGATCACCCGTCCGAACGGCCATCCTTCTGGTCTGGACGCGCGAAGCCTTTATAAGGAAATTACTTACAGCGGACTTTCGACCGTCTTGACGACAGTGCCTCATTGTCCGGACACGGCTCTCAAACAAGAAAGATCTTTAGCGAAATTTTTGGAATTTTGGTTGTACAGTTGTCCATCCGGACAGCTTATGACCACCGTCTTGATGGCGCCCAGCTTTATCAAGCCAGACGCTCATTTGAGCCCTTAGCCTATAAATAGAGGCCCTTGTGCTTGAGAATTGCAAGAATTCGGTATTGAATTCCACTATTGCTTCGAGAGTTATTTTGTGTGGTTATTGAGCTGAATTGTTCTCTCTAAAGCCATTGTTGTGTGTGCTATTGCTGCGCTTAAACAGAAGTCTATCTTAGGGGTCGGCCCTAAGGTAAAGGATTCCATTCAAGACCCCTTCAGGTAAGAGACCTGGTTGGGAGGCGTTCGTGTTAGGATACATGTTAGAGTGCAAGGTACGACCACTACATCAGGGGTATGTGAGTGCTACTATCTTGTAACTAGTCTTGTCTTCTGAATAGTGGATATCCTTGGTTTGGCTGCCCTGGAGTAGTTTTTCTCATCTTGAGTTTCCACTTTGTTAACAAAAATTCTTGTGTTATTTATTTTTCCGCATTATTAATTTTTGTTAACACTTTGTGCACACACTTACCTTTATTTTAGAAGTCAATTTCATTTTTCAATTGGTATAAAAGCTTGGTACACTCTGTGAAGATTTATTTCTTGAGTCTCAAACTCTTAATTCCGTTCCTTCCTTTGACGACTCGAACTATGGCTATTGGAAAGCTCACATGCGGTTCATTTTAAAATCTATTGACTGTTGGAGTATTATTGAAACTGGTTGGACTAAGTCAGAGGATACAACGCTTGAACTAGTCCCTCAGAAAAACACACGACTTTCTAATGACAAAGCCCTCCATGCTCTATGTCAAGCACTTTCACCGTCTGAATTTGCAAAAATTTCAAACTGTGAATCTGCTCAAGAAGCGTGGCAAATTTTGGAAACAACATATAAAGGTAATAAGCGTGTAAAATCTGCCAAACTTCAAATGTTGATTTTCAAATTTGAAGAAATTAAGATGTTGGAAGAAGAGACATTTGGAGAGTTTTACTCCAAGATGAGTGACTTAAGAAACTCCATGGTGAGTATTGGGAAGCTTGTCTCGGATGTAAGACTCATCCGAAAGATTCTAAGATCTTTGCTTGAGCGTTTCAGGATCAGGTGACCACCATTGAAGAAAGCAAAGATCTAAAAGAAATGAAGATTGAAGAGTTGGTGGGATCTCTTCAATCTTATGAGCTGTTTATGCCCCCGGTTAAGAAGCTAAAGACCATTGCCCTAAAAGCTTCTAAGAAATGGGTTAAAGCTTCATCTGAAGAGGACTCTGAGGAAGAAGAAAAAGTTGTGGCCATGTTGGCCAAAAATTTCAGAAGACTTGTGAGAGATGACCGATTCAAGAAGAAGTTTTCTGAAAAGGTGAAGAAAGCTCCCAGAGAAGCTGAACCTGAGGAAGAAGAAAAGAAGGATCCCAAAGGGCCCAGATGTTATGAATGCTCAGGTTTTGGGCATATTCGAGCCAATTGAGGAAATCTTAAGAAGGTTAAGGGGAAAGCTTACAATGTGACTCTTAACGATGAGTCAGAAGAAGAAGCTCCACAGTCCGAGAAATTTCTGGCCTTTGTTGCTCCACTAGTTGAGGGGGAAGACTCATATTACTCGGAGCATAGTGATATTGGGGAAGAGCTCAAGGAGGCTTACAAGACACTCTACATAGAGTATGAGAAGCTGAGGAAAGGTCGTAAGCAACACCTTTATGATCTGAACAGTTTGCAGACTGAGAAGAGTTCATTGCTGCTCAGAATACAAGAGCTCGAGGAAAAGCTACTAAAGACGCAGCTCTAGTTAGAGAGAGTCACTAATGAGAAGCTGACTCGTATACTGTCTATCCAGAAGAGCCCAACTGACAAGATCGGTCTCGGGTATGTAGCACCCTCTACTTCAAAGACTGTATTTGTGAAACCTCCAGTCCCAGAGCCTCCTCCCACTGTTGAAGATAAAAGGAAGGACAAGATCAATGATGATGTTCCAGGCACTCAGAAGCCTCATTCCATCAGAAGATCTCCCATATGCCATCACTGTGGTCTAAGTGGGCATGTTCATCCTCAGCGCTCCCTCTTGAAACTCAGAAAGCTAAGGCCAAGAAAGAAGTGCCCCGACAAGCTAATCATGGCACCAGACCTGCGGCCCAGTATCAGACTCCATGGTATCAGGCACCTTACCAAGCACCATGGAGGCAAACACCAAGGTATCAAGCTCCTCAATATCAAGCTCCTTGGTCTCATGCACCTTGGCACTAAGCATCTCAGCATCAGCGGGCTCATCAGCAATTTGTACCAGCCAATCATAGTGGCACCTCAAAGACCAAATCCAAGCAGTTTAGAAGGCCTCAGAAGGTGGAAGAAGATCAATACCTCAGTGAGCCACCTATCTAGATGCAGAGCATGATGGAGTTGATGGGTCAGCAAATGAAGTCTTGCCAGTAACCACCCACAGGAAGGCAGGCTTGGGTCAAGAACGATAGTCACCCCATGATGGGGAACAGACGCACCTAGCAAGTACAGGTGTTCATACCTAGGATTTAGTTCCTAATCCTATGGCATCAAGTTTGATTGCTCATCTTACTTGCTATATTTTGTATGCAATCTAGGAACCAGTTGTGTTTTGCCCCCTATTTCTCTTGAGAGAACTCTGCAGGTAGTTGTTAGGGAAGACAAAAAAGCAGGTCGAACGACTGTTTTTCTGTATTGACATTATCACAGGTTTGATCTTGTCTTGCATATGATGTTATTTCCAAATTGCATGTGTTTTTTTTTAATAAAAAAAAAAAAAAAATTGGGAGAATTTGCAGGATCTTTTTCTTTTCTTGGCATATCAGATATTGCATGTATTTTCACCTGATATCTCAATTCTTTGAGTATTAATTTACTTTGCTTAGATATAATTGAGAGTTTATGACTATAATCTGTCAAGTGTTTTCCTGTATATGCAATAGTAGGATAGCTTCTTTCCTCATGCGATGAAAAATGTGCACTATCCACGACTCTAGGTTTTCCTCTGACTTTTTGTTTCTAGATTTTTTTGATAAGAGAAGAGGTCTTTGATAAGATGGCCAAATTGACCACATGCTAGTTGAATCTAGAATCTAAAATCTCTGGCATTCTCTCTAGGTTGCAACACCATAAGAATCAAGCAGTAAAACTTATGAATTATGCGCTGTAATTGTATATTCACTGCTTATGTGCTGAATTTGCAATATGCCTTGCTTGCAAGTAAAAAATTTACCATGTCCTTCATGGTACAAGTAAAACAATTGTGTGCTGCATCCTTGAGGGAGTGTATCAGATGAGGGTGTCTAGGCCCTAGTAAGGTATAAGGTTTGACTTTTGACTTATCTTTAACTGATTTTCTCTCTTGTCTAGAAAATCTGATTGCTATTTGTCATATCATTGAAAGTCATACCTTGTGGGTTAAGTCTTCACACACACACGCATTGCATGAGTTGAGTCGTCTATTTAAATTTTCTGTGTCCAGGAAAATATTTGTGCTGATTGAACTCTCAACTCTCTTTTATATCTCTGCTTAGTTTTGTGATGCTCCTTGATTGTGTTATCAGTGGATTATACATGCGTGTTCAGAAACTGACTAGAGAAAAATTAAATTCTGCAAATTTTTCTTCAGTTTTCTGTTTTTCAGTGTGAAGTGTCTGGACGGTCTCTCCTGGCGTTCGGACGGGAGTAGCTCAATCGGCCTGACGGTTCTGTTCACTTCCGGATGTGTGCGGCACCAACAGCCGGACGGTAAGGTTACTCGTCCGGACGCGCGCGACCTGTCCGCTTATTTCCAAGGCAGCGCAAGTCCGGACGGCGTTAATCCCACAGGCTCTATATATACCTGGTCGCCATACTTTCTCCCTACCTCACCAAAAATTTTTATTTTGGCCTCTAGTGAGTAATTTCTTGCAAGCTTTTGGCATTATCTTGCCCTTTCTTGTCTTTTTGTGCATTACTCTCACATTCCACGTATTTTTCTAGTCTTTTTCTCTTCGGTTTATTTTTAACTGTTAGAATATTGATTTTTTTTGGAATGTTATTGAAATTATGAGATGCATATGTGTGATATATGCTGTGTTGAGACTATTTGTGGTAGTATTTTTGGGGACTCCAGTGTGATATGTCCTATCTGTACTTTTAGAACAGTCCTTTTTATTGCCGATATAATGCTCAAATTTTTGTGACCTAACAAGAATATTTGTGGATTATTTGTCTTGGCAAATCTTGTTGGTCTCTTTTACAGAATCATGTCTGCAGGCAGTCCACAGCACAGAGTTCACCAGAGGACAGAGGGAGATAGGGTATTTATCAAAATCAAAATCATGGATGTAACGCCCCAAATTTGAGCCTGCAAATTCGTAAGCAGAAACCTCCGGTTTCCACGTGACATTACTACATCAAAGATAAACTCTCGCAGCGGAATATATATTTTTTTTCTTCTAAAGCCTTAGGAATTGATAGCATAACACATTTAGAGCTGACTGAAATACCTCGATACATTTATTAAAAGTTACTTAGGTTTATCTTTACATCCTATATGCACACTAGGTGCATCAAAATTAGTGCCACAGGCGACACATAAGCATATAACATAAAACATGTCAAACATGACATTGTTATAAATATTTACATGCCATAAAACAAAACACATATAAGCGCAACTAGTAATTTCTAAGCTAGCACATGATAGTTCGTTGATGGTTTCAAAAACCATCAAAACTGGCATATGGGTCCATGCCTTCATTCTCCAGATTTGCATCAGTAACTATGCAAATATGACGTCATCATATTTACATAGACAAACAAGTGAGTCATCCATTTTCATATCTAAGTTACCATCAGATTAATAACAGTTCATAAATAATATAAATATAAGAGTTGTATGAATATGCATCGTAGTAACCACTTGGTTTGTGTTTTATGATCATCTTACTTCAGACCACTCGTTCTTAGGTATCCAAACCCGTTCATGTCCTTTGCCTCACACTTAAAGTCTTACCTGTTTGCACTGGAAACCTACCGGTCCCAGCATTAGTTATATGTTAGGACTTTGGACTCACCCTGGGTCACTATGAACCCCCTGGATCCACTGACTAGCCTTCCTTCCACTTGCTACTACATCAGCTTGTTGATGGCTATCTCATTAGCCGTTATATTAATTGGACACAACATGCAATGCATGAACAACCACATGCAATAAACACACACCACACAGTCCTAATGAAACATAGAATCATTCCTCAGTAAGTACATCCATACTTACACTCCTTAGTGTAGTTTCTTAGCTCCTTTTCTGTAACAAATATATACAAAGAAGATGATATATACATTAGTCATTTTTCCAATATTAAAAATGTGTATATTTTTACATCACTTTACTCATCGTTTTTAGTTATCAATTAAAAGTTAATTACTTCAACATGAATCCTACAACGATTCATGAGAAAATATTACACCGTTTCATGTTTAAGCACCGAAACACAGTATAATGCTCTTGGTAATATAACACTTAAACATGAATCCTAACAGGATAATATTTTTTTGTAAAGGGATAGGGAAATTAGCGGCATAGCCACTTTGTAGGAATATAATAAATTATAAAATAAATATGGGGGATGAAACCAATCCGTAGTAACGCAATAAATGATAAAATAAATCCGGGGGATTAAACCACTCCGTAGTAACTCAATAAATGATAAAATAAATACGGGGGATTAAACCACTCCGTAGTAATGGTAAAATAAACATGGGGGTTTAAACCACTCCATAGTAACGCAATAAATGATAAAATAAATACAGGGGATCAAACCACTCCGTAGTAACGCAATAAATGATAAAATTAATACGGGGGATTAAACCACTCCGTAGTAACGCAATAAACGATAAAATAAATACGGGAGATTAAACCACTCCGTAGTAACGCAATAAATGATAAAATAAATACGAGGGATTAAACCACTCCGTAGTAATGGTAAAATAAATACAAATGAAATCAAATAGTAAGGAAGAGGTGTCAAGATTTACTCACCAATTTGATTTGGAGAGAAAAATAACTTCAAGAACACCAAAGTGGTTGTGTGGTAGAAGGAGAGAAAAAGGGAGAGAAAACCAAAGCAAAAGCTTTCTTGAAAGTTGTCTAGGATTTGTGTGGAAAAACAAAGGGCCTTGCATGCTTATTTATAGGAGGAAAGTAGGGGTATTTAGGTCCAAAATGTAATAAAAGAATTAGCTTATTGGATAATGTCTTGCAAATTTGGATTTTAGAATTTTCGTCCAACTAGAGGGCAGCCTACTCCGAGAATTATTTTGATGGTCAAACCTACTCCGATTGACGTGAAATTTTGAGGGTAAATAGAGGACTTCATGAAAAACATTTTCTCTTTTTGGTTCGTCCCATTTCGAGTTCGTTTTGACTTAGTTTCAATCAAGTCAAAGTTTCTATCTATAAAGCCAAAATATCTTTTATCCACTTTCTGCGTTCACACTTGCTTTATTGATTTTTCTTTCTTGTCATGATTACTTTTGAGATATCCTATCCTTTCATCATTACTTTTGTTTTTTATACATAAATGTTTCTAGAAGCATGGAGATATTTTTCTTGATAGTTTTTCATTTAATATCGACAGTTGGGTTTTTTAGGCTCGGGTCAAAAAGTCAACTGGTGGACTTTTTACTAACTTTTGCCACATCATAGATCTTTCTTTTGTAAGCACAATGGTTTTTGAATTATCTAAATCTAAGTCTGTTTGACCTGTTTTCGGTTTAATCAAAGTTTAAAGCTTAAATGTTACTTTTAGGTTTTTAAGAGTTTTTAGGTTTTTAAGAGTTTTTAGGTTTTGATCTTTTAATTTTTTTCAAAACAACTTTAGGTTTGCTTATAAAAACATGTGGACATTGTCTCCTCAACAATATCAACGATTTCTTAAGAGCTTGAAATTACTGGGCGTTACAATGGACCGCCCAGTCATTGTCGAGCGGAATGTGGTCCGCTCAAACATTATTATGGCACCTCTGGATAGTATCCATGACACTATTCAGACATATCATTGGGGATATCTGCACAGCTGCGCCTGTGTTGTGTACACCAGGCTAGTGAAACTTTTCTATGCCAACCTAGAGGTGGTGCAGGACGATAACCGCGGGTTGGTGCTTCAGTCCACTGTTCTTGGGCATATTATCACTGTTGATCCCCAGATCATCAGCCAGGTCATCGGAGTACCTATCCTCGAGATGCCCGGCAGCCCCTACAATGAGGTAGTACTTCCTTCTTCTATGGAAGATCTCCGAGAGTTCTTCCACGTGGTTCCATAGGGAGAGGAGCGCGCCACTACCATCAAGATCGGTGCACTTTCTGCACCTCATGCATGTTAGCCAAGATCGTTTAGCACAACCTATGGCCAATCGTTAGGTACAGTGACCTGATTTTGAAGGGGGTCCAGTTCGTCTATGCCATTCATCTTCGCTTGCCCTTCTGTCTGTGAAAGCATATTTTGGGTGTCATTTTGGAGGCCCGTGATGAGAGCAATACCAGTCTTCCTTTCAGCTGCCTACTCACCTAGATCATACTACAGTCAGGCATCAGTATTGCTGGAGAGTCAAAGATGAAGATTCAGGATCCACTCAGCAAGCGGACGCTGATGAAGTCCAATGCTCAATTGCGGAGAGATGATCCATATGACGATATGCTCCAGCCTCCTCCTATTCATGTCAGCATCCCGAGTGTGGCCTCCTCTTCCCAAACTACACAGCCACCTCAGCCGGAAGTCAGCTATTCTCATTTTATGGAGGCTCTGCTAGCTATCCAGGGAGGCATGAGTTCCATGCAGCTGTCCATGTCATCCATGCAGCAGTCCATCTCTACCATACAACAGGAGGTTCACTCCATCAACCTCCGGGTAGAGCAGAATCAGCTAGACCTCCAGGAATGCCTCAAGTTCCACCACCCATCCAGCAGTGATGACGAGGACGATGCGTCGATGGCCGAGGATGCTTGAGTTTTCTTTTTGTTTTGTAGCTATTCTTTTCAGTTTTTGAGAAATTTATGTTATTTTTTGCTACGCTTGTTACAATCCTAGATTATATTACTCTATTTACCCTAGTCCTTCTGAGACCGTTAGGGGAAGTAATTTTTGGTGTGGTGATTTTCTATTACTCAGTTTTACCGTTTGTCCTTTTGAGACAAAAAGGGGGAGTAATTTTTATTTTTGGAACGAGATTGTATTTTTAACCGGTCAAGTGATTTTTGTCCCAGAATGGCCAAAGGAGGAAATTGTTAGTTTGTAATTGGCCACATTCTGTTGGACAAAAGTACTTCGTTGTAAAGATGATTTTTAACAGGGATTCCACTATTCAAAGTACTTCAAGAAGATTCTACGCAGATTACAAGTCAGAAAATTTGATTCCCTGTCAGCCGTCCGGACGAAGTGTCATCCAGTCCGGACACCCAGTTGTCTAAAGGTTCTGCCGTCCGGACGACGTGTGATACCGTCCAGACGCTCATCAAACTAAAGCATCATCCGTCCAGACGACGTGGATTCCTGTCCAAACCTTCCTCTATGTCAAGAAGCTTCGAGCTGCTCCAGCTTGCATCTGTCCGGACGTTTCAGCAACCCGTCCGGACGACTCTCAATGTTCGACCAAGCTTCAGATTTTCTTTCCAAAATCAAATATGGGAAGATTACTGTAACCGTCCAGGCGATGTTGATTCCCATCCGGACGTGCTACTCCTTAAGGCAAGTTCGCAACTCAAACTCAACCATCCGGACGCCAGCCTACCGTAGTCCGAACGCGTGTATGACAAATATGCAAATTACGTGCAGTAGATCACCGGTCCTAATGGCCATCCTCCTGGTCCTGACGCGCGAAGCCTTTATAAGGAAATTACTTGCAGCAGACGTGCGATCGTCTGGACAACAGTGCCTCACCGTCCGGACGCAACTCTCAAACAGGAAAGATTTTCAGCAAAATTTTCAAAATTTCGGTCGCACAGTTGTTCGTCCGGACGGCTTATGACCATCGTTTGGACGGCGCCCTGCTTTATCAAGCTAGACCCTCATTTGAGCCCTTAGCCTATAAATAGAGGCCCCTATACTTGAGAATTGCAAGAATTCGCTATTGAATTCCACTATTGCTTAGAGAGTTATTTTCTGAGGTTATTAAGCTGAATTGTTCTCACTAAAGCCATTGTTGTGTGTGTTGTTGCTGCGCTTAAACTGAAGTCTATCTTAGGGGTCGGCCCTAAGGTAAAGGATTCCATTGAAGACCCCTTCAGGTAGGAGACCTGATTGGGAGGCGTTCGTGTTAGGCTACACGTTAGAGTGCACGGTACGACCACTGCATCAGGGGTATGTGAGTGCTACTATCTTGTAACTAGTCTTGTCTTCTGAATAGTAGATATCCTGGGTTTTGCTGCCCTAGATTGGTTTTTCTCATCTTAAGTTTCCACTTCGTTAACAAAAATTCTTGTGTTATTTATTTTTCCGCATTGTTAATTTTTGTTATCACTTTGTGCACACACTTGCCTTTATTTTAGAAGCCAATTTCATTTTTCACCAGCTTCAAGAGTTAAAAGCCGAAGTAGCACAAATTTTGCTTAGTGTTCGAATCTCTCTCTATCGCTTGCTTTTAGTGGATCATCAGGATTTGGTACATGGAGGATTTTTGTTCCTTCCTCTATCAGTTGTTTTACAAAATTCTGATTATTTGGGCTACTCGCAAACACTTCTCTATTATCCATATTATTTTTGGATTTTAAAACTTTTCATCTGTGGTTTAGATACTATTGGGATAAAAAGGGGGAGTATTTGTTATTTTGGACCGGAATTGTATTTTTAACCAGTTAACTAATATTTGTCCCAGAATGGCCAAAGGGGGAGTTTGTTAGTTTTATTAGCTACATTATGTTGACAAAATCACTACTATATAAGTGTGTTGCTGAAACAAGGACGCCGTAATTATTCAGGCTCTTCAGAATATTCAGAGATTGTTTCTTCATTATGGAAAAGACCTTAATATGACAACTATCAGTTTCACAAGCATTGAGAAGGCAATTTTCGGTTTCCAGGAAGATTCTGCACATGTCTTTGTATTTTTATCATAACTTTCTTCTCAAGTATTGGATTGAGATGAAATTGGTGTCGTTGGAAAGCTAATACAAAATACAACAACTTGACCATCCGGAAGGACTAGTGAAATGTCTGAACATATTCAATGTTTGAGAAAATTCTGAACAGCTTAGTACACGCTTGGTGAAGACAACTTGCAACTGTCCAGACACTAGGGCGACACCGTCCGGACTCAGAGAATGAACTTTAATGAAGAAACGCGTGAAGTACGTTATGGAAGTCAGTTGCTGCTTGTTGGACACCGTCCAAAGAACTCCGAATCAGTATTGTATTAAGTCTTCTAAAGCCTATAAATAGTGGTCTCTAGGCTTGTATTATTTTGTGAATTCGGTACTGAATTCATTTGTACTCAAAGAGGGTGTTTAAGCAGATATTGTGAGATTAGCTAGCTCTCTTAGGGTGGTTTTTGTGTGATTTGATCAGCTTTAAAGTCTAGCTTAGTGAGGAGCCCTAAGCTAAAGGATTCCATTGAAGACCCCTTTAGTTAGGAGGCCTGGTTACCAGGCGTTCGTGTATAGGTATGACCATTGTATAACGGGTTTATGAGTGCGAGTGCTTTGTTACTAGGCTTGTCTTCTGAATAGTAGAAATCCTGGGTTTGGGTGCCCCGGAGTGGTTTTTATCTTAGTTGAGTTTCCATGTCGTCAACAAAATATTTGTCTTCTTTCAATTCCGCATATAATATTTTGATGCACAATTGATCACACACACATGTTAATTAGGAGTGCATTATATTTTTTAGTAACTCTATAAACCATTGGTACCAAGGCAACTACAAACTATGGACACAAAGTCTGGCCAATATATCGTAAGTGTTGTGTAAATTTTAATACTCGCAAGTGCACGAATCGTTTGCAATATAGTGTTATGCAAGTGCGAGGTCGAATCCACAGGGAAATGGTCAAAAGTTGGCGTTTTGCTTAATCAACCTCATTCTAACCTAGTTCCAAGAGTTTCAGGGTTAAACATGCACCAAAAATGCTAAGTTAAAGAGGAAGAAATAAAATATGTAAAAAGGGACTAAGGCTAAGGAATTCATCAAACCAAATCCAACAACTCACACTCTTGGTTTCCACTTGAATACCCAAAGAACATTAAGCTTAGGGTGTCATTCAAGTTTCTCAACCATAAACCTTAGAACCATTAAAAGAATCCAACTCAAAGATAAATCACAAAGAGTACCCATTTGAAATCAAATCATCCATTGTATCCATTCAAAGAATAAATCACAATGGATATCATCTTTCAAACCGATAAAACAATGTATCCATCGGTTGAAACACATTAAATGTCCTATTTCTACCACCAACCACATTCATTGCAAAAGATAAAGCATTAAATGAATGGAACTTGAACAACATAATGATATAGCATTAAATGTGCAAGTAGTACTACAAGAGTGTGAGTGTCATCAATGGAGAGGTTTCGTCCTCAACCTTAGTTGAGAGTTCTAGCCTCCCATGACTAAGAACACCACAAAAACTTGAAGAACAAACATGAAAATAAAAGAAAAGCTTTACAAAGACAAATGTCTAAAGAAAAGAGCTACTGAAAGAAACTACAAAATGCACGAAATTAAACCTAGCTACTGCTCTCAGAATTGCCCCTCAACATGGAGGCATGGCTATGGCGTTATAGAACAAGATTAAGGTTGGATCCCAAGCAAAAAGACACCTCTACCCTTCTTTAGGGTTCCTTTCAAGCTAAAGACAACCAATCTCAGCAAATCAGCAAGTTCTGCTCCAAAAATCAGAAGGAGAGTTGCTTTTTGTCATGGAAAAGCCCCTGATTGGGCGTTCTGAAGCGTTTCTGCGAATGTCAGTTCTGGGTATAATTCGATCGATCAACTTCGTGCAAAATTCGATCAATTGACTTTTGAGTTCAATCAATCAACTTTCCGAGACTTCCGAATTTCCAAATGAAATTTTGGCATTCCTCTCTTATTGACCTACAAAACACAAAAACACAAAAACTAACAAAAACATCAGAAAATAGTAAGACTAAAGGTCTAACTAATGTAAATCAAAGGGTCCAAATATACAATATTTGGTACTCATCAAATACCCCCAAACTTACTTTTTGCTATTCCCTTAGCAAAACAAAATCAAAGCATGAAACATAAATCCTCTTTCGTGGGAGAAACGAGTGCATTTAGCATATGCAACAAGCCTTTTAAACTCCTAAGACTCCTTAGTGGACGAGTGAAGTCTCGTGAGGGTTTGCCGGAAATGATACCCACAAACATTGAAATGCTGAATTATTAATTTGAGCAAAAATCTCCATACAAACATATGGTTCGCACATCATAAGCATGTTTAACAAAATGAATATCACATCATCCAAAAATAGATCAACTCATAGTTGGAAAATTGAGATAGCACATGTTCACATAAGTGTAAGGTGTAAATAACATAGAATTATGAGGTTTCAATTTTTCTCAAAGTGTGTGTATCCAAAAATTCACAGGAATTACATCAGATGTATATAACCAAGGCTTAAGTAAACTATTTTTTTATTTTTTATTTGTAGGCTGTGCAATGCTTGACTCCCTTAAGCTTTCTAATTGACCCATGTAACGAGTGTTGGGCCAGTGACTCCCGAACCAGATGGTTTTAGGGCACTAGATGTGCAAACATCCCTAAGGGCTTAATTACTCAAGTCAAAAAGGCTACGAAGTCAAACTAGCTAGACAAACAACCAACCTGAAATTCTCATCTTTTTACGCGAACACCCAGTACGTAGTGAGGCATGGGGCTCGGTTACTCAATGAGAACTCAAATTGGTGATTTTATTCTTAGCTAAGGTTTCATCAACAGGTCATCCTACAAGTTTCAAGATACACATTCTCAAATCAAATTTCATGCCTCACAGATCCTATGCTAAAGTGCTTGTGATAAATGATTCAAACATGTCAAGTCTCTCTAATCCTATAGATGAGCCAAAAGATTTCATATTATGCAAAATTCAACATTTTAAACAAACCAATGATATGCAAACCGTAGTAAGATGTAACCATGCTCAACTAACAATAAAAGTTTTTGTTATTTTGTTATTTTTTTTTTTGGTGAATAAACACAAAATATCAACAAAAACAATAAATGATAACAAACAGACATGTCTATCCCACCCCCAAACTAAAAATGACACATTGTCCCCAATGTGGCGAGAGATACAATACCGAAATGGGTGATGCAAGCTGGGCACACTGCAAGAGAACACTCCCCAAACTTGAACAGCAGACATTGTCCTGAAAATCACAACTAAAACAAAAAGAAATAAGATCAAATGATAAGGAAAAATAATGAGGGTTGCCTCCCACAAGCGCTAAGTTTTCAGTTTTCAGCCAGACTCTCCATCCTGATGACAATCATTCCGAGTAACTCGGATCCTCTAAAAGGGTCGTCTCAACCTCCGGACTCGGTAACTCCAAAAATGGCTTCAGTCTTTGCCCGTTCACCTTGAAGGTACTGCCATTTTTTGGATCCTCAATCTCAATGGTCCCATAAGAAAATACTGAACGAACAATGAATGGGCCTATCCACTGAGATCGGAGCTTCCCTGGAAACAGATGTAGGCGTGAAATGTAAAGGACTTTTTGACCAGGCTCAAAAGATCGTCTCAATATGTTCTGGTCATGAACCTTCTTCATCCGTGCTTTGTACAACCTAGCACAATCATAAGCATCGTTCCTCAGCTCTTACAATTCGTTGAGTTAAAGCTTCCTCTGTGAGCCAGCCTTTGTGAGATCAAAATTCAGCTGCTTAATGGCCCAGTAGGCTCTGTACTCCAACTCCACTGGCAGATGACATGCTTTTCCGTATACAATACGGTAGGGTGACATGCCAATCGGCGTCTTGAATGCTGTCCGATATGCCCATAATGCATCTTTCAAACGAAGAGACCAATCTTTCCTTGACGGATTCACCGTCTTCTCCAAAATCCTCTTGATCTCTCTCTTTGACACCTCCACTTGACAGCTCGTCTGAGGGTGATAGGGAGTGGCAACCTTGTGCGTGATGCAATACTTCTTCATCAGCTGCTCGAAGACCCGGTTGCAGAAATGCTTTCCACCATCACTAATAATTGGTCGAGGAGTACCAAAACGAGCAAAGATAGTGTCTTTTAAAAATTGGACCACAACTCTGTGGTCATTGGTCTCGCAAGCAGCAGCCTCCACCCATTTGGACACATAGTCCACTACAACCAGAATTTATAGATAGCCGAAGGAGTGTGGGAAAGGTCCCATGAAATCGATGCCCCATACATCAAAGATCTCGACAATAAGAATGGGGTTGAGGGGCATCATATTTCGGCATGAAATACTCCCTAGCTTCTGACAGCACTCGCATTAAACACAATAAGTGTGAGCGTCTTGAAAGATGGTCGGCCAATAAAATCCGCACTGTAAAATCTTTGCAGCGGTCTTCTTCGCGTTGAAATGGCCTCCACAAGCATGATCGTGACAAAAGCAGATGACACTAGATTGGTCGGGCTCGGGGACACATCTCATAACGATCTGATCGGCACAATACTTGAACAGATAAGGATCGTCCCAGAAAAAATTCTTCACCATGGCTATGAATTTGGACTTATCTTGCTGCCCTCAATGCAAAGGCATTTGACCGGTGACAAGATAGTTTACTATGTCAGCAAACCACGGTGAGTGAGTATGAGCAATATGCATCAATTGCTCATCAGGGAATGTCTCAGAGATGGGGGTGGCCTCCTCAGTAAAATCTACAGTAATCCTTGAGAGATGGTCGGCCACCACATTTTTGGAACCCTTCTTGTCCCGAATCTCAATGTCAAACTCTTGTAAAAGCAAAATCCACTGAATGAGGTGAGACTTAGCATCCTTTTTGGAGAAAAGATACTTCAATGCCGCGTGATCCGAGTAGATGATGACTTTCGATCCCAACAAGTAGGATCAAAACTTATCCAAAGCAAAAATGACTGCCAGCAGCTCCTTCTCAGTGGTCGAATAATTCAGCTGGGCATCGTTCAGAGTCCGACTCGCATAATAGATGACATGGGGGAGTTTATCAATGCACTGCCCCAAAACAGCTCCAACTGCGTAGTCTGACATGTCACACATGATTTTAAAAGGTGTGCCCCAGCTGGGGGGCTGATGATAGGTGTGGACGTCAAAATCTTCTTCAAGGCCCCAAATGCCTTCTTGCAATCCTCATAAAAAATAAATGGGGCCTCCTTTACCAACAACTTGCACAAGGGCCAGGCGATTTTGCTGAAGTCCTGGATGAATCGCCTATAAAATCCTGCATGGCCCATAAAAGAGCAAACCTCTTTCACCGTTCGTGGAGGTGGAAGGTTGGATATCAGATCCACCTTTGCCTTGTCAACATCTATCCCCCGATGAGAGATGACGTGCCCAAGTACGATCCCTTGCTTTACCATAAAATGGCACTTCTCCCAATTGAGCACTAGGTTCTTCTCTTTGCACCTTACTAAGACTAGAGTGAGGTGGTGCAAACACTCCTCAAAAGTTGAACCGAAGACCGAGAAGTCGTCCATGAATATCTCAAGAAAACGCTCCACCATGTCAGAAAAGATGCTGATCATGCATCGCTGAAAAGTAGCGGGTGCATTGCATAACCCCAAAAGGCATGCGTCAGTAGGTGAATGTCCCAAACGGACAAGTGAAGGTCGTCTTCTCTTGGTCTTCAGGGTCCACGGGTACCTGGTTATATCCGGAATAACCATCCAAAAAGCAGTAGTATTCGTGGCCAGCCAACCGCTCCACCATCTGATCAATGAACGGAAGAGGAAAGTGGTCTTTCCTGGTGGCGGTGTTCAGCTTGTGGTAGTCGATGTAGACTTTCCATCCAGACTGGACTCGAGTTGGCACCAACTCGCCCTCCTTGTTCTGTACGACCGTTACTCCAGCTCGCTTGGGCATGACATGAATAGGGCTCACCCATATGCTGTCAGAAATTGGATAGATGATGCCTGCATCCAATAACTTGATTACTTCTCCTCTCATAACTTCTTGCATGGATGGGTTGAGCCGTCTCTGTGGCTCCCTCGATGGTTTGGTGTCTTCTTCCAGATGTATCTTGTATATCACCACCGAATGTCTTCTATGGTCCAGCCTATAGCTTCTTTGTGCTCTCTCAAGATGTCTAACAACTGCTCTTTCTGAGCAGCATGAAGATCTGAAGCTATAATTACAGGCAAAGTCTCTGTTGGATCGTGGAACTTATACTTAAGATTGTTTGGTAGGGGCTTAAGTTCCTTCTTTTGAGGCTCAGGTACTGCTGCCTCCTCTTTCTCATTGCTCTCTAGAGGAGTAAACTCCAAAATGGCATTGGCTTGCTCAAGTAATACATCCAAGTCCAGATCCTCTCCAAACTGAGCAAAGCATGCCTCCAGGGGGTTTCTAATGCTTGATTCTTCCATAACTTCCTCCAGAATCTCCTCAATCAAGCAGACACTTCCGACCTCATCGCTCTCCCTCGGCTTCTTGCTAATGTCAAAGATGTTCAGCTCCACTGTCATGTTGCCGAAGGAAATTTTCATCACCCCTGTCTTGCAGTTGATTAGGGCGTTAGCCGTGGCTAAGAATTGTCGCCCTAGGATCACTGGTATCTGAACTCCAACGTTCTGCACCGGCTCAGTATCAAGCACTTTAAAATCCACGGGGAAATAAAACTTGTCCACCTTAATCAAAACATCCTCCACTATTCCCCGTGGTATCTTAACTGACCGGTCAGCCAACTGCAGTGTCGTGGAGGTGGGCTTCAATTCTCCTAACCCTAATTGCAAATAAACTGAATAGGGGAGGAGATTGACACTGGCTCCAAGGTCAAGCAAAGCCTTCTCAATGTCGCTGACTCCTGTCGTGCAAGAGATAGTAGGACATCCATGGTCCTTGTACTTGATAGGCAGCCTACATTGGAGGATTGAGCTGACTTGCTCTATCAAACAAACTTTTTTCGGGACATTGGTTTTCCACTTGATGGTGATCAAGTCCTTCAAGAACTTAGCGTAAGACGACACTTGCTGGATGGCATCCAAGAACAGGATGTTGATTTGCACTTTCTTGAACACCTCCAGAATGTCCTCGAACTTTCCTCCTTTCTTGGGTGCGAGAAGTCTGTCAGGGTAAGGCGCCTTAGGTATAAAAGACCTAGGAGGAGTCTCTATGGTCGGAGCTAATGTAGATGGCTCGGCATCTCTCTTCTCTGCGCTCCTGTATCCTTGTCCTTCTTGTGTAGCAGGGTTCTCCTCAGGGTGAACCACTTGGTTGTCCACTTGTTTCCCTGACCTAAGTGTGACAACAGCTTGCACATGCTCCTGCTCATGTACTGCATTTGATGAACCTCCCCCATGGAATTGCAACTTTGGATTCGGCACAGGCTGACTAGGGAGCTTTCCCTTCTCTCTCTCCCCCAGGTGACTAGCAATTTGCCCAATTTGGGTCTCCATCTTGGCAATAGCTTGAGTGTTCACCATGGTAGCATTCTTCACGTCATTGATGGATTGGCCTGTAAGCTACATGAAGGCCTTAAGAGTGTCTTCCAAAGTGGATTGTGAAGAAGAGGCAGGGGCTTGAGTAAGGGCTTGGTATGATGGTTCTGGCTGGGTAGGACAACTTTGCTGGTGAACCGGCTGATGAAATCCAGGGGGTATTGAGTGTGGGATTGGTGAGGAACTCCCCCTTGAGTCATAGGCTAGTTCTGCTTCCATGAGAAATTATGGTGGTTTTGCCACCCTGGATTGTAGGTCTCGGAAAAGGGTCCATTGGCTTGCTTCCTATAGTCGTTAAAAGCGTTCACTTGCTCCATTGGTGACTCGACAAAAGCTGGCAAAGATGGGCAAGTCTGTGCTAAGTGCATAGGACTAGCACAGATGGAACAACAATCAACGTGGAATGGGTTGGCAGCACTGATGGACTTGCTTACGACTAGGGCATCGACCTTCTTGGTGAGGGCATCTATCTTCATCTTCAACTCGATATCCTCTTGCACCTTATAGATGCCTCCCTTCTTCTGAATGCGAGCAGCTTTATCTCGATAGCTTGAAAAATCCCACTATTGGGAATTGTCGGATAACTGATCTAAGGTCCAATACGCCTCCTCTCCTGTCAAACTAAAAAATGCGCCTCCGTTCATTGACTCGATCATGCTACGGTTGGATTGAGTTAATCCTTGATAGAAAAATTGCACGAGTCTCCACTTCTCGTATCCATGTGGAGGTCATTTAATCAGCATGTCTTGAAATCTCTCCCAACTCTCAGAAAATTTCTCATCTTCTTCTTGAGTAAATGAGCTTATTTCCTTCCTAGACTCATTGACTTTGGACATGGGGAAGAATTTGTTGTAGAACTTGTTCAGCAAGTTCTCCCAAGAAGTGATGGAACCAAGCATGTTTGAATCCAACCATGCCTTGGCTCTATCATGGAGTGAGAAAGGAAAAAGCCTAAGATGCACAGACTCTTCAGAAAAATTTTGAAATTTGAAGGTGGCGCAGATGTCTTTGAATTTCTTCACATGGCTATAAGGATTTTCGAGGTTCAAGCCATGGAATGCAGGTAGGAGTTGGATGACATGAGGCTTGAGGTCAAAGTAAGTGGCATTGGTTGGGGGTAACACTATACATGAAGGAGAATTTGTTGCAACGGTTGCAAACAAATCCCTAAGTGTCCTAGTATGATCAACGTTTTCTCTCCGATTCCTCTCATTCTCACCCGCATGCATGTTATCTCCCATCTCAACAGAATTTCTAAGCCTTCTCCTAAGAGTTCTTTCAATCTCGGGATCTAAAGATGTCAAGTCTAGATTCGATCTTCTACCAAGCATACACCAACGTACAAACAATTATTTATTCCAAAAAGACAAACAAAATAAAGAAAAGAATTTGCAAATGGGGAACAAAGTTCTCCAAAGTACAATCTAGGCTAGTTCCCAGGTAGTTGAAAGGGGTCACACCAGACACACTTAAATCCCAAGACCTTTCCTTGCCAGAATTCACCTTGGTATTGCCCTTTAGATAGCTAAGTAAACCCACACTAGCAATTTTTTTTTTTTTTTTTTTTTTGAAGATTAAAAGAAAAATAGCATAAAAAAATTAAGAAAAATAAAGACCAACACAAATGCATAACATGACACATAGATAGCAAAAAGGGTAAAAATTAAAACTTACAAGATTGGACCAAAAAAATGTTTTGGCAAAAATTTCTACTACTGAACTTTTCCAAGAGTTGCCTCCTTTGTTGAAGTCGATCGATCGGATGTACTAGTCGATCGATCGATCGAATCTTTGAAACTTTGCAAGACCAGGAACAGAAACAGAAACAAAACAGAAATTATCTTTTTTTTTTCTTTTTTTTTTTAGCACAAATCAAAAACTAATAGACAATAATATGAAGCGTAAAACTACACAAAATTTTAATTAAACTAAAATAAACTAAAAGAAATTAGACAAACAGTAAAATAATGTAAAACAAAAACAAAATAGACTAGAGAAAAGAAATACTTACCTGGTTTCGAGCTGCCACTGTGTGCAAAAAATTCGCTCGATCGAAGTTAAGTTCGATCGATTGACTTTCGTTCGATTGATTTATGAATCGATCGATCGACTTTGCAGGGCACTCAGAAAGCTGCAGCAGTTGCAAAAACAAATCCGGGAGAGGCAAAAGAGAAACTTAGAACACAAAACAAAAGCTAAACAACAGAAAAATGAAACAAAAATCTACCTAACTAGTAAAAAAACAAAATCAATCAAACAAAAACCAATTTTTGAACCGATTTCCCCGACAACGGCGCCAAAAACTTGTTGTGTAAATTTTAATACTCGCAAGTGCACGAATCGTTTGCAATATAGTGTTATGCAAGGGCGTGGTCGAATCCACAGGGAAATGGTCAAAAGTTAACGTTTTGCTTAATCAACCTCATTCTGACCTAGTTCCAAGAGTTTCAGGGTTAAACATGCACCAAAAATGATAAGTTAAAGAGGAAGAAATGAAATATGTAAAAAGGGACTAAGGCTAAGGAATTCACCAAACCAAATCCAACAACTCACACTCTTGGTTTCCACTTGAACACCCAAAGAACATTAAGCTTAGGGTGTCATTCAAGTTTCTCAACCATAAACCTTAGAACTATTAAACGAATCCAACTCAAAGATAAATCACAAAGAGTACCCATTTGAAATCAAATCATCCATTGTATCCATTCAAAGAATAAATCACATTGGATATCATCTTTCAAACCGATAAAACAATGTATCCATCGGTTGAAACACATTAAATGTCCTATTTCTACCACCAACCACATTCATTGCAAAAGATAAAGCATTAAATGAATGGAACTTGAACAACATAATGATATAGCATTAAATGTGCAAGTAGTACTACAAGAGTGTGAGTGTCATCAATGGAGAGGTTTCATCCTCAACCTTAGTTGAGAGTTCTAGCCTCCCATGACTAATAACACCACAAAAACTTGAAGAACAAACATGAAAATAAAAGAAAAGCTTTACAAAGACAAATGTCTAAAGAAAAGAGCTACTGAAAGAAACTACAAAATGCACGAAATTAAACCTAGCTTCTGCTCTCAGAATTGCCCCTCAACATGGAGGCATGGCTATGGCGTTATAGAACAAGATTAAGGTTGGATCCCAAGCAAAAAGACACCTCTACCCTTCTTTAGGGTTCCTTTCAAGCTAAAGACAACCAAGCTCAGCAAATCAGCAAGTTCTGCTCCAAAAATCAGAAGGAGAGTTGCTTTTTGTCATGGAAAAGCCCCTGATTGGGCGTTTTGAAGCGTTTCTACGAATGTCAGTTCTGGGTAAATATATTCAATCGATCGACTTCGGGCAGCATTTGATCGATCGACTTTTGAGTTCGATCGATCGACTTTCCTCTCTTATTGACCTACAAAACACAAAAACACAAAAACTAACAAAAACATCAGAAAATAGTAAGGCTAAAGGTCTAACTAATGTAAATCAAAGGGTCCAAATATACAGTATTTGGTACTCATCAGTACGCATGCCCGCCATCCATACCTGACAATGCATAATATATTTTCAATTCAAAAATTTATTTAACATTTATAATTATAATCATTTGACAAAATTAAAAGGCTCATAACATCATTTATTCACGGAAACCATATCCACAAACATCTTCAACATTTATAAAATAAAATATCACATTTTTTCAATCATCCTAAGTCTCGGACATCTTAAGTTTACGATATTGCAATCACACTCTAATATTATGCACGTAACAAACTGATGGTCCTAATCTTACCCGTGAAATCCTACTCGAGCGATTCAAAACCTAACTAAGTAGCAAAAACCCTAACTAAGAATCGCTATCACCATCGACCGTTTGGTACCCCGAGTAGAACGTTTGGTCCTATATGACAATGATTAAAACTTAAAATTAATTACTGAAGACCTAATCTCATCTAATAACTCAATTTTTAATTATAACAGAAGTCTTAATAAACAGCATTCACCAACAAAAATAATTTTTAACAGTCCTAAATTTATACATTAGCTAGTATCAAAGTTATTAACTATTATCTAGCATAGTTGAAAATCCATTTGCAAATCATACAAGATACAGAAACTTAAAATGTGAAGTTTTAAAAAATTCAAATGTCAATATGTATGCCTCGATTGCATGCTCGTTCGAAAAGCATTATGAAAATTAAATGACTTCTAATTTGCAGTGTCTGTGTGCACAATGTGTAACAAAATATTGTAAATGCGGAATTTAAATAACACAAATATTTTGTTAATGAAGTGGAAACTCTATTAAGAGAAAAACCACTATGGGGCAGCCAAAGCCAGGAAATCTACTATCAGAAGACAAAACTAGTGCATAGACAGTGACACTCACATACCTGATGCAGCGATCGTATCTAGCACTCTGACACGTAACCCAATGTGAACACCTCCCAACCAAGTCTCCTAATTGAAAGGGTCTTCTATGGATTCTTTTGCCTTAGGGCTCTTCCCTAAAATAGACTTTAATTATGAGCACAACAACAGTACCAACGATAATGACTTGAGAGCTAGCGTATCTTCACAATTTCTCCCTAAAATGTACGCTCTAAGCTCTAAAGAATTCAATACTGAATTCTGTAAATAATACATGCCTAAAGGCCTCTATTTATAGGCTCAGCAGACCTAAAACAAGTTTGAAACAGATTTCTCTAGGCAGCGTCCGGACGGTAGCTGAAAGCGTCTGAACAGACAAATATGCAACTGGCTTTCCATAACGCGCTCCACGCGATTCCATATCGGGCCCGCATTCGAACGGTGTTGCCCTATCTTCCTGATGGTTGCAGCTATCTTCCCATATATGTGTCTAGGAAGAAAATTCGATTTCTTGTCGAACTCTGATGAATGTCCGGACGTGTTGCCATGACGTCCTGACGGATGCAACCTTGAACTGTTTGAATCTTCTAGACACTGATGGGCGTCCGGACGCTTGTCTGGGCTGTCAGGAAGGAAGCTTGGGATCCGAATTCTCTGAGTTGAAATCTGCACAGAATCTTCTTTTGAGCATCTTGAACCACTTTTCTAAAATGAAGACTCTGAAATAAACGGCATCCCTGATTAGGTAGCAACATTACATAATAGTGATTTTGTCAAACAAAATGCAGCTAATCACAAGCTAACAAACTCCCCCTTTGGCCATTCTGGGACAAAAGTCACTTGACCGGTTAAAAATAGATTCCTGGTCCAAAAACAAAAAAAAAATACTCCCCTTTTTTGTCTCAAGAGGACAAAGAGCAAAAAAGAGTATAGAAAAACCAGCTAAAAATTACTCCCCCTAAATGTCTCAGTAGGACAAGGGTAAATAAAGTAAATAAAAGCCAGAAGTATAATAGTTTACAAATATCCAAAAACTGGAAAATAGTAAAAATGTCTCAAAATAAATCAACAATACAAATAAAAACCAGTCATCGTCATCAAGGGATGAATGATGATGCTTAAGACACTCCTGGATGTCAAGCTGGCACTGCTCCACTCGGAGGTTGATAAAGCGAACCTCCCGCTACATAGAACTCATACCCCCCTAAATAGACTCCAAGGCAGCCAGAATCTGAGCAAATCATGCATCATCCTTGACCCTCTCCGACTGTAGCTGTCTCTAATAGGTTCTCCTCTAGATCCTGAATCTTGAGCAGCAAAGGAACTATTCTATGTCTGAAAACTGTTCAACTCATGGATGTGTTGCTTGCGAGTTTCCTTCAACTTTAAGAACTCTACATAGAGGACTTTATAGGCCACTTTGAGTTCTTCCCCAACTTCATCATTATGCTTAGAGTAGTAGGATTAAGAATCCTCCTGAACTTCGTGTGGAGCCATAAAGGCTAGAAATTTTTGATCTTGAGTAGGAGTTTCTTCTCTTCTTCTGACTCATCACTGAGAGTCACATTGTAGGCCTTCCCTTTACCCTGCTTGAGATTCCCACAGTCAGCCTGAATATGCCCAAAGCCAGAGCATTCATAACATCTGGGACCTCTTGGGGTCTTTCTTCTTAGCTTCTTCAGGCTCAAATTCTCTAGGGGCCTTCTTCAGTCTTTTGGAGAATTTCTTGTAGAATTTGCCATTCTTCATTAGTCTCCCGAAATTCTTAGCCAACATTGCCACTACATCTTCTTCATTATCATAGTCTTCCTTAGATAAGACTTTGGCCTTCTTCTTGGATGGCTTGAGGGCAATAGTCTTTACCATTTTTACAAGAGGCAGGGAAAGCTCATATGTTTGAAGAAATCCCATCAACTGTTCAATCTTCATCTCTTCTAGAATCTTGCTTTTTTCAATGGTAGTCACATTTATTCTGAAACTCTCAGGAAAAGATCTTAGAATTTGTCAGATGAGCTTTACATCTGAGACGGACTTCCCAAGACTCACCATCAAGTTTCTAAGGGCGTCCATCTTAGTGTAAAACTCCCTGAATGTTTCATCTTCAAGCATCTTAATCTCTTCAAATCTAGAAATCAACATTTGGATCTTGGCAGATTTAACAAGTTTTGTGCCCTCATATGTTGTTTCTAAAATTTGCCATGCTTCTCGAGCGGCTTCACAGTTTGAAATTCTTGCGAATTCAGATGGTGAAAGAGCTTGACAAAGAGCATGGAGGGCTTTATTGTTAGCAAGTCATGCATTTTTTTTATAAACTAGTTCAAGATTTGTATCTTCTGGCTTAGTCCAACAAGTTTCAACAACCTTCCAACAATTAATGGATTTTAAAAAGAAATGCATACGAGCTTTCCAATAGCCATAGTTTGTGCCATCAAAGGCAGGAACAATATTAAGATTTTGAGACATAGCAAAATAGAATAGAAGTCAAAAGGATTACACTCAAGAAATAAATCCAAACAAAGTGTACCAAGCTCTGATACCAATTGAAAATTAAGTGACTTCTAATTTGCCATGTGTGTGTGCACAATGTATAACAAAATATTGTAAACGTGGAATTTAAAGAAAAAAAATATTTTGTTAACGATGTGAAAACTCAATTAAGAGAAAAACCACTATGAGGCAACCAAACCCAGGAAATCCACTATCAGAAGACAAAGCTAGTACATAGATAGTAACACTCACGTACCCGATGCAGCGATCATATTTACCACTCTGACACATAACCCAACGTGAACGCTTCCCAACTAAGTCTCTTACTTGAAGGGGTCTTCTATGGATTCTTTTACCTTAGGGCTCCTCCCTAAAATAGAGTTCAATTATGAGCACAAAAATAGCACAACGGCAACGGCTTGAGAGCTAGCGTATCTTCACAATTTCTCCCTAAATTGTACTCTCTAAGTTCAAAAGAATTCAATACCGAATTCTATAAATAATACATGCCTAGAGGCCTCTATTTATAGGCTCAACAGACATAAGACAAGTCTGAAATGGATTTCTCTAGGCCGCGTCCGGGTGGTAGTTGAGAGCGTCCGAACGGACAACTATGCAACTGGCTTTCCATAACGCACTCCACACGATTCCATATCAAGGCAGCGTCCGGAAGGTGTTGCCCTATCATCCGAACAGTTGCACTTCTACTGCACATAATTACCATAATAACGATTGCGTCCGGACAGTGTTGCCTTGTTGTCCAGACGGTTGCAATTCTTCTCCATGACTTACCTTATCAAGAATTGCATTCGGACGGTGTTGCCCTGTCATCTAGATAGTTGCAGCTTTCTTCCCATATCTGTGTGTGTGAAGAAAATTCAATTTCTTGTCGAACTCTGATGAGCGTCTGGACGTCTTGCCATGACGTCCGGACGGATGCAACCTTGAACTGTTTGAATCTTCTAGACACTAATGGGTATCCAGACGCATGTCTGGGCCGTTTAGAAGGAAGCTTGGGATCCGACTTCTCAGAGTTAAAATCTACACTGAATCTTCTTTTGAGCATCTTGAACCACTTTTTTGAAATGAAGACTCTGAAATAAACGACATCCTTGATTATGTAACAACATTACATAATAGTAATTTTGTCAAACAAAATGCAGCCAATCACAAACTAACACTTTGAAACGAGATCATCAAGGAACTTCCAAGATACATGTACTAATTGTACTCATGATCGCAAGCCATTCGTGTGGAAGACTTCAAGGCTTCAAATTTCAAGCTCTCGAGAGGCCCGATCCCAAGGGCAATTGCTTCAGGTTCGAACGAGGTTGGAGTACATTGTTTAACAAAGGGTAATTGAGAGCTCCAATCGCAAGCATGTTTGAAGCCAGTTTAAACGCGATAAACAGCCAGATCCGAGACACCTGACTTCAAGGCTTCAAATTTCAAGCTCTCAAGAGGCCCGATCCCAAGGGTGATTGCTTCAAGTTCAAACAAGGTTAAGTACATTGTTTGACAAAGGGTAATTTAGAGCTCCAATCGCAAGCATGTTTGAAGCCAGTTTGAACGCGATGAACAACCATATCCGAGACACCTGGCGTAACAATGTTCGAACCTCATTCAAATGCCGCATGTGACTAGTTATGAAACCCTAGTTTCCGTTCAAATGCGAATTACTCCTATTCGAACAAGATAGCCTCAGACAATGTTTTTCTTTAACCATTGAGAACTCCAATCGCAAGCATGTTTGAAGCCAGTTTGAACGCGATGAACAGCCATATCCGAGACACCTGATCGCAATGATGTTCGAACCTCTTTCAAACGCCGTATGTGACTAGTTGTGAAACCCTAGTGGCCGTTCAAATGCGAATTACTCCTATTTGAACAAGACAGCCTCAGACAATCTTTTTCTTTAACCAACTTGCTCATTAAATCAAGTTTATAAAGGTTTATACTAGCCCCATAAACTATAATTTTTATAAGACCTTAAGGCCATTGCTTCTAACCTCTCCTTGAATTTAGTAAACTACACAAATCAAACTTTCAAGCATTACAATTTTGGGTTGCAAATGAAGCTTTATAGAAGAAAGACGAGGTCTGAAGCTACTTCGGTAGAAGACAAAAGAGTCATTTGTTGGGGTAGAACACAGGTTTTTACTACAAAGGTTTTGTAAGTATAAACTAATTGTAATTTGATTCTTGTGTAGTGGATAAGTTTCCTGGGGTTGCCTGCCCCCGAAGTGATTTTAGTTTTGAAGAGTTTTTCAAAAGGTTTCCACTTCATCCCAAAAATTATGTGTTTTATTGCTTTACTGTTTTATTTAATTTTGGTGATAATATATGTGGTTGCAAGATTTTTGTTGGTTGTGATTATCTACAAACACATATTCACCCCTTCTATCTGTTATTTGCAGTTATTGGGCTTTTTAATATTGGTATTGAAGCCTATTTCACTTTGATCAGATTAAGTTCCTGTGATGACCCATTTTTTAATTTTTTTTTATACAAAATGAATCATCATAGTTGCATGACAATTAGTCACATGGTACACAACCCATAACATGTACCCGATATTCAGAGTCAACATCTATGCATTGGAACACTATGTAGCGAAAATTAAATCTCATAAATTATCCAATGTTAATTACAACAATAGAGCCATTTAATAGTCTATCTGTTTAAAGCTTAATAAAAGTGTTAATTACATATCAAAAGAATAGCTTTACAAAAGAATAGGTGTCACAAGCGACACAAGCCATAAACAAAATAACTACAAAAATAGACCATCCGAGTCCGACATATCTACGACCCAAGCAGGGAGCCTCAATCGAAGTATCCCAAATACCCGTAGCATGCCTCTTGGACGGAGGTAGAGGAGGAAGTGCTCCTGTGGACATTGACCGCTTCCTATTCACATAGTCTGTGGCAACATTTCTGATTCCCTTCTCAGCCATGGTAGCAATGTGCACCATCTCAGCATAATCAGTAACTTTGAGGAAGATGATCCTTTCAAGGATCCGTGGTGACAAACCATCACGAAACATCTCAACCTTGGTCTCTTCGTTGGGGATGAGGCGTGGAGCATACCTTACAACTTCATAAATTTAGCTGAGTATTCCTTAACTGACATGCTCCCTTGCTTTAAGTCTTGGAAATCCCATGCAAAATTGTTGCCTCTGCGCTTGTGGGGAGAAACGATCATTAAACTCCCTTCTGAAACGTTTCCATGTGATAGGAACTCCACATCCCAATTCTTCGATGAGGAGTGTGTTCCTAGCCTTGCACCAATATTGGGCTCTTCACTAATCAGTTTCAGCCCCGCAAAGTCGACCTTTTGCTCATCGGTGGACCTAAGTGCATCGGCAAGGTCTTCAAAGGAGCTTACCCATTCGTCAGCTGCCATAGGCCCTTCCCTTCTGTCAAACACAGGTGAATTGTGCCTGAAGAAAGTGGCCGATGAACAACCAACCACTTCAATTCGCTTAGCTTGTCTAAGTACGGCGGCCATTAAGGCTGCCACAAATTGCCCCATATCAGTCATGGGTGGAGGAGGTGGTGGTGGAGGAGGAGGTGGAGGTGCATCGCCACCACTCCCATTCACAGATTCCTCTTCCACATTACGGTGAATGGCTTTTTATCGTTTAGGCCGCATTTCTCTATACCATCACATTGAAGTTAGCCTACAATGTGAAAGAGAAGAGATACCACATAAACAAGTTCAAGCCATGACAGATGCATTACAGGAAGCAATCATACAATGCACACAAGAATTTCAATTTAAGTTTTCTTTTCTGTGTTGAAGCTTTTAGAATCCTAAGGCTCTTTTGTTACACTTAGACTCTACACAATCCTAGACTTCTGATTTACCGCTTTTCCTAACAAACCCTAAAGCTAACTACTCTGATACCATTTGCTATGATGACAATTTTTTTTTTTTATTTTTAGTACAAACATAAATGAGTTATCACAGTGGCATGACTATTTATCGCTCAGCCAACATATGGTACATATCCCATAATCTGTACCTGATATTCAGAGTTATGTCTATGCAATGGAACATATAAACACCATCAGGATAGTGGAAAGCATATCTAATGACATACATGTTAATTACAACAAGAGAGCCATACATAAGTCTATATGTTTATGGCTTATTAAAAACATTAATTACATGACAAAGAATGGCTTTCCAAAATAATAAGTGACACATACGTCACAAGCCATATACAAAATACACAAAAGAATGGACAACCCATGGTCCAATACATTACAACTGTTGCGTCGGGCTCCAATCGTAATATCCCAAATACAGTGCTACATGGTCGTCATCCATGTCAGGTGTACCTGCAGCCAAAGGAACTTCATCTGCACGGTTATGTATTCACCGTCTCAGTACATAATACAGAGGCTTCAACGGTATAATATTCACTAAGCTTTCGCAAAGTACCGACCTTTCTTTTTATCATTTAATTACAATAATAGCTACTGTTTTTTGTTATGAAAATCCGTCCCTCGAAAACATATGTAGCTGATAAAGTAAACAACTATATTTCAGAAATACATGGAAGCATACTATATAGCTGTGTACCTATATAGAAGTTCCTATCATCCCACCTTGGAAGCATCTACATATATGAAAAATAGAAATAACTTCTAATTTACGAAGTGTGTGATAATGTGCAACAAAATATTAAAATTATGGAATTTAAATAACACAAATATTTTGTGACGAATTGGAAACTTAATTAAGAGAAAAACCACTACGGGGCAACCAAACCTAGGATATCCACTATTCAGAAAGACAAAGCTAGTTACAAAGCAATAGCACTCACATAACCTTATGTAGTGGTCGTACCTTGAACTCTGACATGTAACCCAACACGAACGCCTCCCAACCAAGTCACCTACTTGAAGGGGTCTTCAATGGAATCCTTTACCTTAGGGCCAACCCCTACGATAGACTTTACACGAATACAGCAACGGCACTTGGCAACGGCTAGAGAGTAGGCGGATTAGCACAATAACTCTTAAAATATTCTCTCTAAGCACTATTGAATTCACTACCGAATTCTTGCAAATTACATGCCTAGAGGCCTGTATTTATAGGCTACAGAAGACCTAAATCGACACTGATTCAGTTTTCTCTAGGTGGCGTCCAGACGGTAGCTGAGGTCATCCGAACAAACAACTGTGCAACCGACTTTCCAAATTCGCTGAATATTCTTTCTTGAATAGGGCCGCAACCGGACGGTATTGCCCTAGCGTCCGGACGGTTGCACTTCTTCTGCACGTGATTTCCATATTAAAACTTGAGCATCTGGATAGTGGAGACTGACATCCGGATGGTTGAACATCTTCTATACGACTTCCCTTATCAAGGATAGCGTTTGGACGGGAACACTACATCATCCGGATGGTTGTAACTGTCTACCCATATCTGTGTTTTGGAAAGAAATCATTTTACTTGTCGAAAACTGAAAGGCGTCCAAATGTGCTGCTAAGATGTCCGAACGGATGCAACTGATAATAGTTCGAAGCTTCTGGACATAGAGGGAAGGTCCAAATGGAAAGTTCTCGTCATCCGGACGGATGATGCTTGAAAGATGAGCGTTTGAACGGAATACCACGTCGTCCGGACGGATGCAAGGGAACTGAACTACACTGTTTTCAATTTTGCACAAAGTCTTCTTGAAGCTCATAACTGAAGTATAGACTCTGAATATAACAGCATCCCTATATAATTTGCATCATTACATAGAAGTGATTTTGTCCAACAGAATGCAACCAATCACAAACTAACAATACAGACCCATCTACACTATACTACTTTTATAATCTGTAGCTCAGTTATACATGCACGCAAGTACGCCAATATAGGGCTCAAGCATACAAGTACCATTAAGCAGGAAAACATGGCATCTTGCCTACTATACAGAAGCACCAGCGTTTCCAAATATAGGTAACACCGTATCAAAGTACACCAAAGCTTAGTGCCTTTGATGCGTCTATTCAGTTATACATGCACACAAGCAAGCTCTAGTGTACAAGTACGGCTAAATTGGAAACCAAATAGCATTAACTTATCAATGCTCATGCTCAAATACTATACAATTAATTTCATGATCATGTTTTTATTACATGCTTTCCTCATAAAACATAAACAGTTCAACATGTCATTTTCTCAAACGCTTTGCATAACTTATATCCCAACCGCAATAGGCATCAAATGCATAAATTCAAATCCCAACCGCAACAGGGCATCAAATACATAAATTCAAATCCAAACCGTAGTAGGCATCAAAACTCACAAATCATATCTCAAAACACAATTTCAAGTATGTTGTCATATCCCAACATACTTGAAATAAAGTAAATCATCCAAAACACATATTCAACGTATTGTTGGTTCAATAAGAAAACAACATAACATTTAATTTCTATAAAATACTTAAAGCATAGTAACATTTTCTCAGTGAGTAGAATACTCAGCTTTGGCTACTTGTGGATGTTGGGCACATCTAGGTTCTCTAGACCACACTTGCAACACCCAATCTGAAATTATTACATTGCACCACATCATAGCACTTTAAACTCTAAACACTAACATTAGCACTTGAATTGCTCAAGAGCTACACCGTTGGAATACCCATAAGATTTCTAGGGTTCCAAATACATACCCACTAATAAATAACACAAACCTAACTACAATAACATTAACCCATAAGGTTTACTTAGGGTTAAACACATAAAAACACCACTTAAACAATTTACCCAAAAAGTCAAGGTATGAGAAACTCACCAAAAGTTCACCCAAAAGCTACCCGGAGTTTGGTGAATCATTGGGAAACTCCAAATTGCACAACACCTAAAGATTAACAAAGATCAAACTCATATTTCACAAGATTTAGCCAAAAATCTCAAAAATAAGATTTTAGCGATTTACCTCAAAACGATCGGTCAAAATGTAGATCTTCTTGTGTAGATCACGTTTTCAGGCTTAGATTTGAGGTATGGGGCATGGATATTCGTAGATCAAGGGTTTTCCATGAAAACCCTAAAAATTCGTGAAGAAAGGGAAAAATTCGAAGAAAATGAGCCAAAAGAGCTATTTCTTGTATTTATTTCAAGTGTTGTCCAGACGGGTTAAGTGATGGTCCGAACAGGCACATTTGAAATTGCACGCATCCTCAAAAGCGTCCAGACAGTGTTGCAGATGGATCCTCTAGAACTTCAGCGTTTGCTAGAGGGTCTGGATGGTCAGCAAATTCATCCCATGAGGGTCCGGACAGCTTGCAAACAGATTGCACACTCTACAACCAGAATGTCCATTTGGGCATTCTATTACACCCGGACTCGACTCTACATGTTTTCTAAACGTTTTCTAGGCATTTTGTTGACATTTCATTAACTCTAATCCATTTCTTAATTTAATTAACATTTTAAACACGCAAGTAATGTCTCGGAGATTACACGTAAGTGCCCTGTCCAGACACGCGTCGAAAGGGTCGCAGACTGGAGCTTCTGCAAGCTGTGTCTGGACACAGTATTGGCCTTGTCCGGAACACAGTAGGTAGAAAGTCGATAACAACTTTCTAATCAACCCGTCCGAACCCAACACCCATAAATTCAATTTTAACCCTTTTTTAGGTGTTTTCTTCACATTTTACCAAATTAATCATTTAATTAGTCTAATTCTTATAAATTTTGGACGTTAGAGTCTCTAACAAGCCCTAACCAAATCCTAAGTGTTTAAAAAATAAAAATAAAAATTGTGAGATAATTGTAAGACAAAGATATGAGTCGCAGCCTTTCTTATTTCTTTTTTGTCATCTCATGTGACTTCAAGCCACTTTCAAAATCCGAATCTCTCACTATTTAAATTACCCAGTCGTATGTAGGGGTGTGCAGATTAACCATTTATCGCCTACCGACTGCCTGCTGAACCATAGCCTAACTAAAATCGACCGCCTACCAACTCAACCGACAAAATTCTGTTCGGTAATCGGTAGAGATTCTTTTAACCGAAAACTAGTTGGTTAGGTAGGCGGTCGGTTAAGCAGTGAACCGAATTATAAAACTAGCCCGAACCGACAATTACCCAACCATTTAACTGAACCGCCTATATCAAAACGATGTGGTTTTAGTGATAACGAAACAACGTCATTTCAATTCATTTTTTTAAAAAAAAAAATCAAAAATCAAAACGGCGTCGTTTCATTACACATGAAACGATGTCTTTTTATAAGGACTATATATTCATCGCTTTCTTTCATCAGTTTCGTGAGTCCCATGAGTCCTTCACCTAACCTTGACAGCTTGACCTATCTAGCTATCCCGATTCCTGGATCCCTTCTCCATTCGGCCATTCCATTTCCATTTGGACCATTTTCTTTTCTGCCACGACACCTCCCCTAGTCCCCACTACCCCACCTGTGAGTCTGTGACCTGCCCAGTGCCGAGTATGCCGACTGCCCTCTTCTCCCCAGCCATTGCAGAGCAAGTTACTGAACTGTTCAGTAGCTCTCTCTCTCTCTCTCTTCTCTTAGTCTTAATTTTTTTTGATGTATCATTTTTAATTTTTTTTGAAACAGCCAGCCAGCCATTGCAGAGCAAGTTAGGAACTAAACAAGAAAAAAATTTTAGGTGTATTATTTCTTAACTCTGTATCTGAGGTTTCTTTTGGACCTATCATTTTAAGATCTATGTCCAACTCGTTTTAGCAAATTAAAATTCACAATCAATGTAAACTCAAAAATATTCTAACCCTGCGATATATCAAAATGATTTTTTACAAGTACTACACATTTTATGTTCTCACATGTTTCTGTACAGTTTTTTAGCTAACCATTTTTCTATCTGTATGTTCTGTTTAATTCAAAACTAATGACTTTTGCTTATTTTGTTATTAACTAGGTTATTTATTTTCAATTTTTGGAACCTTTTAGTGCTACTAGGATCGATTAGGGTTTCTAACTCATGTAAATATGTAACTTTCACACTCATTCGTACAAACCAAATCAAGAAATTCCATCTCAAACTATGCCCAAATTTCAAATAAGGGGTCATGAATTCCGGTTTCCCCATATTCGGGCTCATTTGCCAAACAAATATCTATAGGATTCATTCTTTTGTTTCTCTCATCACATCCAAGGTATTTGTTAGGATTTAATCATCTTCTTGCCCTTCATTCTTTAACTATGATACTACATCATCTTTAAAAACTAGATCTTGGACTACAGTTCAATAACTAAGACCAAAATATTTCAGTTTTTACATGGTAGATGATCAACTTGTTGGAAAATAAAAAATAAAAAAATAAAAATCGACCGTTGTAATTGATATATATTAATTTTTTCACTATCATGTGATGTTGGGAGAGTGATTTTCAGCAGGTTTGTGCAATTGTGCCACTCTCTAATCATATAACCATAAATTTTTTTTTTCCTTTTTCTTTTTCCTTGTTTCTGAGCAACAATCGGGGAAGGGACGAGAGGATGATAACACCAAAACAAAACATAAAGAAAGGGCTGGATAACCAAATTTTTGGAAAGATTAAGATGTTAGATGAGATGAGATAACTGTTGGTTCATTTTCTTCAAATTTGTATGCTATGAGATGGCACTGAATTGTAAAATATGTGTAGCATCTTGAATAATTATTTGTGTCTTGAAGTAAATCTCCATATGTAATTTGTTGATGTGATCCTTTCAATAAGAAATTTTGATAATGGCTTATCATTAGTAGTTCACTGTTGTTAGCGGAACACTGGAGGTCTGAAGAATTATCAAATTTCTTATTGAAATTCTGATAAGCTCTGAATTTTGCTGAGGTTCATACGAATGAATGCTTGGTCTTCAAAAAAAAAAAAAATTGGGCTTTATGTAGCTATGTAGTCTATGTTTTCCTTTCTGAATTTTGCGCTCTAACCAAATTGGGTGAAGAGCTTGAGCTTGCTTTTTCCTTTCTAATTTTGGAGCTCTAAGCCTTTAAGTTCTCTAACAATCTTTGGAATGCTTTTGAGCTTTTCATGTTAGTATGAAAAGTTTGATCATTATTATTTTTTTCATAATCCAGATGATCAGATGGATGCACCTACACCTACACCTATGGTTATTGGTACCTCTACACCTACACCTACACCTACACCTACATTATCAGTAGCTGCATCTTGTTATCCATCTCCTCCTATTGATAGTTAAATAGGTATTGAAGAAAGCATTGACGTTTAAAGTGATTCTGATGAGTTGGAGATGGATACACAAGGGATTAGATGTGCTGGTCATGGTGGACAACCACCACTCCCTAAGAACAAAAGAAAAAGAAATGTTTGGAAAAAATCCATAGTGTGGCAACATTTTACTAAGGATCTAGAAAGTCCTTCAGATAAACCTGTTGCACGTTGTAATTATTGTGGGCTTGTGTATAAATGTCACGGAAAAGGCAATGGTACCTCTAACATGTTGTACCATATCAAAGCATGCCAACGGTACAAGGCATTATTAGCTAATCAAGATGTATCTCAATCTAAGTTCACTTTTAAGTCTGTGCCAAGTGAGGGTGATGGTGGTACTGGTAGTTGTAAGAACCTAATGATTGCGAAGTTCTGTGAAAAAATCATTAGGGAGACACTTTGTGAGATGATTATTGTGGATGAAATACCTTTTTCAACTGTGGATAGGATGGGGTTTAAGAAATTGTTCAAGGTTCTTGAGCCTCGATTTAGGCCTCCTTCTCGCTATATATTGATGAGGGATTGTGTCAAGTTGTATATGCGAACTAAGCAAACAATGAAGACCAAGTTTTTGAAAACTTGTCAAAGGGCTTGTTTGACCACTGACACATGGACTTCGATTCAAAATATGAATTACATGTGCATCACTGGACATTTCATTGATCCTAGTTGGAAATATCGGAAAAGAATATTTCGCCAAGTGTTGGAACACAAGTGGTTAACGATTGCAAAAGAATTGGAGCAATGTTTGGAGGAATGAAGGATTCCTGGGTTATTGACAATATCACTTGACAATGCAAGTGCAAATGATACTACAGTTAATTGTTTTAAAAAGTGAACTATGGCCAATAATGGAGTTATTTGTCGCCATGAGTTTATTCATGTAAGGTGTTGTGCACATATTATCAATTTAAATGTGCATGAGGGATTGAAAGATGTAAATGATTCAATCATAAGGATTCGAAATATGGTGAAATATGTAAAGGGATCCCTTCAGAGATTGGCCATCTTCAAGTCTTGTGCGGAAATAAAGACAATTATCATGCTTCATTGGTTCTTAATGTTCCAACTCGATGGAACTCTACTTATATGATGTTGGATGTGGCAGAGAAGTATGAAAGTGTATTTGAACTAATGTTAGATGAAGATGTTGGTTTTAGGAACTACTTGTGTGAGGATGGTGGAGGGAGAAGGGGGTTGGGGGTTCCGCTTGATGAAGATTGGAAAAATGTTAGAAACTTTGCTAAATTTTTGCAAGTGTTTTATGAGGTGACAATTGAGATATCAGGTTCCTTGTACTCGACTTCTAACAATTATTTCAATATACTCCAAAATGTTTATAATACTTTGATTGAGTATTGTGAGAGTGATAATGATTTGTTGAGTTCCATGGCGATTAGGATGAAAATGAAATATGACAAGTATTGGGGAGACTTTGAGAAAATTAACCCCTTGTTGTTTGTCGTTGCTATGCTTGATCCACGTTACAAGATGATTATTTTAGAATTTTGGTTCAAAAGTAATGTAGGTTAATAAAAAGCAGAAAGGATTATCACCAAATTGAAGAATGCATTGGAGCAATTGTATAATCACTATGCTAAGAATGTTGGAGGAAGTGGGGACAAGTCAAATGAAGAGCAAAGTTGTGGAAATTTAGCCTCTGTGGGTGCGGGTACTTCTACTACTTCTAGAAGTAAAAAAGATGCTTTAACAGACTTCCATTCATTTCGGGCATCCAAAAATTTTGCATTGTGTCGGACAGAGATTGAAAGATATTTTGCAGAAGATGTTAAGCCACCATGTAAAACTTTTGATGCTTTGATGTGGTGGAAGATAAATTCATCAAAGTTTTCAGTTCTAGCTGAGGTTGCACGAGATGTCTTGGCAATTCTGATCACCACCGTTGCTTCCGAGTTAGCATTTAGCACTAAAGGTCGCGTCATAGATCCTTTTTGGAGTTCTTTAGCTCCGAAAAAAATGGAGGCTCTTATATGTACTCACAATTGGTTGAGATCTTCTTGGGTCAGTGAGCATGATGAGTTACATCTTCCTACCTTTGAAGATGAAGATAGCTACAAGCTTGACTCAGGTAATATTTGTTAATCATATTTGTTCATTGTTCCAATTATTCGATTGAATTGATTTTTACTATTTCTTTTAAAATTTTCTTGTGGTAGAAATTATGTCTGACTCCATCACATTTGGCAATGAGGCTTGAAGGATGTACTTTGTCACGTTGAAAGTAAGTGGTATGTTTTTCATCTTATTATTTTCTTGACACTTACTTGTTTGTGGTCTGATGGTCTTTTACTCTTTTTTATTGATCACTATATAGTCAATATTTATAACTTATGTTTTTTGATTTGTTTGATCATTGAAGGATCAAGGAAGCAAATTGAAAGTCATCACATGTCTGTTGGAGGAAGTTTTTATTTCTCTTCTCTTTTGGAGTTTTTGTTGGAGACTTGGAGCTGTAATTTTTAGCTTGTTACTATTAAATTATAGTTTTGTAACTTTTGTTTGAAATTCTGGAGCTTTTGGAACTGGTAATGTTTGGAATTCTGGAGTTGTTGCCTGTTGGTGGAAACTTTATAACTAATAAGTTTATACTTATTATTGTGAGTTGGTATTGAGATAGAGATAGAAGATATTCTTTTTGTTTGATGTGTGCTATGATGAATCCTGAATTTGATATTCTGATTTAGTAGAATATGCAAAGGATTTCTGAGCAAATTCTTTTAGAATATCTTTCATCAGTTTCAATGTTTCATGCATTTTTAATTTTTTTTCTTGCATTTTTTAGGATGATACAGATACTACTATTTTTTCCTTGCTTTTAGTCTTTAGAACATATGTTTTCCTACTTTTTTTTCTTGCTTTTTTAATCTTTTTCCCCGTAGGGTGCACTCGTGCAGCTAGCTAGTAGCTGATTCAGCTGAACATTAAGTTATTTTTATTCAAGTATTAATGTATTATTGAAGAAAGGTGGAGTAATTTTGTAATTTATTATGAATGTATGATTGTGGATTTGTGGACTGTTGTTTGCACTCAGCAGTCATTTTGCACTAAGTGCATAACTGCATTTGACTCATTTTGCAATTTGGACTTTGGAGTTTTGCACAAAGCAGTGAAAGCACAATTGCACATTTGCACTCACCGTGAATTGAGAATTCACTGAATTGGATTTTTCATTTTTATGTAATTATGTTATGTTTTCCACTGGACCACTTTTCCAGTTTTTTCAGTTTTTATGTATTTTTGTTTTTTTTTTTAAAAAAAAAAATTTATGTAAAAAGGACTCAAGGTATAAGAATATTCAATAATTTTGATTTTCATTTGAAATTTTGAATGGACTAGTAAGGCCACTAGCATTGGCAAGTGGTGGACAGTGGACTAGTGTCTAGTGGTGGGTGGTGCTGGCCCAGTAGCCCTGCTGGGCGGATGGGCCTGCTGGCAAATACTAAAAAATAAAGCATAAAGGCCTTAAAATTATTTTTAAAATTATTTTGAGTCTTTTTGACCCATTAAAAATTGAGGCCCAAATCAAGAAGGGCCAGAAGGCCCATTTTAAGGCTTAATCTTAACCTAAACCGATTAACTGACCGCCTTAACCGATCGTTAACCGACGCCTTAACTGACCGACTAAACCGAGTTAATCGAAAACTTCGAAAATTTTCCTTGTCAGTTAAATGTCGGTGAATTAACCGACTTAACCGACCAAGTTGGTTAATCGAACCAACTTAGCCAATTTAACCGCCTACCAAACCACTGCACACCCCTAGTCGTGTGAAAAACCTAAAACTGCTCTCCCTTTTCTGAGCTCTCCTTTCCCTCCCTAGGAAAGAATTTCTAGACAGTTTTTTACTGTTTATCTTTTTCATTTCTCTTTTTTTTTTTCATCTTCTCGTTCTACTTGATTTTCTTATACATTTGTTATGTCTAAAGAAGCTCTTCAAGCTTTAATTGACATAATGGTGGCTCTTGGGTTTGATAATCCAGTGTTGGAATCTATAGAAGAACCCCTTCCAAATCAAGAAGCTTTTGTACTCATCGGGAGGCTTCTTTCACCAAAACTAGTAACCACTCAAACTGTTCGAGCAACACTGGCAGTAGCATGGAGTTTTGCAGCTCCTATTGCAGTGGAAACACTTGCTCCTAATAAATTTTTACTAGGTGTTACTCATGAAGACGATTTGGATCGTATTTTGCGTTTTGGTCCCTAAAACGTCAAAGGATCTATGCTTTTGCTTCAACAATGGTCTCCTAATCTTGCTATTGCTGAATTTGAGCTAACTCAATCTCTGTTTTTGGTGCAAGTTCACGGTCTTCCTCATCAAAATATGACAACAAAAAATGCTATCAAGATTGGAAAAGGTCTGGGTATACTGATGGAAGCGGAAAACTTTTAGACTCCAAGGCTTTTATGTTGATAGTATCTTCGTTTCAGGGTTGATCTTAACACTGCTCGACCACTTAAACCTGGATTCCATCTTCCTCGTCCAAACAAGGAGCCATTGTGGATTAGTTTTCGTTATGAGAGGCTGGGTGATTATTGTACAATATGTGGTCTGATCGAGCATAAAAGAAACAATTGTTCAAATCACTCACAGGCTCTACCTCATATCATCTATAGCATTCCTCTAGAAGCAACTAGATCTTCAGATCCTAGACTAGTTTTTGTTCGAGAGGATTCAGATTCGAGTATGTCTTGTGAAGGACCGGCAAGTTCACACTCGGAGGTAACCTCTGATTTCTTGCATGGTGGTGAGTCATCTTACATGCGAATTGTTCCTAGACTCAGTCACTCGGATATTATTTGCCACATGTTGTCCCCCCCAGACTTGTCCTCTGAAAATACTATTGAGTGCACTCGAGTGGAGGATTTGGCTTTGTGTCATCAGAATCTGGATGTTTCAGTTGAGCATGAATCACAGGCTACCACGTACCCTAGTTCAAGAAATGTCACTATTCAGGTGACTCGAGATAGGGGTAAGGCGCCTCTTGTATATTCACATAAGCCAAAAAAGCTGCCTCCATTAATTGCTACTGATGTGTATTGTTCTAAGACTTATGGATCTACCCCTGCATCTTTTGATTCCACCATAACTCAGATTCAAGACTTATCTGAAGGCCCAAACCAAAAACATCCAGCCCAATTTATTGATTTTCTTTCATCTTGGGCTCAACCTACTTCCAACCCACCAAGTGAAAATATAATTCCATCTCAGCCTTTTTAGTTGTACCCACCACTTCAGCCCATTGGGCTACATCTTAATCCAAACCCATCTTCCTTTGAGCCTAATCAAATCAATTTGGATATTACTCCCACTTTTCCTAGCCTTCAAACAAATAAACTTAACCCAAAACCTGTTGTTAACCCATTTTCAAACACAATTTCATCTACTATCAACCCATATTTCCGCACCTAACACAAAGCTCCCAAATCACTTGCTAAAATGACAAGATTCCATCCTTACTATACTAGAAGTGTCAATCCCTCCTCCACCACCCATGCCTTCCCCTCCAACATCATCGGATATACCTTTTCTCAACCCAAAAAACGTGGCTAGCCCAATAGTGATGAAATACCTCTGGTTGCTTTGAAAAAACAAAAGGTGACTGAATATTGTACTACAAATTTATCTGGAATTTCTGGAATGGAGCTAACAGCTTTGTCTCTAACTTCTCTTAAATATTCTATACCACCTACTGCTTTAATGACTTTATCACTGGGCCATGATTCGGTTCATGGGAAGATGGTCCCTCCTTCTGTAATTGTGTCGAATTGTTCTGTATCATCTCCTTTGGCTAGTGCTGCTACCAATTCTCCTTTTGCAGATTCTCCTATTCGCCTTAACATGAATGTAATTCCACCATCTACTAGAAGATTCCTTAGAGAAGTTTGTGGAGTTTGTCATATTATTTCTGATTATGAGAAGGATACAGTAATGGATGACCAGGATTTCACTCAAATTGAAGAAAAAAGGGTGGACCAATCTAGTCTTCCTCCCCATCCATAAAACTCTTAGCTTGGAATTGCAGAGGGTTGACTCATGCCTCTGCAATCCGAAGTCTAAGAGTTAAGGTTAGGAAGTATTCTCTTGATGTTATATATTTATTAGAAACTAAAGCTACTCCAGCTGTTGTCTGTATAATTATGAACGATCTTGGCTTCTTTTTGATGGCCCATGTTCCTCCTATTGGCTCTAAAGGAGGACTTTTGTTAGCATGGTGTTATGGTGTTGAACTAGAATGTTTTTATTACTAATGTGAATACTATATATGCTTGGTGTTATTCTGACCCTGTTAATACCCCTTGGATGCTTTCTTGTGTTTATGGATCACCTTACTATCATAATAGACAACAATTCTGGGAAAATATTATGAAAATTGGAGATAGATTTTCTGGTCCATGGCTGTGCATTGGAGATTTTAATATGATATTGGATCAAACTGATATTTTCTTGGTTTGCCTTATGCTACTTCATCAAGATATTTTTTTTAGATCTTTTATGAATACTTGTGGTGTGATTGATCTAAGATTTTCTGGGAACCCTTTTACATAGTCAAATCATAGGGGGTCAAATCATAGGGAAGGTAGACATCTTATTAAACAGAGACTGGATAGGGGTGTTGCTTCTACTCAATGGTTTGAATTATTTCCATCCCACTCTATTTGTCATTTGCCTACTATCACTTCTGATCATAATCCGTTGATTCTAAATACTGCTTCTCTATCATTCTCTCTACCTAAAACTTTTAGGTTTGAGGAATTTTGGACTAAGCATCCTGAATGTCGTTTGGTTATTATAGCATCTTGGGATTCCTATATCAGTGGTTCTTCTGCTTTTGTCTTAGTAAGAAAACTAAAATCAACAAAGTATGCATTGAAGATTTGGAATAATTTGTATTTTGGGAATATTAAAAAAAAAAAAAACAATTCTATTTCCCAGCAAATTGATGATAACCAACAATCCAATTTCTCTCTACGCATGTATCAAGAAGAAATTTTCCTAAAGCAGGAATTGGACTCTCTGTTTATTCAAGAAAAAATTTTATGGAAAAGCAAATCTAGAGACACTTGGCTCACTTGCAAAGATTTGAATACAAAATACTTCCATATGTCAACTTTAATCAAAAGAAGATGTAACGCTATTGACTTTCTTAACTTGCCTTCTAGTGCATGGATTTCAGATAGAAGGAATATAGGCAATTACTTTGGTAATAATTTCGAGCAGTTATTCTCTTCCTATTTGCTTGTTTCTTCTAATGAAATGCTCAATCTTTTTGATAATGTTATCTTGGATGAAGAGAATATAGTGTTGTGTTCTATTCCTTTGAAAAAGGAAATTGATGTGTTCTTTTATTTACCAAAATATATCAATAATAAAATTAACCATTCACAATAGAACGAATCCTTGTAGGATAAGGCTATAGAGAAGGTGTCGAACCTCAAGGACTGTAAGGGTATTGCTATCAAGTTTTTCGAAATTACATAAACTTAATTAAAAAGATGTTTGATTTGATTTTTGTTTTCTAAAAATAAATACATAAAAGTAAAATACATAAATATAAAGTAGTAGTGATGAGAGAAAGAACAGGGGATTGATTTCACCACTCACCGCATAACAGTGGTTAATCATAAATTAACAAGGAAAATTCATATAATGCATGATATAGGGCTCGTTCACTCGAGTAGTCAATAAATTACCTCTAAAGAATAAGTATAATCCATCTTCAGTTAGCACGGACCGTCCTCCTAACCACTAAGATGCGGTATGACCCGTCTTCCCTAGGTATGGATTAGCTACGTCTTTAATAGCATACATACAATCAATGAAATAGTATAACCCATCTTCGGTTGGTACGAACTGTCTACCTAAATTACACTAAACTAGGGTGTAGTACAATCGTCTTCCCTAGACATGACCTATCTAACCCTCTTGATCACATATCAATTAAAACTATTGCATAACAATCATTCACATAACCACATAAAATATGAAGGATTGAGTTCTATCAATATAAAATACTTTTTCAGACAACCTAAGAAATTCATAATGAATGAATATAAACATTAAGATCAATTCTCACAGTCATACAACCATCATGCATATAGAAAATTCCAAATTAAAATACAATTAAACTATTGTTACTTAGAAAGGGCTACATCAACACCCTAATACGAATTTAGCCGCTCATCATGGTACTGGGATGGTCTCCTGCCATGTTCTTCTCCTCTTCAACTTGTCAAGCCTCCAAGAAGAATTTTCTGTCTAAAGCTAAGCACATGCACTCTTCTCTTGAAGCTTAGGGGTCTATTTATAGAGATTAGGAGAGTCCTAAAAGCTGTCAGAATTCCAGAAAAATCATCTCTTGAGTCTTCTTGTCCAAGTAGGAGATTAAAAGTTCAATACAGGTAGGAAAATGATTTCAAATTCGTCCAGAATTGTGGTCTTTTATTACGGGGCGATTTTGGCATAGTAAATATCCGAATAAGGAAAAATCTATTTCTGATTTATTTTTTTTATTTTTTATTAGCTTTCCAATGCTATCAATTTCATTGCAATCTGATATCTGAGCCAAAAGTTATAATAAAAAAACTGAGACATGTGCAGCATCCAAATTTGAATCCAAGCCAATTTTGACTCTTAGTCGAGAAATTATGATTTAATCATTCCCTTGATTTGATTAAACTTAACCACATCATATAAGTCTTCTGTTATGATTGGTTAAGCTTACCAATATCTTCTAGGTCTTATCAAAGTGTGCTTTAAGCCCAAAATCAATGGAATTAATTGCATCTTTATTTACAACCTGAAAACAATAAAACAACACAAAATCAAACAAATAACAATGTGAAGGAATTAACATATGCAAGTTAAGGGGCTTGAATGTGCAACATTCGACGCTTATCATACCCTTAAACTTACATATTGCTAGTCCCTTAGCAATTCAAAACAAGAAATAAAACTGAAAAACAACAAGATAAATCCTTCTTTCGTGGGATGTACGATTGTATTTAACGTATGCAACAAGCTTTTTAAACCCCTAGAACTTCCTAATGGACGAGTGAAGTCTCGTGAGGATTTGCCCAGAATGATACCCAAAAAAATTGTTCCTACCATGTTATCCCCAAGAATGCAACATCATAAAAATAATGGTTCTCATTCATTGGCAAGCTTAACAAAATAAACTTTATCTTCACAATTTCAGGGAATTAAAAATTAAGCTACTAACATGAAATTATGAGATACCACAAGATTCACCAAGTGTGAAGTGAACTTAACACAGTCATGGGGTTTCAAAATTAATCTCAATCATGAATGGTTCAACACTCAAAATTCGCTAGACTCCCCATTGGATAAAACAACCAAGGCATATATATTTATTATTATTATTATTTTTATATATATGTAGGTTGTGCAATGCTTAGCTCCCTTAAGCTTTCTAATTGACCCCTGTAACGAGTGTTAGGTCAATGACTCCCAAACCAAATGGTTTTATGGCACTAGGTGTAAAACACCCTAAAGACTTACTAACTCAAGTCAAAAAGGCTACGAAGATAAATTTAGCCATTTATCAATCAAGGTAAACTTCCACCTTTTGACGCGAATACTCAATGCTTAATGAGGCAAGAGATCCAGTTACTTAGTGAAAAGCTCAAAGTGATCAATATTATTCTTTTTTTTTTCTTTATACCAAGGTTATTCCTCTAATAAGTTAACCAGTTGCATCCAAGATATTGATAACAAACATAACTGATTTCAAATTTCATACCCCACAGACTACGTGCTAGTGTGCTTGTGAAAATCAAATTGAAAAAAGTAATATCTCATGCTGCCAAAGAAAATAACAAAACTTCTTAATTCCCTAGTCAAGTGATCATGTGTTCATCATGTTAAGCTTACCAATGAAATACAAATCAGAATTCAAAATCAACAACATGCTCAAGAATAACATAGCAAAATATTGGATAGTTTTTCGCTCTTTTATACCCCCAAACTTGAATCACACATTGTCTCCAATGTGTGTATAGAACTGAACATAATAATAAGATGATAGGAATACCTGAATGAGCAGATGTGGGGCATATCATACCCCCAAACTTGATTGTAAAAACACGTCCTGAAAAAGAGAGTGATACTGCAACCAAATACTTGTCAAGTTCAACACATTGTTGTAAAAATATAAACTAAGAATGAGGCAATAATGGAAAGGATAAACCTGGAAGGAGATCATGTACCCTGGAATGATAGAGAACTCAAGCGTACAGGGCCTGTGCTCGAACCTATGAAGCTGACTCATTTAGTCAAAACATGTTGGATCCGCCAAGCCAATGGAATCCACATCCTTGATGCGCTCAATGCTCTCTTACCCTTAAATTTAAAATTGAAGCACCAATCTTTCCTTTTCTTAGACCAAAGAAAATAAATTTTACCTACAGAAAAGTAATTTTGAATGTCCGCATATCGAGGTAGATTCTTATGAGCATTCTCAAACAGTTTCTCATCCGGAAGGGAATCATGAACTGGAATAAAATGAGGAAAATACACAAGGAAGTTTTCTACCTTGATGGTCTCTTTTTGCTCTTCTAACAGCCATAACAAACTACTCTCCTGACCTCTTGGTAAGTCATAAGCAATAGAGGCTCGGGGTTCATATGGCGTTTCGAGAATAAGAGTGGATGATGAAGGAGTCTCAGTGCTCACTTCCTCGCCTTTTGCCCGATGTAGAGCTTATGGGACCTCAATTTGCTCCTCCTTCATCTCTTCCACGTGAGTTTCGACCACTTCTCCATTCTTCATTGTGGCGATGGCTTGCTCATGATAAGAAGTACTCTCATCCACCATGTGGTGTCCATCAAGATTGGCCACTGACTGTCTTTGAAGCTCTTCTTCTTCTCTATTGAGGTGGTTCATGATTTGTTCAAAGTGAGCACCCATCCTGGCTTCCATCTCGGCGAAGAATTGGGGGGTATAATTTTCCTGGTGAGACTTCATAATCTGAGTTTGAGAGTCTCTTATTTGATCCATCTTTCTGTAACGCCCCGCTTTTACAAAAAGCGTAAGTGAAAATTTTCGAATTTCCACGAGACATTACTAACTTATCAGAGGTAATTATTGGCAACGGAATAAATGTAATATAAATTGGGAATAGGTTGACACCTCAGAGCTACTACTGAAATACCTCAAAATATATATATAATGAGCCAGTCAGCATAATTATACAGACAGTAATACCAGTCATGCCACACAGGGCTAGATAATTATACAAGCCAAATATCTATATATAACCGGAGAATTATAAGTATTGTCTTAAGTTAGGCTAATGGACTATAACAGGATAGTCCCAAAATATAGGCTATCCAGCCTTACAAAACTGAACCAGGAACCATCTATGTGTCGGGATAGTCCTGATAATCTTCTTCTTCTTCATAGCCTGAACCATTACAAATACCATACAAAGAGAAGAAAACAACATAAACACTAAAGTGAGTCCGCTGTTTCCAATAATAATATGAGTGCTGATTTATTTAATTAATGCAACACAATGCAATGGCCATATAATCACATGTATATACAAAATATAATCCATGATCGCGAGTCACAGACATAAAATGAACATAAACGTAATCATAAGGCAATGACAGTTTTAAGGGTATAGTTTTAGGTATTTCCCTTTTTCCACTACTTTGTTGGCCTTGGCACGGTTAGCGTGTTATTAGAAACCTTGGTTTCCTCACTTAACTTTTAATTATAATCTTTGGGAGCCTTGGCTCTTGGAAACCTTGGTTTCCCTGGTGACCTTGGTACACCAGTTTTTGTATTTATTATTCTTTTCAGGTATCTCCTCATTCACTGAGAACCTTGGAACTCATGTGAAGCCTCGCATACCCACCGTGGATCTTGATCCAACAGCTTGTTATTAGACAGGTTATTAGAAATAATAAAATATGCAAAACCACATGCGCAAACAAGTAAATAAAGCAGTAAACATAATATTATAAGAAAATCAACCAGCTTCGTCCTCAGTAAGTATAGAGATACTTACTAGTTTCTGCTCCAAATATTTTCCTTTACAACTGCATAACAATCATTATATGATGATAGCGAATTAATAAAGTATTCTTATGAAATCATTATTACTACGATATCTCTTCCTAGAAATTGCAACGGCTACCGAATTAAACATGATCTCTTATTTATCTATTTTAATGCTTACGCACCAACTCTTGTACTACTAGAATTACCCATCACATAACATACTTTAAAAATAAGAATACATTGTCATATAATCAAGCACACATATGATTTTACTCTTCTTTAATTCACACATCCTTATAACACACACCTAAATATTGCTCACCTCTTTCTCTTAATATATATATATACATATATCAAAACCTCAACATATTTACTCTCACACTTACATTTCTTGATCCATTTTTAAAACACAATTTATCCATTCTAAATTACTAATCTCATGTAGTAAATACTCATCCATATGCTTACACATATACTCACATGTAAGCTAGCCAACTTTCATACAACATGCATAATTAAAAGCAAGAGCAAGTCATGATTTCAAATAACAATAGAACTACTTGATCTAGGAGAAGTTTAAGGGAGAAAATACTCACCCAAAGTTCCCCAATAACTTAAAGAGTGAAAGAGAGTTGCTGGCCAAGAGAGTTCCACTTGCAAAGCTTGGTTTCTTGGTCTCAAAACAAAGGAGGTTTCCACTCACACTCTACCACTGATTTTGTGGGAGAATGAGGGTGGTTTTGGAGCTTAATTGGGCTTGCTAGGTGCTGGAAAGTGAGGTGAAAATGGAGGACTTTCGTGCTACTTCTGCAGTACTAGAGTGAGAGAGAGTTTTGGCTAGAGTTTTGTTTCTTCTTCATGAAAATCAACTCCCCATGCAACCTATATATAACACTCTTGAAGGGCTGAGATTTATCCAACAAATCATCATCTCAATGGCCGAATTTGAGCCAGCCAACACCTCAAATCCATAGCTCAAATCTCATAGGTGACTATTCCATATCTTAGCCCATGATTACATGATATCTAAGGAAATCTAGTTGGGCTTCAACCAAAATGGGCTAACTAGGCTAACTAAATATGGGCATGATCGTTTGGCATCAAGTACCACGTGTGGGTCCCAAATCATTAGGTGGAAAAATCAATGTTCGCAATTGGCGGAAACTGCACTGCACTGGGCGAAGTCGCTCGATCAAAAATAAAGTCGCTCGATCGACTTCGACCTATAATCGCTCGATCGACCAGAAAGTCGCTCGATCGACTTCACTTTACTGATCCAACTCTCTACATGCATAACTATATAACTCAATTAGACTAAGAGCAATTCTTAAGTCTTATATTTATGCACATATTTTGATAACTTAAGTGGGTTGTCTTTCCCGGGTATTACATCCCACCCTTCTTACAAAAATTTCATCCTCGAAATTTGCAATCATAAAAGACAAAATAAAGTCTAATATCAGTCAAGAAATAATAATTTCTTTCTTGTTACCTAGTCATCTTCATTGTCAGTGAAGATATCCATGGGTGACGCCGCAGGGATCTCCTTTGCCTGATCAAAAGGAGCTTCCTCCTCCTCCGGCTGGTGTTCTTCTTCAGGGGCAACATCTTCCATCGGAATATCCCATCCCATCTCATGATGTATCTAAGCCATCCTATCAAGTATTATTTTGTTAAGAGCCTGATTATTAAAGTAAGTCTGCTGCAGTAACATGAACTCTCCTACGGGGTCGAACACACCCAAAGGAATAGGTCCTAAAGCAAATAATCCTGGGGCCGCTGGCTGCTCCAAAGGAATATCAGCAGGTGCCGGTAGGTCCTCTGGAACATCAGGAGGTACTAACGGAAAACCAGGTGGCATAGGATTCCCTTCTGGATCCATGCCTGAAAGTCAAGGCAAATATATAACACAAATGTATGACATTTAAAAAAACATAGCAAGTATTTTAATCAAATACCACAAAGAGTTTTCAAACCTCAAAACAAATGTGGATATTTGTTCCTCATTTCATGTTCAAGTTCCCATGATGCTTCCTCAACGTCGTGGTTTCGCCATAGAACTTTAACTAGGGGAATAGTTTTGGTCCTTAGTCATTGCTCTTTGCGATCAAGAATTTGAATTGGCAGTTCTTCATACTTGAGATTGTCTTGCACTTGTAGAGGCTCGAAGTCTATGATATGGCGCGGATCATGAACATGTCTTCTCAGGGTTAAAACATGAAAGACGTCATGGATTCCAGATAAAGCTGGCGGTAACTCGACTTTGTACGCCACGGGGCCGATTACTTCTTTAACTTCGAAGGGTCCTACAAATCTTGGGCTCAGCTTTCCCTTCTTGCCAAATCTCATTACTCCTCTCATTGGCGAGACCTTTAGGTAGACAAGGTCACCCACATTGAATTCCAATTGACGGCGGTGCTTGTCTGCATAGTTCTTTTGCCGGCTCTGGGCTGTCAGCATCCTTCTTTGAATAACGGAGATCTTGTCCTTCATATCTTGCATCATTTCCGGCCCGATGAGATATTTTTCACCCACTTCATCCCAATATAACGGGGATCTACATTTTCGCCCATAAAGCGCTTCATATGGTGCCATTCCGATAGTTGCCTGAAAACTATTGTTGTAGGCAAATTCGACTAAAGGTAAATATTTGATCCACTTACCTTTAAAATCCAGCAAGCACAATCTCAACATGTCTTCCAAAATCTGAATAGTTCTCTCTGATTATCCATCAGTCTGAGGATGATAAGCAGTGCTAATGTTGAGTTTAGTTCCCAATGCGTCTTGCAAGCATTTCCAGAACCTAGAAGTAAATCGGGAATCCCTGTCGGATACAATAGAGACAGGCACTCCATGTAATCTGACGATGTCTCTAATGTAAATTTCAGCTAACTTGGGTACCAGATCGGTGATATGAAATGGAATGAAATGAGCACTTTTGGTAAGCCTATCGATCACAACCCAAATGGAATCTTGGCCACCGGGTGCCTTCGGTAAGCCTACAACAAAATCCATGGCAATCTAATCCCACTTCCATTCCGGAATACTTAAAGGTTGAAGAGGCCCTGCAGGTCTCTGATGTTCAGCTTTCACTTGTTGGCATACATGACATTGGGCCACGTATTCATCAATATCTCGCTTCATGCCCTGCCACTAGAATTTCTTCTTCAAATCTTGATACATCTTGGTACTCCCCGGATGAATTGTATATCGCGTTTTGTGGGCTTCATCTAAGATATCTCTTCTCAGTTCTACATCATTAGGTATGACAATCCTAGTGTCACCCATTCTCAACAAACTGTCATCCGCGAAATAAAATCCAAAAGCGCTGCTATGATTAGCCTTCCTCACCAATCCTTGCACTTCAAGATCATTCTCCTGGGCCACTTTGATTCCATCAAAAGTTAGAGGATGAATAACCAAAGTTGCTAAGACTGCTTGCTCCTCCGAAACGTTCAGTTGAATCACTTCTAGACGTTGAGCCAGTTGATCTGGGGTGGTGATAGAACTTAAGATTCTACCGCACGACTTCCTGCTTAACGCATCTGCTACAACGTTTGCTTTCCCGGGATGGTACATGATATTGCAATCGTAATCTTTGATTAACTCAAGCCACCTTCGCTGCCTCATATTCAATTCTTTTTGCGTGAAAATGTACCTGAGACTCTTGTGGTCGGTGTAGATCTCCACTGTCTCTTGAAGTAGGTAATGTCTCCAAATCTTCAACGCATAAACGATGGCTGCAAGTTCCAAATCATGCACAGGATAATTTCTCTTGTGGTCCTTCAGTTGTCTCGACGCGTAGGCGATCACCTTGCCTTGCTGCATGAGCACGCAACCTAGGCCTTGAAGAGATGCATCGCTAAAGATAACAAATTTCTCTGACTCCTTGGGAAGGGTCAGGACAGGTGCAAATACTAACCTTTGCTTCAGCTCTTGAAAGCATTCCTCACATTCATCGCTCCAGATGAAATGAGCATTCTTCTTCGTCAACGCAGTTAAAGGCCTTGAAAGTTTAGAAAAACCTTCAACAAATCTTCAGTAGTATCCCACAAACCCTAAAAAACTCTGTATCTCATTTACATTCGATGGTCGCTCCCAATTGGTCACCGCTTCAATCTTTCTTGGGTCAACTGCTACTCCATCTTTCGAAATTAAGTGACCTAAGAACGAGACTTCCTTCAGCCAAAACTCGCACTTCTTAAGCTTAGCAAAAAGCTTCTTCTCTCTCAAGACACTCAGCACTGTCCTCAAGTGCTCTTCGTGATCTTTGCTAGTCGCAGAATAAACTAAGATGTCATCTATGACCACCACCACAAACCGGTCAAGGTACTTGTGAAACACTCGATTCATTAAATCCATGAATACAAAAGGTGCATTAGTCACTCCAAATGGCATGACTAGGAACTCGTAATGTCCATAACGCGTACGTATTGCCGTCTTCGGAATGTCTGCTTCCTTTACCTTAAGCTGGTGATACCCCGATCGAAGGTCGATCTTGGAGTATACCACAGCTTCCTTCAATTGATCAAAGAGATTGTCAATCCTTGGTAACGGATACTTGTTCTTGATTGTCACTCGGTTGAGTTCGCGATAATCAATGCACATACGCAGGGATCCATCCTTCTTCCTTACAAACAGAACGGGTGCTCCCCATGGTGAGACGCTAGGGCGAATGAAACCCCGGTCTACCAAGTCTTCAAGTTGCTTCTTCAGCTCCTTCAATTCTGATGGCACCATACGGTATGGTGCTTTATGAATGGGTTGAGTTCCTGGCATCAGATCGATAGAGAACTCGATTTCTCGATCAGGTGGCAACCCAGTTGAGATCTCGGCGAAAACGTCTGGATATTCGCGCACTACAGGTATATCTTCCAGCTTACGTTCTCCTTCTGACTCAGCCCTGACATAGGCTAAAAATGCTTGTGCACCACAGCTAATGCTTTGCCTTGCTTGAATAGCAGAAAGAAGAGGTGGAGTGGCTCGTACTCGAGATCCATAGAATTTTAATTCCTCTTCGCTCGGGGAGCGAAAGACAACTTCTTTCTTTCTACAGTCGATATTGGCATAGTGCTTTGACAACCAGTCCATTCCTAGAATTACATCAAAACCTAACATTTGAAATACGGCTAGGTTTGCCGGTAGAACTCTATCTCCAATGACGATAGGGCAGTTCTCAATGGATTTCCTACAAGTAACTATATTCCCAGTAGGTGTGAATACAGTTATGCTTTGGTTCAAGGGTCGAGGAGTCATGCTACATAATTTAACGTATGTAGATGATATGAAAGAATGCGTTGCACCTGAATCAAAAAGAGTACTCGCTACTTTACGAAAAAGAGGAATGGTACCTGTTACCACATCCGCATCCTCTTCGTCACCTTCGACTCCTCCTCCGGGCATAAGAGAATACACTCGTGCCTGAGTTTCGTTTCCTTGAAGTTTCGCTCCTCCCGCAACCTTCATAGGGCAATCCTTCAGAAAATGCCCAGGCTTACCACATCTAAAACATGTGGATGCTCCTTGCTTACAATCCCCTATGTGTGTCCTTGCGCATTTGCTGCAGACGGCCTTCTGATTCGGAAAATTCTTTCCCAGGGTAGGCTTAGAGCCACTTCCAACGGCCTGCCTCTTGACTGGGTGTATTATCTGCTGCTTTGAACATTTCTTCAATTCGTATGCTGCGGCTGATTCCCGTATTCCTCTTTCAGCTAGGGATGCAACTTCTACCAATCTGGCGTATTCCTTTTTTTCCAGGCAGATCACTCTTTCTCTGATACGAGGGTTGAGGACATTCTCGAATCGTTCCGCTTTCGTTTCTTCGTCAGGGATAAGATTGGCTGCGAACCGAGCTAACTCCATGAATCTGGCGGAATATTGCTCTACAGTCATGTCACCTTGGACTAAATTCTGGAATTCTATCGCTCGTAGTTGCCTCTGAGATCGAGGGAAAAACCGTCGATTATACTCCTCCTTAAACATCTCCCAGGTAATTACTGTTCTTTCCCCAAGCAGCACCTTCCTTGCAGTCCACCATCTCTTAGCTTCGCCTGTCAACTGCAGTACAATGTACTGAACCTTCTGCTTGTCTGTACAACCGAGGGTGGTGTACAGTACATCTATATCTGTGAGCCAAGCCTCTGCAACATTCGGCCCTTCTGTTCCTTCAAAAGTTCAGAAGTGATAGCTAGCAAAATCGCGTAATGAACAATCCACGGGTTCGGCTCGTTCATTGGGTCGTGGAATTCGTGATATCACTTCGGCCAATTGCCTAGTGGTGTCAGCTATAAGTTGTACTAAAGCTGGGTGTATGCCATCATTGAATGGTGGCGGTGGAGGTGGGGGTGGCAGATCCTCCTCACCATTTTCTTCAGGACGAGGAACACAATTAGAGTCATAGAGGGGGCGGCGTCTAGGAGGCATGATTCTGTGTTTTAAAGGAACAGTTATTCCACATTTGTTGGATACTAACATTCCTTTAAGCGACTATACAATGTTTAAAACCAAACAATAAACTAACAACTTAACTATTTAACAATCAGCCACTGATAAAGATTTCATAAATAAATCATGTTATAAATAATTGTAACACTCAAATTACTCAAATAAACAATGATCGTAAACCACAAAATTCTAAGTGCACATATACATTTACCTATTTTATTCTTATTCTAACTCATGAAATTCAAATTAATATCTAGCATATACATATATATATGCAAGCAAGAATACTTTTATGTCCCTATAGCTCTGTGTGCCTAGGTCTTATGCTAAGGTCAAACCTAAGGTCCTCAGAGCAAACTGCTCTGATACCAAAATGTAACGCCCCGCTTTTACAAAAACCGTAAGTGAAAATTTTCGAATTTCCACTAGACATTACTAACTTATCAGAGGTAATTATTGGCAACGGAATAAATGTAATATAAATTGGGAATAGGTTGACACCTCAGAGCTACTACTGAAATACCTCAAAATATATATATAATGAGCCAGTCAGCATAATTATACAGACAGTAATACCAGTCATGCCACACAGGGCTAGATAATTATACAAGCCAAATATCTATATATAACCGGAGAATTATCAGTATTGTCTTAAGTTAGGCTAATGGACTATAACAGGGTAGTCCCAAAATATAGGTTATCCAGCCTTACAAAACTGAACCAGGAACCATCTATGTGTCGGGATAGTCCTGATAATCTTCTTCTTCTTCATAGCCTGAACCATTACAAATACCATACAAAGAGAAGAAAACAACATAAACACTAAAGTGAGTCCGCTGTTTCCAATAATAATATGAGTGCTGATTTATTTAATTAATGCAACACAATACAATGGCCATATAATCACATGTATATACAAAATATAATCCATGATCGCGAGTCACAGACATAAAATGAACATAAACGTAATCATAAGGCAATGACAGTTTTAAGGGTATAGTTTTAGGTATTTCCCTTTTTCCACTACTCTATTGGCCTTGGCACAGTTAGCGTGTTATTAGAAACCTTGGTTTCCTCACTTAACTTTTAATTATAATCTTTGGGAGCCTTGGCTCCTGGAAACCTTGGTTTCCCTGGTGACCTTGGTACACCAGTTTTTGTATTTATTATTCTTTTCAGGTATCTCCTCATTCACTGAGAACCTTGGAACTCATGTGAAGCCACGCATACCCACCGTGGATCTTGATCCAACAGCTTGTTATTAGACAGGTTATTAGAAATAATAAACTATGCAAAACCACATGCGCAAACAAGTAAATAAAGCAGTAAACATAATATTATAAGAAAATCAACCAGCTTCATCCTCAGTAAGTATAGAGATACTTACTAGTTTCTGCTCCAAATATTTTCCTTTACAACTGCATAACAATCATTATATGATGATAGCGAATTAATAAAGTATTCTTATGAAATCATAATTACTACCATACCTTTTCCTAGAAATTGCAACGGCTACCAAATTAAACATGATCTCTTATTTATCTATTTTAATGCTTACGCACCAACTCTTGTACTACTAGAATTACCCATCACATAACATACTTTAAAAATAAGAATACTTTGTCATATAATCAAGCACACATATGATTTTACTCTTCTTTAATTCACACATCCTTATAACACACACCTAAATATTGCTCACCTCTTTCTCTTAATATATATATATACATATATCAAAACCTCAACATATTTACTCTCACACTTACATTTCTTGATCCATTTTTAAAACACAATTTATCCATTCTAAATTACTAATCTCATGTAGTAAATACTCATCCATATGCTTACACATATACTCACATGTAAGCTAGCCAACTTTCATACAACATGCATAATTAAAAGCAAGAGCAAGTCATGATTTCAAATAACAATAGAACTACTTGATCTAGGAGAAGTTTAAGGGAGAAAATACTCACCCAAAGTTCCCCAATAACTTAAAGAGTGAAAGAGAGTTGCTGTCCAAGAGAGTTCCACTTGCAAAGCTTGGTTTCTTGGTCTCAAAACAAAGGAGGTTTCCACTCACACTCTACCACTGATTTTGTGGGAGAATGAGGGTGGTTTTGGAGCTTAATTGGGCTTGCTAGGTGCTGGAAAGTGAGGTGAAAATGGAGGATTTTCGTGCTACTTCTGCAGCACTAGAGTGAGAGAGAGTTTTGGCTAGAGTTTTTTTTCTTCTTCATGAAAATCAACTCCCCATGCAACCTATATATAACACTCTTGAAGGGCTGAGATTTATCCAACAAATCATCATCTCAATGGCCGGATTTGAGCCAGCCAACACCTCAAATCCATAGCTCAAATCTCATAGGTGACTATTCCATATCTTAGCCCATGATTACATGATATCTAAGGAAATCTAGTTGGGCTTCAACCAAAATGGGCTAACTAGGCTAACTAAATATGGGCATGATCGTTTGGCATCAAGTACCACGTGTGGGTCCCAAATCATTAGATGGAAAAATCAATTTTCGCAATTGGCGGAAACTGCACTGCACTGGGCGAAGTCGCTCGATCAAAAATAAAGTCGCTCGATCGACTTCGACCTATAATCGCTCGATCGACCAGAAAGTCGCTCGATCGACTTCACTTTACTGATCCAACTCTCTACATGCATAACTATATAACTCAATTAGACTAAGAGCAATTCTTAAGTCTTATATTTATGCACATATTTTGATAACTTAAGTGGGTTGTCTTTCCCGGATATTACACTTTCTCATAAATTTCATCATCTGATCTTGAAAGTTAGAACTCATCAGAGGAGGTGGTTCAACCTGAGATTGCTGTTGTGGCGACCAGTAGATGGGAGATGGCTCGTCTTTGTGAGCATCCATCTTGGCTTCTATCTTGGCAAAGAATTGAGAAGTATATTGTTCCTGTTGAGATTGTTGTTGTGGAGACTAGTAGATGGGAGATGGCTTCTCTTCGTGAGCTTCTATCTTGGCAATGGATTCAGAGTGAGAGTTCAATGTCTGACCGAGAGAGGTCACTGTCTGAGTGAGTTTCTGATTGATCTCACCCATAAGTTTCAATATCTGAGCTAGAACGTCAGAAGCTGACTGAGGAGATGGTGTAGCCTGAGAAGAAGGCTGCCAGTTATCCTCAAAGTTAGTACAATATGGAGATGATTGTGGGGAGGATGGAAGTTAGAAGGTGGATAGACCACTTGATCATTGAACTGCGGATATGCCTGATGGTACAGTTCATGAAATTGTGGAGCATAATTTTCAGGAGCTTGAGCTTGCCACGAGATATTAGACTGGTTACTCCATGCCAGGTTATAGGAATGAGAGGAATGGTCATTCCTCGGTCTAGAGAACTGTGTGTTCATATGCTCATAAGAATAGTTAGAAAATTGTCCTGTAGTAGGACAATCTTTAACATGGTGTTAAGGACTATAGCAATATGAACATGGTCCATGGGATGTTGGAATGTCTCCCCATATGAACTAAATTGACAAAAATAAAAACAAAAATTGAAAAAAAAAATAAAAATAAAGAAACCAAAAGTAAAAATAATAATAATAATAATAAATAAAATAAATAAAAACAAAGTAAAAATAATAATAATAATAATAAATAAAATAAATAAAAACAGAAAAGAATCAAGTTAAATTCAATCTTTAAAACTTAATAACATAACCGTTTGCAGTCCTCGCCAATGGCGCCAAAAATTGATGTGGTCTTTTGTTTACCAAAATATATCAATAATAAAATTAACTATTCACAATAGAACGAATCCTTATAGGATAAGGCTATAGAGAAGGTATCGAACCTCAAGGACTGTAGGGGTATTGCTATCAAGTTTTTTGAGATTAAATATAACTTAATTAAAAGGATGTTTGATTTGGTTTTTGTTTTCTAAAAATAAATACATAAAAGTAAAAAACATAAATATAAAGAAGTAGTGATGAGAGAAAGAATAGGGGATTGATTTCACCACTCACTGCATAACATTGGTTAATCATAAATTAACAAGAAAAATTCATATTATGCATGATATAGGGCTCGTCTCACTCGAGTAGTCAAGAAATTACCTCTAAAGAATAAGTATAATCCATCTTCGGTTAGCATGGACCTTCCACCTAACCACTAAGATGCGGTACGACTCGTCTTCCTTAGGTATGGATTAGCTACGTCTTTAATAGGATACATACAATCAATGGAATAGTATAACCCATTTTCGGTTGGTACGAACTGTCTACCTAAATTACACTAAACTAGGGTATAGTACAATCTGTCTTCCTTAGGCATGGCCTATCTAACCCTCTTGATCATGTATCAATTAAAATTGTTGTATAACAATCATTCACATAATCACAGAAAATATGAAGAATTGAGTTCAATCAATATAAAAGACTTTCTAAGACAACTTAAGAAATTCATAATGATTGAATATAAACATTAAGATCGATTCTCACAGTTATACAACCATCATGCATATAGAAAATTCTAAATTAAAATACAATTAAACCATTGTTACTTGGAAAGGGTTACATCAACACCCTAGTATGAATTTAGCCGCTCATCGTGGTGCTGGGATGGCCTCCTGCCATGTTCTTCTCTTCCTCTTCAACTTGTCAAGTTTTCAAGAAGAATTTTCTATCTAAAACTAAACACAAGCACCTTTCTCTTCAAGCTTAGGGGTCTATTTATAGAGACTAGGAGAAGCCTAGAAGCTCTTAAAATTCCAAAGAAATCGTCTCGAGTCTTCTTGTCCAAGTAGGAGATTGAAACTTCAATCCAAGTAGGAAAATGATTCCAAATTCGTCCAAAATTATGGTCTTTTATTGCGGGGCGATTTTGGCATAGTAAATTTCCGTATTGGGAAAAAGCTATTTCTGACATATTTGTTGCATTTTTTTAATTACCTTTCAAACGCTACTAATTTCATTGTAATCCAATATCTGAGCCAAAAGTTATAATCAAAACACTGCGATGTGCATAATTCAAATTTGAATCCAATTTGATTTTGCCTCTTAGTGGAGAAATTATGATTTAATCATTCCCTTGATTTGATTAAACTTAACCACATCATATAAGTCTTCTATTATGATTTGTTAAGCTTACCAATATCTTCTATGTCTTTTCAAAGTGTGTTTAAGCCCAAAATCAATGGAATTAATTACATCTTTATTTACAACCTGAAAACAATAAAACAACACAAAATCAAACAAATAACAATGCTAAGGAATTAACATATTCAAGTTAAGGGGCTTGAATGTGCAACATTTGACGCTTATCATAAATTTTTGAGACTCTTATCAGTATTGGTGCAACTAAAGCTCCGGGACCAGATGGGTTCACTGCTTTATTCTATCAAAAATATTGGAGCATCATCAAGGAAGTGGTCTTAAATTGCGTATGGGATTTTTTCAAAAAGAATCATTTATTGAAGGAGCGGAATCATACGTTTATTGGTCTTATGCCCAAAAGGTTGGGTCCTTTCTCAATCAATCATTTCCGGCCGATGAGTCTTTGTAATATTATTTACAGGATAATTTCGAAGATCCTGGCGAATAGATTCAAAGTTCTTCTCCATCCTTTTATTTCTCCAAATTAGTCTGCCCTTGTTCCATCCAGGACGATTCAGGATAATTCTATTTTGGCACATGAACTGATTCATTCTATCAAATCAAAAAAAGGAAGAGGACGGCTTATGGCAGTCAAATCGATACGGAGAAAGCTTTTGACCGAATGAAATGAGATTTCTTATTATCCATTCTTACAAAACTGGGGTTTAATTCTGTTAGGATAAATTGGATTCGAATATGTATATCTTCTACTTCCTTTTCCATTCTTATATACGGCAAGGGCATCCCCTATCCCCCTTTTTGTTTATTCTTGGTACTGAGGCTTTATCAAGAATAATTCATCAACAAGAAACTTGTACAGAGGCAGTTTCCATTAAATCCAATCTTGAGTTATATTGTTCTTGGTCAGGGCAAAAGGTAAACATTGGCAAGTCTTCCCTCTTATTTAGCAAAAACACTCTAGATTCAACAATTCGAAGTATCAAAGGAATCATTCCTTATAAAAAGGCTTCTTCATCTTCTTGTTATTTAGGCCTTCCATTTATCATTGGGAAATCAAAAAAAGAAGCTTTTCAACCTGTTCTGGTTAAGGTGTTGAATAAAATTGAAGGATGGCGAGCTAAGCCTCTTTCTCAAGCTGGTAGGACTGTTCTTATCAAAGTCACTGCAGCTGCAATTCCATCTTGTACAATGAGCACTTATATGCTTCCTATTTCTCTTTGCAATACTCTGGATAGAAGTTTTAAAAATTTCTAGTGGGGTTTCCCTAAAGACAAATCAAGAAATTTATCTCTTAAATCTTGGAGTTCTATTTGCATGCCTCACAACCAGGGAGGTTTGGGGATCCAATATACGAAATCAACTAATTTAGCTCTCATAACAAAACTTGGTTGGAAAATTCCTAACAACTCTGAGAATACTTGGGTGCAGTTACTCCAAAAGAAATATATCAAATATGGGAATTTTCTCACTTCCCCAACTCCTATTTTGACTTCTTGGTTCTGGAAGGGTATACAAAAGTGTAAATCTATTAACCAATCAGGATCATATCTTCAAGTGGCTGTCAATTCTGATTTTCCTATCGGGACAACTTTGTGGGTTCCAACTTTACCTCATTACAAGCCTCTGCTGAAATTCCCACATAATTGGAACTTGCCAATTGGATTTATATCAGATTTTATTCTTCCAGGAACTGGAAAGTGGAATCATTGAGCCCTTGATATGCGTTTTGATAGCATCTCGGCCCAAGAGATTGCAAAAATCCATATTTCTTCAAATACGGAGACTAAATTTTTCTGGACATTTTCTACTTCAGGACAATTTACAACTTCTTCTACTTATCTTGCTATCCAAAGTAATCATCATGTTACTCCTATGATGCCAGGAACTTCTGCTAATTTTTGGAAGAGTATTTGGAAGTTGAATCTCAATGACAGATTGAGGTTATTTATCTAGAAAATAGCATGGAATTTATTTCCCACTACGGAACGGATGAATGCTATTTTTTCTTCTCCAGATATTGTTGTTGTATTTCCTCTTTGCAAAGGTGGAGAAGATTTTATCCAGCATTTATTCTTTAAATATATTTTTGCCCGAGTAATATGGCAACGTTCTTTGTGGCCAATTGACTCGTTGTCTTTCAACTTCACTAATATGTTGGATTGGATTAAACTAATTATCTCTCCTGGAGCGACTCTCAAAATTCCAAAGGAGGATCATTATCGATTCCAAATTTTTGCAGTAGTGGCTTGTGATTTTCTTTGGTCTACACGAAACAAGGCTTATCATGAGAATCTTTCTTTTGATGCTCTTAATCTTTATAGGAAAATTATCAAAGTATCCCTGAGCATATGGCGGCTTGGAAGAATATTTCCATTCCAATTGAAGAAAAATGGATGCCACCTCCGCTGCAATGGTTCAAAATCAATTTTGATACAACAATATGAGATAATTTTTCGGCTCAAGCTGCTGTGTGTCGGGATCATCTAGGACATATCATCAAAATGGACACCAAGATTAGCTCCCAATGTCTACCAAATATGGGAGAAGCTCTAGCAGCAAATCTTGCTGTTTCATTAGCTATTTCTCTAAATATCCAACGGTTCATTCTAGAAGGTGATTCGCAGATTGTTATTCTTGCTCTTCAAGAACCAGAAATTGCTTAAGATTGGCGAATTTCATTAACTATCCATCATACTATTGACTCTATTCTTGTTGATTCTTTCTTGACAGCACGGAAGGTCAATAGAAGTGCAAACTTCTGTACTCATTATGTAGCACATTGGGCCGCAGCCAAGGTAACAGCTAGTAGCATTCCCACCTATCCATTGATCAATACGAATAGTCAATGGGAAGGATCCACCTTTCCATTAGTTTGGATTGTCTCTATTTACAATATGTTTTAGATAATGGTTTATTTTTGTTTTAAACTTTGGAAAGACCAAAGCTTTAGTTTGTAATCTCGTTTTCAAGTATCTATAAAAAATAAATTAATTAATTACCCAGTCCTAGCTCACGCCGACCCAACATTATTCAACAGCATGCAACATTCTTTTAGTTTCTTGGACCAGAATTATTTATTCTTTGCTTTTTCTTTATGCATGCTGTCATTTTACTTTAAATCTTCTTCTTTTATATTTTTCATTTGCATGTTAATTAATAAATATTGTTTATTGCTCGATGGAAATAGTTGACTAAACAGATCGAGTGAACTGAACTGTGAACTCCAAATTCCATGAATATACCATTTTTGGAATCCCGTGGCTGGTGGGAGTCATCAATGACAAAGGAGAGGAGAATCCGGCGTTCATTTTGGCATACAAAACTTCATCTTTTTTTGTTTGAAAATTTTTTGGAATACAAAACTGGGGCACCGCAAAACATGAGATATTTAATTATATGTATTCAGGCTTTTTTTACATTGAATGGTGTAAAAAATATTATATATTAACGATATGACATATTTTTGATGTAACTAAAAAAATTTCGATATTCCAAAAAGCTTTTTCATCACTTTGTAAGAGATAATTTTTTTTTATTAAACTAAAAGACAATTTTTTGCTCAAAATTTTTATACGATAAAAAGTGTAAGAACTGATAAAAATATATTCAATTCTCATTGTTAACATATCACATTTTTAATTTTTTCACGCCGTTCGATACATAAAACAACTTAAATTCACATAATTTAAAAATTTATAATTGAAAAAAAAAAAAAAATTTATAAGAGGTCCCAATAAGTTGTACCCCCGCCCCTTATAACTTTGGAAATAGTTGTTTCGTTTAATTCCATGGTCACGTTGATTGAATTATGCTTTTAATTAGTCAATACAAATTAAAGGAAGCTCTTCCGTCCGTTCCAATGTCATTGTTACCCTCATGATGACATCATTAAATCCATCACCATTGATGTTGTCCTTAGTGACGATAATGACGATTGATTAATATAATATTCCATCGCGCGGCCTTTCTTCTTACCCTTAGTAGGGTGATGCACTCTACCAACCTATTTACTCTGAAGACATTCTTCATTTTTAAATAAAAGGATAGTTTGATGTAAAGGGTTATTTTTTACGGTCGATTTAATTAAATAATTTTTTTTAGAATATTTGGCTACTCTTGTCTTAGATTTAGTTTGCTCGAAGCAGATCTGCTCTTTAACTATTTTTATATATAAGTTAATAAGGTTACCAGAAGATGAAAGTCATAAATAAAACTTTATTGTAAAAATTTTGTTTGTATCTAGGACTATGTAACTTTATATAACATGTGGCAACATGTGGCTATAATTTTACAGGGCTTTATGCTTTGTGATCTAATAGCTTTATATTTGTGATCTTTGATCAATGAAATACGCATATCTTTCGTTAAAAAAAAAAATGAATGTTATTAATTTTATGACCAAAATTTAAAATTAATTCATTTAGTAATATATGTGCATTTCATTAGAATATTCAAAAAAAAAAATATTTGATTGATATTGAAATATTTTATATTTACAAATTAATTGTAATCAAATATTAATATTGTAATTAAATTATAGAAATTTAATTACAATACTTATATTTACTCTATACCTTATAGTTAAATAGAGACCTTTTGTATGGTTCAATGTAGCATGCACTAAATTTTGAATCCGACGAATAGGTGCAGCGTCCAATTCACCGGCTAGTATTGAAAGCAGCATGAAAGATCCGCTTTTCGGCTTATCCGAATTAAAGGGTAGATGCAATATTATGGGCTCTCACAGCTTTTACTGACAAACTTCAGAAAATCACCGGTCGGAATCATATACAGGGAGTAATAGTTTAAAAGACAATCAAAATAAATTTTGATTATAATCTTAATTGATCCAAATTCAGTGGTCGAGATTTATTTTTTGATTAAATAGTGTATTGACGACTTGTTGATGAAATAAGATGATTATATATATTTGAAATGTAAATAAGAAGAATGCTCGAAAAGTTATAGCAAGAAAAAAAATTGGAATACTTTTGACAAAATAGACCCAAAACCCTGTTAACTACTTTTGATATCATTTATACAAAGAATATATTTGTAATTTTGTAGCATGCTGTTACAAAGTCAGAACTTAGTCCAAATTATATTTAATTTCCAAGAGCTCTAGCTGTTATAGGAGGAAAAAAAAAAAAAAAGCTGTAGTTTTTATTTATTTATTTATTTTTATGAGCAAAAATAGCTGTAGTTGATACAAATTGCGCGTTTCACCTTTCGGTGGCTATATAGGCAAAAGTGAAGTTTTTTTGGCTTGTGTTTTGCTATCGAAAGGTCAAAGGTACGTTGGAAAAGGATAAGAAGGAAAGAAAGAAAGAAAGGAAGGGTGGGAAGTGTTGTTACAGTTTTTGGTATGATGATGTGTCGACTTGTGATTTGTTATCAAGAGATTTGCAAAAGAATAAACTGCTTGTCGGGGGTGCTGAACGTTCTCACTCCAATGCTTAAGTTAGATTCTGTAAAATTTGGGAGTATTAAGAGCATAATCAATTCAGATATCAGAGAGTCATTTTATACTTGGGGTAGTAGCCTATTTATAGGCATACAATTATGAGATTACTGGAATGCACTGATGTAGTTTTATTTGGAGTCTCATCCCTAGATTGTATGGGCTCAGACTTATCTTTCTGGGAGTCCAATTTAAGTATGATACTTTTGCTAGCCAATTTTAAATAGGGAGCATTATCTTATCCCATATTTTGTCAGACAAGACTCTCTCGTAGGAAACTCAAGAAAGTCCTTTCGCAGTTTGCTAGAGATTTACGTGGTCAAACCTTATCCTATAAATCCCGGTCATAGCCTTCAAGTGATATTTAAATAGTTTCAAGATGACCTCGATGAGGACTCCCCGAGACCATTCAATATATCTTGAGAACATATCCGAGACAGGCTGATCTCGAGATCTTTGTACTTCGAGACAATTGTTTCCCAGGACTCTGTAATAAATATTCGAGACGTTGGTAACCGAGCGGGTCAAGTTGGGTCGGTCAGACCAACTGGGCCCCTGAATAGGCTATGGGCCTACTTAGTTTTGAAAATGATAATTTCCTAAAGAAGGCATATATATATATATATATATAGGATTAGGTCTAGATTCGAGAACACTGAGAAACGAATTCTGGAAAATGGAAAACGTGCGTAAGGTTAGTTGACTTGTCTATTCATTGAAATAAGAGCAGGACGCGAGTTATCAGTAAACTTACTGTAATTAATTAAAACTTAAGTAATATTGGACTTTAATCTACTCTTCACATGGGTAGCATGATCAGCAAGAAGAACTTTTAAGGGTTTCAGACGAAAATGTGTTTGATCAGTAACGGCCAGTTGGCTTCAGCCACCGACCTTGTACGTCCAGTAACTAATTATCACTCTTTTCAACTTCACCTGTATCATGAAGTGAACGGTGCCTGGAAACTTGAGTGTCTCATTGACCTTCCTGGCCTAATGGAAATCGGATGAGCAGCAGTGGCTAACAATAGTGCACTCCAACTGAGCAATTAAAGCAATGCTTTGTCTTCCCCTTTGCATGCGTTTGAGAAAGAGTAGCATTTATAATGACGCAGCAGGAATAATAAAAGAATATAAAATAAAAATAAATTTACGTTAATTTAGAGTCTTACTAAATTAACAAAGATGATAAAACAAACTAGCGTCTCACTAACCTTGGCAGCGTCTCACCACCAAGAAAGAAGAGAGGAATCACACTTCAAAGAAACAAAACTATTTTTCATAATATCATAATCTATCTTCGACCGAATACAAGGGGATTAAATAGGATTAGAATAAAACCCTCATCCTACCTTAGTGGACTTACTTGCTGCCCACACATTTTACTATTAGTCGCCCCCCCTTATTGAATTTGACATAAAAATAACGGATACTTGCCTAGTAACCCAATACTTGCCAAACTGGGAAAATCCATTATTAAACACAAAAATAAATAACGGATACTTACCTAATAACTAATACTTGCCAAACTGGGAAAACCCCTTATTAAACACAAAAATAAATAAACGGATACTTGCCTAATAACCAGATACTTGCCAAACTGGGAAAACCCCTTATTGAACACAAAATAGCCCCTACAGTTGTTAACGTCGTCAATTCTCCCCTTCTTCGAAAAGATCTCGTCCTCGAGTTTAGAAGGTGAAACACGAGCTGAAGATTTTCAAACCAAAGAAGACGCACAAACACAATAGATAAATCGAGTCTCACGATCTTTCTACTGTGACCACAACAGAGTCTCACCATTGTAGGTTGTCATGCTTCAGATTTATTACTCTTGATACTCGGCTGCTTCGAGTACTCATAAGACGATGAAATACAAGCCGAAGATTTTCAAACCAAAGAAGACTCACAAACACAATAGATAAATCGAGTCTCACGATCTTCTTATTATAAGCACATCAGAGTCTCACCATTGTAGGTTGTCATTCTTCAAATCTACTACTCTTTATGCTTGGCCATTCGCGTACTCATATGGGCCAATTTCGAGACACAAAAACTAAGAAAGTTAGCAAAAACATATTTTACCATAAATTGTTATATATATTTTTTTCTTTTGCTTTTTTTTTTTTTTTTTTTTCATCACACAACAAAACCCTCTTTATTCTTTTAGGCCTCAACCTGGCCAATTTCTTTCCTTCATAACTTCACGCAATACATGGGAATCAGGTGATGCAACGCTGGCCTTTCTTTTTCTTTTTTTTTTTCGCCTGATATACATACATGGATTTCTTCCTGGCTTCGAACCGAAGAGAGTAGATCATTTTGAACATATTCAAATAATCAATGCCGATAACCAAATGATGCAAAGCTGAGGATCGATCGTCGATTGCTTGAGAAAGCAACCAAGCTTGAAGCTCTGATACCAAATTGACGCAGCAGGAATAATAAAGAACATAAAATAAAAATAAATCTACGTTAATTTAGAGTCTCACCAAATTAACGAAAATGATAGAACAAACCAGCGTCTCATTGGCCTTGGCAGCTTATCACCACCAAGAAAGAAGATAGGAGTCACACCTCAAAGAAACAAAATTGTTTTTCATAATATCATAATCTGTCTTCGACCGAATACAAGGGGATTAAATAGGATTAGAATAAAACCCTCATCCTACCTTAGTGGACTTACTTGCTGCCCACACATTTTACTATTAGCCGCCCCCGCTTACGGAATTTGACATAAAAATAACAGATATTTGCTTAATAATCCAATACTTGCCAAACTGGGAAAATCCCTTATTAAACACAAAAATAAATAACGGATACTTGCTTAATAACCAGATACTTGCCAAACTGGGAAAATTCCTTATTGAACACAAAATAACCCCTACAGTTGTTGACGCCGTCAATTAATGACGCTGGATGAGAAAAGAATAAATATGTCATTTAGTTTTAATTAAATTATTAGTTTTTGTTTGTAATTTAATAATGAACTTGGCCTACAGTTAGTCATTTTAGTTTAAGTTATTTATCATTTTAAAAGTGGGCTTGGCCCTTGGCCCAAAGTCAGTCACATTAGGGTTAGGATTAGAGTATCTATTTAAGCGTAATGTTCTCTTGTAATAAGACAGATTATGATGGAATAAAAAAATATGTTTGTGTTTCTTGAGGTGTGACTCCTTTATCTTTTGGTGGTGAGACGCTGCCAAAGCCGGTGAGATGCTGGTTTCTTCTTCCATATTGCTAGTTTGGTGAGACTCCAGGTTAGCAAAGGTTTATCTCTTTAATTTTCTGTTTATTTTAATTTCTATTGCGTCAATTTTGGTATCAGAGCACAAAATCAATTGTTTTCTCAAACAATTGACGATCTGCTGCAAAGAAAAAAAAAAAAAAAAAAATCCCTTCGAGATGTCCTTAGTCTGCGCTGCCCACCTGAAGATTCAAGAAGGTTCTATTTTGTTTGGCTTATGGAGAAGGAAAAAAGACGAACTTTCTTGTGTTTGGTTCAAAAAGATAAGAAAATAGAGTTTGTTTCCTATGTCCAGGTAAAAAAAAAAAAAAAAAAAAAAAAAAAAAAAAAAAAAAAAAAAAGTGAGAAAAAAAAAAGACAAAAAAATAAAAGACAAAAGGAAACGGAAAAAGAAGAAAAAAAAAAGAGAGAGAAAAGAGGAAAAAGAAATATATATGTTATAGTATGTTTTGCTAACTTAGTTTTTTTTTTTTTTTTTTTTTTTGTGTCATGCAATTGGGCCTTATGAGTACGCAAAGTCGCCGTGTATCAAGAGTAGTAAATCTAAAGCATGACAGCCTACAATGGGGAGATTCTGTTGTTGTCACAATAGAAAGATCGTGAGATTTGATTTATCTATTGTGTTCGTGAGTCTTATTTGGTTTGAAAATCTTCCGCTCGTATTTCATTTTCCTATGAGTACGCGAAGTTGCCGAGTATCAAGAGCAGTAGATCTAAAGCATGACAGCCTACAATGGTGAGATTTTGTTGTTGTCACAATAGAAAGATCGTGAGATTCGATTTATCTATTGTGTTCGTGAGTCTTCTTTGGTTCGAAAATCTTCAACTCGTATTTTACTTTCTAAACTCGAGGACGAGTTCTTTTTGAAGAAGGGGAGAATGACGCAGGATGAGAAAAGAATAAATATGTCATTTAGTTTTAATTAAATTATTAGTTTTTGTTTGTAATTTAATAATGAACTTGGCCAACAGTTAGTCATGTTTGTTTAAGTTATTTATTATTTTAAAAGTGGGCTTGGCCCTTGGCTCAAAGTCAGTCACATTAGGGTTAGGGTTAGAGTATCTATTTAAGGGTAATGTTCTCTTGTAATAAGATGATGGAATAAAAAAATATGTTTGTGTTTCTTGAGGTGTGATTCATTTATCTTTTGGTGGTGAGACACTGCCAAAGCTAGTGAGAAACTGGTTTCTTCTTCCCTATTGCTAGTTTAGTGAGACTCCTGGTTAGCAAAAGTTTATCTCTTTAAAATTTCTATTTATTTTAATTTCTACTGTGTCATATAAATATTAGTCGAGTCTGAATCCCGTTAGGCCACAATGTTTATGGCCATGGTTTTGCATGTGTTAAGACACTTAAAAGGATTTGAAGAAACGGTCAACGAAAATTCCGTTTTGTTATACAGTACCTAAGCACTAGTTCAGTCAGGAGATTTGAACCTCGATCATGATCTAGTGGGAAGCATATGCATATCTACTTGTTAGTTGAGGAGATTCCAAATAAGAAAATATTAAATAATTGTTGGTCACGTGAAATCTCAAGGAAAGTTTCTTCCTCACTCTTGAGTCTCAACTAAAGAATTATCTTGTATATAATGATAATTCTTCAACTTCAATCCACAAACGGAAACATGCAGCCAGGTGTTTTCGGTGGAAAAGCAGAAGTATGGTGTTATTAAGTTGCGATCGATGATTAGTGAGGCTGGCTCGTGACTTTTTTTTGGTTTTATTAGAGGAGAATTAGGTTAACAACTCTCCATTACTATTTTCTTTTTCGAATTTTCTATTTTCCCTCCCCTGCCGGGCAAGTAATTGGTAATGGTCAAGAGCCCAATAAATATGGCTTTAAGGGACTCGTTTCAATTGTCTTATCCAATCCCAGTCAATGGCATGACAATAGACAAAGTGGACACCAAGAGTAAAAAATCATAAGTAGCTTCTTTATATGATTGATTTCTTCTACTTTGTTTTATTAGAGTGCTTAATTAAGTTCCAATGCCTTTTTGAAAATTCAATTAAAAAATTACTTTTACCAGAGTAATCGATCATTCTAATTCTAACAATTTGCCTGAACTACTTCAAACCAACCAAGGCAGGCCAATAGTCAAAGTGGGGGCCATATCTAATGGATAAGTTCACACCACCAACAAAAACAACAAAGCAAAATAGCATATGGCTTGTGGTCTGACAAGGACAATGGACCAAAAATATGTCGGTTAAAGGGGGATATGGGATTCTACCTCAGTTGTTGGGCCCCAATTTGTTTCCTTTTTACTGATGGTGTCCCTCTTTTAGAGCTTAATATTTGTTTCACCCCCATGAATGTGTCCACCAACCTCTCTCGCATTCGGTAGTAAGTGGGATTGAGAGTAATGATATAGATGGAGAATTTTCAGTAGATTTATGGTTGATCCAACTACAATTTTCAAGGAAAAGAAATAAGAAAGATTTTCAAAGACCACCTATATCTCAGATGAGCCCGATTAAGAAGAACTTATAAGCAGAACGTGATTAAGGGAGGTGAAGTGGGGAGATAGTGAAGAGTAGTTTTGGTTGAATTGATTGAAGGTCATAGTCAAAGATTATGGGCTCCGAAAGTTTGCCAAGAATATTGAGGCCACTCCCTTTTTGTCTAAAATCACTTTTACAAGTTCATACTTTTCCTAATTAAGATGCAAATGTTAATCACAGTATAGGCTCGGGAATCAACGGCGTGTATATATAGTTCCAACTTCCAACACCCACTTCCTTAATAAAATGCAATCCCATGGACTTTTTTGGTCCTTTCACCCAAAAACCTTTTTCTTATAAGAAAAAAAAATGCTAAATCATTTAGAAGAAATAGTAGAGGGTATGACTCATCCTTAGGATTTTATCCATTACAACTTAATTGAATGAAGATGAACTATTTTATGATATAAATTTTATTTTATTGTATCTAACGGTGTACATAATGTCATATCATTTAAAAAAACTTAAATAACACTGTAGCATATTATATAAAATATTATAATGACACCTCATTTAAAAAATTTAAATGACGTTGCATGTTACATATTATTTTGGGAATAATGTTTCACTTTAAGCTAATATGACAATATATTGAATTTGGGAAAGAGGAGGCCCAACCCTAGATCTTCAACACAGAGACGAATGAAAGACAAGGGGACTTGTCATTAAAGAACAGGCCCTAGAAAGCCCTATGGTGAGTGATATTGGGTTTGGAGCCCAAACATGCAAAACAAAAAATTCTCTAATAATTTTAAGAAAAATTATATTAAATATCTCTCCTGTTTTTGTTTCAATTCGACTTCGAGATTATACTTTTAATTTATTTTTTTTAAATCTTAATTTTTTTGCATTAATTCCAATTTAGAACACTTTCGTCTATGTTTTTGCCAGTTTAATAATAAAGAAAATTTATAATTATAATTATGCCCTTAATTTACGAATTTTTGTTTTTTTTAAAAAAAAAAAAACAAAAACAAAAAAAGCAAAAAAATGCCCAACTGAGTAGGCCCCATCCGCATACCCAGCCACGGCCTTAGTGAGGTAGGTTAACTAGGAATTTCAGTTTTCCCTCTTTTTTTTCTTCCTTTATATATATATATATATATTTATTTATTATTATTAATTTTATTTTTTTTGCATCTTATAGGTATAATTACAATTTACATCATTTATTTTATTAATTTGATGAAAGAGTACACCAATGTATTGGATTCGAAGTGGCCCAAAGGTTGAATCTTAAAATTAAAAATTAAAACACTACAAAAAAAAGAGGCATTTCTTGACATTTATTATGTGTTAAGAAATATGTATTAAATGTCAAGAAACAATTCTTGACTTTTAATTCCTCACATATCTCTAATGTCGCAGCTTTGTAGTCAAGAAAGTTTATTTCTTGACGTATAACTTATGTGTCAGGAAAATTTCCTGACACATAAGTTATGTGTCAGTAAAATTGATTTTCTGACACATGATATATGTGCAGGGAATTAATTTTGCTGGCACATAAATCATGTGCCAAGAAACTCAATTTTCTGGCACATATATATGTGCCACGAAACCTTAGTTTCCATTAGTTTACTGGCACATATATCATGTGCCAGGAAAGTTGATTTTCAATTTAAAAAATTTGATTATACTGGAATTATTCCAATATAATCAATTTTTTTAAAACCTTATAAAATATATAATCAAAATTGACAAATAACCAAGGGAAAACATATTATATATTTAATTAATATAACAAAATAGCATCAAACAATCCCAACTATTAATTAAGAAACATCCAAGTACTATACTAGTTGTTACAAAAAATTAATATGATCAATCCCATAGTCATCAACAAGCTACAAAAGTATTTAGTTAGATTTTTAATCAATCCGGACTGTGTCTCCCCATTCCTGAAGGTGTATATCCCAAGTCCTTGCATTTTGTCTGCAAAATATTCCCCAACATGTATTCTCATTCCTGCATTTTCATATGTAGTTTATCATCAGTAGTTTATCATTCTCTGAAAGATGACTTGTATGGAAGATATCGAGAGAGAGAGAGAGAGAGAGAGAGGGGTAACATACCGATGGAGTTCGAGGGAGGAGATCGAGTCGATGAGGGCAGTGCTGCATTCGGAGAGAGAGAGAGAGAGAGAGAGAGAGATCAGTACTGAGATGGAGAGATATGAGGGGAAAAAAGATTGAAAAAAAAATAATGCTACTTACAGGAGATGAGGGAGAGATATGAGGGGAAAAAATTGAAAAAAAAAAAAAAACAACAAATAATGCTACTCACAGGAGATGAGGGAGAGATATGAGGGGAAAAGGAGAGATATGAGGGGAAAAAGAGCAAAAAGATAGGAAAAATTTATATTAATGCGTACGTGTGCATCAGTTAGTAAAGGAAAACTGATTGAATCGTGAAAACAGAATTAGAATTAGGCGGGCTTTTAATTTTGCCAAAAATATTCATGGCATATGTCTAAATGTCAGGAATTTAAAATTATATGACATTAAATTATAATTTTCTGGCACATATTTAAAAGCCACAAATTTTTTTACAATTTTCTTGACCAATAAAATTATGTGTTAAGAAAGTTTAACATTTCTGGCACATTGTGAAATGTCAGGAATTTTTTTCTTTTTTCTTGACATTTTTTGACAATGTGCCACAATAAAAAATATTATCCTGACATTTATATAAATGTCAAGATTAAAACGTCAAGAAAGGCATTTTTTTTGTAGTGAAAACATAAATTATAATGACAATTTACATTACTTATGTTATTAATTTGATTAAAGAGTACACTGATGTATTGGATTTTGTTGGTACTGTTTTTGGTCTGTCGACGTGTCATCTCGGAATGCGCTCTTTTTGCCAACTATAAGGCATAAAGCTTAATCACAAGAGCTTGTCAGGTGTACTGACCAGGTCTCACTTCGATGCCTAAGTCAGATTCTTATAAACAAAAATAAAGGAATGTGAGAGCACAGGAAAATTTAGATTAGATGTGATACCTGGGGTAGTAACCTATTTATAGGCATGTAGTTTTAGTGTATAAAGAGTGATTAGAATTCAATTAGGGATTAGGAATTATCAGCAGGGAGAATCTTATTAGGTTAGGACTGTTCCCTCATTAAATTCAAATAAATCACCTATCCTATTCCATATCGTGCAAGATAAGAAGTTATCCCGGAGGATTCGGGATTGAAACCTTCCAACACCTTTTCAGGAATTACGAGTCAAATCTTTCCATAACTCCATGCGATAATACCGAGATAAAGATCCTAGCATATTCCATCACAATCACCTTGTGGTGGTCCGGAGAAATACGGTCCCGAGATCATCTGGATATGAGCATTGCGTATAGATTCCTCTCATGTTTCTAGGATAGTCAAATCCTCACTACAAAAATTCAAGAGAATCGCCACGTGGCTACAGTGGCCGTTACTGTAACCATGTGGCTATAGTGGCCGTTACTGTAGCCACGTGGCCAGCTCGCCACGTGATCTAGATGACCACGTGGCAAGATGTATCAAAGACGTGTCAAACGACCACGTGACGAGATGACTACGTGGAATTAGTACACATGGCCGCATGTAATTGAAGCACGTGGCCATGTCACCACGTGGAGTAATGCATGTGGCTACATGGCCGTGTGGAAATATGGCACGCGGCCATGTGGCCACGTGACCTCATTACACGTGGCCACAATCAGCCACGTGGATTAGACCACGTGGCCAACTGGCCACATGCCCAAGAACCACGTGGCCGCATAGCCATGTGGGTTAATCCCACGTCGCTAAATGGCCACGTGCCATATGTACACGTGGCTAACTATTGTAATTTTTAATTTTTAATTTTTTTTTTTGACATTTGATAAAATAGATATTTATATGTAAAATAAATGTTTTAAAAAATAAATACAACTTTTAATTAATACTATGTACGTATTTTGGTAAATTCTACGATTTGAACTTTAATTAACTCTAGTTTAGTATTTATATAGCATGCATATATACATATGGCTAGTCTAGAGTTTATATTTGTGTAATATGTACAATATAGATATATATAGTACATCTACATTAAGAATATATACGTGTTTTAATTAATACTATATACATATTTTTTTATATATACATAATGTATATATAGCATTAACCCTAGTTTAGTGCTATAAATAGTATATATATATATATATATATATATACATATGGTTAGGGTTGTGTACTACACATATAAAACATATACTTAGGGTTAGGGTTGTGTAGTACACAAATCTCGTATAAGTCATTGTATAGTATATACATGTGTTAACGGTATATTTTATATATTGAACTCTAACCCTAGTTTAATGCTATATATAGTATATATACACGTATAGTTAGGGTTTAGATTTGTGTACTACGTACACATATAAAATATATGCTTCAAAAAATATATATGTCAACTTGGGGGTCAATACTATGTACATAATGTATATATACAATTGATATACCCTAACCCCAGATTTGTGCTATATATATATATATATATTTAAACCTTATACTTTAACAAATTAATACTACTTTAGTTTGTTATATATACACTTTTTTCTGTATATTTTATTTATTGAACTCTATCCCAAGTTTAGTGCTATATACAGTATATATACTTAAGGTTAGGGTTTACATCCGTGGCATATAATCATATATATTCCTTTAAGAATATACGCCAATTAACTTTTATGCAATATTACATCCATAATATTGTACATATACTATTTATTAAAAAAAAACCCTAAGCTAAAGCTATATATAGTATACGTAGGGTTAGGGTTTACATTAACTTGTGTACGTACTATATATACATCTTGGTATTTTATCCCATAACTAATTAATACTATATAGTTTATTTCAACTCTTTACATTTAGTCAAATCTCATATAAGTCATTGTTTATCTTAATACATATGTTAACGGTATATTTTATATATTGAACACTAACCCTAGTTTAGTGCTATATATAGTATATATACACGTATAGTTAGGGTTTAGATTTGTGTACTACGTACACATTTAAAATATATGCTTAAAAAAATATATGTCAACTTGGGGGTTAATACTATGTACATAATGTATATATACAATTTATATACCCTAACCCTAGATTTGTGCTATATATAGATATATTTAAACCTTTTACTTTAACAAATTAATACTACTTTAATTTGTTATATATACACTTTTTTCCGTATATTTTATTTATTGAACTCTATCCCTAATTTAGTGCTATATACAGTATATATACTAAGGGTTAGAGTTTACATCCGTGTCATATATATTACTTTAAGAATACATGCCAATTAACTTCCATGCAATACTATATCCATAATATTGTACATATACTATTTATTAAAAAATAACCCTAGGTTGAAGCTATATATAGCATACGTAGGGTTAGGGTTTACATTAACTTGTGTATGTACTATATATACATCTTGGTATTTTATACTATAACTAATTAAAACTAATTAAGTCTTTGTTTATCTTAATACATATGTTAATGGTATATTTTATATATTGAACCCTAACCCTATTTTAGTGCTATATATTGTACATATACCAACATATATATTATTTCCACTTTGGAAAATTAATACTACTTTATATATACCAACATATATACTTCTTAGCATGTGTTTTATTTATTGAACTCTAAAGTACCGTATTCTAGTGCTATATGTGATGCATACATTTAGGGTTAGTGTAACGCCCCGCTTTTGCAAAAAGCATAAGTGAAAATTTTTCGATTTCCACATGACATTAATAACTTAACAGAGTTATAAATTAGCAGTGGAATATAATTTTCCTTTAACAATGACACGTTAGAGCTGACTGAATAACCTTAATATAAAAATAATAACATTTGGTTCTGATATAATAATTACATTCCAAAATAATACAATATGTGCCATATGCGGCACTTAATAAATACATAATTACTGTTTCCTCCAAATATTGATTATACGCTAAAAGTCTCGTCCTTAAGCTGTTTCCTTTATTCTTGCAAAAACTCGCATATGATTGTAGTTAACACCACAATCTCATGTTGTGGTCGAGTGAGTCAACGGTCCTCAACCACAGTGATACACTGATTAATTTAACCATATACAATGCAATCAAATGATGACAGTTATATCCACATACATTTAATCACATTCATTTATCTACTTTAACTCTTTATTTACTTAGGTCATATACTTGCATTCACTCTTGCTAAAGCCTTGTGCTTAGCTTCTACGAGCCTTGTGCTCCTTAAACTGTAAGCTTATTGGTTCTTAGGGCCTTGTATCCGACTATGAGCCTTGTGCCCGCCAGCTTATTATTATTATTATTCCTTCAACCTTTGGTTTTATCCGTCGGTCTTATCAGTGTATTGATGCCTTAGTACCTAAACTTTCGGTTTACCCGTTGGTCTAGTCAGTTGTTTGATGCCTTGGTACGTAAACCTCAGTTCATCCATTGGTCTCCTCAATCACTGACGCCTTGGTACCTAAACCTCCAGTCTTTTTATTAACCCATTTATAACTCATATTATGATCATGCAAACAACATCATATACATAATTCCAACCAGAGCATGTTAAACATATCATATGCCAAACCATATGCATGCAATTAAATAAAACAACAATCATTAGTCATTAAAGACTAAACCACACGTATCATCCTCAATGAGTAAAAAATACTCATAGTAATTCTTCTTGTTAGTATTTTTATTGGCTACATTCTGGATAAAACAAAAACACTTTATGTAATGGTTGCGTTTTAACAGGACAGTCGGTTTTTCGATCTTCATGTATTCAGACAGACGATTTTCAAATCAGAATCTTCATATATTCAGACATTTACTGTTCACAAGCTTCTAGAAGATATCCATGAAGAGTCCATTACAAAAACCAAGACAAACCAGCCGGTTCTTGTGCAACCGTCCGGACGAGCCTTTGAAGGCATCCGGACGCCTCGCAGTTTGTTACAGATAAACGTTGAAGACGTCCGGACAATAGAACAACACCATTCGGACGCTCGGTTAATCAGTATTCAACAAGGAGTCTGATTTCAGAAATCAACACTGTTTGGGAAGTCTCTGCAATCTGTCAGGACGACTCGGCAACACATCCGGACGATGTCCAGTATTTGCAGACCGTCCGGACGTTTTGGCAACACGTCCGGACGATATCCAGTAATTCAGATAACTCCAAATTTTCGTTCAAACGCAGAAAACATTTTAGCGAAGACCGTCTGGACTCTTGGTTAAGCCATCCAGACGCAAACCTGATAAGGATAGAATTGCACTGTTTTTGAAGGATATCACAGAAATCCGTCCGGACCTCGCAAATTTTTGTCCGGACACTCGACAGACAGAGTTCGAATCTCAGCAGTTTTTGAGGTCTCTTGAAGCCTATAAATAGAGGGCTCTAGGTCTATGTTTTGTGCAGAATTAGACAGTGAATTCCATAGTGCTTTGAAAGGGTGTTTAGGGAGAATTGAAGATCCACTAGCTCTCAAGCCAGTGCCAGTGTGTGCTCAAGTGTTCGTGTGAAGTCTATCTTTGAGGTCAGCCCTAAGGTAAAGGAATCCATCAAAAATCCGTTCAGGTGGAAGATCTGGTTGGGAAGCATTCGTGTTGGGTTACATGTTAAAGTTAAAGGTATGACTACTGCATAGGGTTATGTGAGTACGAGTGTCTTGTAACTAGCTTTGTTTTTGGATAGTGGATTTCCTGGGTTTGGCTGCCCCGGAGTGGTTTTTTTCTCTTCATAGAGTTTCCACTTCGTAACAAATATCTTGTCTCATTTAAATTCCGCATTTAAGATATTTGTTTGCATACAAACACACACTTGGTTTAAATTAGAAGTCAATAAATTATTTTCAATTGGTATCAGAGCTTGGTACACTCTGTTTTTAGATTTATTTCTTGAGTGTATCCTTTTGACTTATGTTTTTTTTTATTATGTCTCAAAATCTTAATTCTGTTTTGTCCTTTGATTAGACGAACTATGGCTATTGGAAAGCCCGAATGCACTTCTTTTTAAAATCTATTGACGTCTGGAAAATTGTTGAAACTGGTTGGATTAAACCAGAAGAAACAGACAAAATTACTGTTGTTCAAACAAGCGCAAGGCTTTCCAATGATAAAGCCCTCCATGCACTATGTCAAGCACTTTCACTATCTGAATTCGCAAGAATTTAAAATTCTAAAATTGCTAAAGATGCATGGAAAATTCTAGAAACAACATATGAAGGCACAAAACTAGTAAAGTCTTCAAAACTTCAAATGTTGATATCTAAATTTGAAGAAATTAAGATGCTAGAAGATGAGACATTCGGAGAGTTCTACACTAAGATTAGCGACCTAAGAAACTCAATGGTGAGTCTTGGGAAGCCAATCTCGGATGTAAAACTCATCCGAAAGATACGAAGATCTTTGCCTGAGCGTTTCAGGATTTAGGTGACAACAATAGAAGAAAGCAAAGATCTGGACGTGATGAAGATTGAAGAGCTGGTAGGATCTCTTCAGACATACAAATATTCCTTACCTCCGGTCAGAAAGGCAAAGACAATTGCCCTCAAAGCATCTAAGGCATCCAAGAAGAAATCTGTAGTCTCATTTGAAGAAGACTCGGATGTTGATGAAGAGGTAGTGGCAACGTTAGCCAAGAACTTCGAGCGCTTTATGAAGAATAATAATTTCAAGAAGAAGTTCTCTGATAGATTAAGAAAGGCTCCTCACACAACTGATACAGAAAAAGCAGAAAAGAAAGATCCGAGGGGTCCCTAGTGCTTCGAATGTTTAGGTTTTGGGCACATCAGGAATGAATGTACAATCTGAAGAAACAAAGAGGGAAAGTCTTTAATGCAACTCTCAACGATGAGTCTGAGAAAGAAGAAGAAGCTCCTGAGGAAGAAAAATTCCTGGCATTCGTTGCCCCATATGAAGATAAGGAGGATTCTCAGTCCTACTATTCTGAGAATAGTGAAGAAGAAGATATGCAGTCAGCCTATCAACTTCAATATGTAGAATTCCTAAAGCTGAGGGAGAAATACAAGCAGTAGGTACTAGAGCTGAACAGCCTCAGGACTAAGAAGACCTCTATGCTCATAAAGAATAATGATTTAGAATAGAGGCTACTGGAGACACAGTTACAACTAGAGAGAGTCTCATACGAGAAGCTCACTCGCATGCTCTCCATTCAGAAGTGCCCAACTGACAAGACTGGACTCGGGTATGTTCCTACTTCTGATACTCCTTCTACCTCCAAGACCATTTTTGTGAAGCCAGTTATTCCCGACTCTTCACCCCTAAGAGTGGATAAGGGAAAAGCTGTTATGGATGGAGAAGTTCCTGTCAACTCTCAGCCTCTGTTCAAGCTTCCTATCAGGAGAAAGCATCCCACATGCCATCACTGTGGCAAGCTAGGGCACATCAGACCTAAGTGCCCACATTGGCAAGGTCAGTAGAAGAAAAAGTGGCAGGCTCCTGAAACTCCCATGTGTCACCAATGTGGAATTAGCAGTCATGTCAGAACTAAGTGTCCTCCACCTAAGTCACCCAGGCAGCATAGATCTCCGCCCATAAATCATACTCCAAGGCATCAGCAGCTGCAGAAGCCTACTTAGGCGAAAAAGACTTGGGTCCCCAAGAAAACTACATCAAGGGAAATCTCCAGAGAAGGAACAACTTCCGCCAATACTTTGATGCAAGATCTGGTCAGATTTCTGGCTCTACAGTTTTAGAAGGAAGGACAGGACAAGGAAGAGGACACTCACTACCCGAGGGGGATCAGACCTACCTAGTAGGTAAGGTCACACATGCCTAGGATTCTGGTTCCTAAATCCTAGAGCATGATAGGCACACTTGCATAGTTTACTTTATTTTATCATCTAATAAATACTTTGCATGTTGTTGTGGAACCATCTTTTCTATCCCTATATTCTCTCTTGGGTTGTCTTGAGGAAATTCTGCAGGTATTAAATAAGGATGATAGTAAAAGCACGTCGAGCAGCTGTTTTTCTATCTTGTTACTCTCAAACCTCTCTCTCCCTGAGGTCAGGTTTGTTTTTACCATACATGCTTGGTCAACCCTACTCTCATTATTTTGAAAGCATGTTTGTTTTTTTTATTATTAAAAAAAAGGGGGGTTAAAAGGATGCAAAGGTTTATTGTTTTATAACGTCCAGATATCTTATGTATGTTTAACTGATGTCTCGGTTTCTGATGCACTTATTCAATTGCCTTTATATAACTACGAGTTTTTTTTTTTTTATCTACAAAGTTTCCCAGTGGCATCCATACTAGATAGTTGCTTTTCTCTTGCAATGAAAAATGTGCACTATCCAAGGTTCCCCTAAGGTATTTGTGTCTCTCCTTTGACTTTTAGCTTCTGGATTTCTTTTTTAAAGGGGAGAGATTTTGTTTTGCCAAGATGGTCAAAGTGACCAACTCACTAGTTGAACCTAGAACCCATAAATTCTGGCATTCTTTCTAGGTTGCAGCACCAAGTGATAAAAGGCATTCAAAATTGAATAAAAATGGATTCATAAAAAGATCCACTGATTATGCTATAAATTTGTTCTTGATCTTGTCCCTAAAGAAACAGTCAGTGATCACATCATTGTGGAAATAGACGATCACTAAAGGACATAGTAAAAGAAAAGTGATGCAGCTTAGGGGGAGTGTATCAGATGAAGGTAACTAGGCCCTAGCATAATAAGGTTTGACTTTTGACTAATCTAACATTGATTTTCTCTCTTCTTTGAAAATTCCGGGTGTTTTAAGTCATATCATCATACTTCATACCTTATTGAGAAAGATTTCACACACACACACACATATTACTTGAGTTAAGTTTTCTATTGAAAAATGTCTTTTTGCAAGGAAATTCTTGTGGTGATTAAAACATAACTCTCATTTATATCTTGCATTTTTTTTTTTTAAATGCTAATTGAACTAAGATATCAATGTTTTATACATGCGTGCTCAGGAAATTATTTGGGAAATATTTTTCTGCTATTTTTCCTCTCTTTTTCATATTTTTTTGTGTGAAGCATCCGAACGGTGTGTTGGGACGTCCGAACGGTGATCCTGTATGTCCGGACGGTATTTCTAGTTGTCCGGACGATATGGTTGTTCTATCTGGGCATTCATTCTTCTTGTCCGGATGACAGTGTTTTTGCGACCTCTACGTGGCACTACGTCTGGACGTGACTTAAGTTTCATCCGGACGATGAACCCTATAGGGTTAAATCGCTTTCTCCCCGCGCAGCAGCTCACTTTTTGGCCTCCTTTTGTGTTTTTTTTTTGTCATCTTGTGCATTTTTTTCTCTTACATTTTATGCATAGTTCTCACGTGCACATGTCGTCTTTGGATTTTATCTCCACCCCAGGTATATTCTTGTACTCTTTTACTAATTTATTTTAAGCTTTCTATGATTAAAATAGGTTGTGTTTGGGTTTCTACTATTTTGAGTTTAATATGTATTATTCCTCAAAATTTGCTATTAGTTGGGTTGAGATTATGTTTATTTGGTTCTCCATAATGTTTGGCTTGTGTTTTCTTGATGTTGTAAATTTTTGGATAGTCCATTTTACAGCCGTTATAATGCCCAAATTTTTTTGGACTAATAGGAATTAATGCTTTCATGGATTTGTGTCTGTGATTTATTTATTTTTTGTTTCGTTTGTTCAGAAATCATGTCTTCAGACGGTTCTCCTCCCCGAGTCAAACAAAGAATTAAGGAATCAGTTGCTGGCGGATTGCATCGTATGCAATCACGACAGGTCCTATCTGAGCGAAATCTTCTCCGTGCAGATCTGAGAGACCCCATTCTGCTTCCTATTGCTCAGATGCTCCTAGAGAACAATTGGGAGTACCTTTACAATTGTGCCTACCAGGCCTTTCCCAGACTGGTGCGGGAATTTTATGGCCATATGATCGTCACTCAGGATGATGATCGTGGACTAATCATCCAGACTATGGTTAGAGGCCAAACTATTCTGATATACCCCCAGCTTATCAGTTCTATGATCAGGGTCCCTGTTCTGCCAATCTCTAGAGCTCTGTTTCCTGATGAGGCTCCCACCATTGATTTTCTTGATGACTTCTTTGGGACGAGACCACAGCGTGAGGACAAGTCCCACTCCCAGATCAACATCGGTGCCTTCGCTCCTATGCACCAATTTTTAGTAAAAATTGTGGTGACAAACATCTGGCCTCAAGCTCGGCGGAGTGAGCTTACCCTCAAGAAGGCCACCCTTCTATATACCACTGTGATGCGGACTCCATTTTGCCTGTGCAAGCATATCTTGCACACTATGCTCGAGGTTCGCGATGAGAAGAACATGAGTCTATCATTTGGGTGTCTGATCACTCGAATCTGCCTTCATGTCGTGCCAGACATTTCAGATTCGGAGCCCCGCTCACGGATTCCAGGTCCCCTTGGCATATAGACTCTCATGAAGTCTAATGCCCAGTTGTGGCACGAGGCTCAAGGCGCTGCTCCTCAGCCTCCACCAGATCTCCCCACAGCAGTCGTATCATCATCATCTCAGGCTGTGCCTCCCTCTTTTGACATTGAGGCTGCTTTTGCACAGCTCATGACTTCCATGTCAGCTCTTCAGTGGGAAGTCAATCTTATTGGGGAGCGTATCGAGCAGAGCCAGATCGACATCAGAGAAAGCCTGAAATATCATCATCCCAAGCTGAATGATGATGATGATTGAGTGTTTTTTTGTTGTTGTTGTTGTTCTTGTCTTATTTTCAGAACAATTTCAAATTTATGTTGACACTTTGTGTATTAACTTAAACACTTATGGTTTTAATTTCATACTCTGTTTATCGTTTGTCATTGTGTGACAAATAGGGGGAGTATTTTTTTATTGTATTTGGTGTTTAGACTGGAAATGTATTTCCAAACCGATCAAGTGTTTTTGTCCCAGAATGGCCAGTGAGGGAGTTTGTTAGTATTTTTATTGGCTAGATTCTGGATAAAACAAAAACACTTTATGTAATGGTTGTGTTTTAACAGGGCAGTCGGTTTTTCGATCTTCATGTATTCGGACAGACGGTTTTCAAATCAGAATCTTCATATATTCAGACATCTACTGTTCACAATCTTTTAGAAGATATCAATGAAGAGTCCATTACAAAAACCAAGACAAACCAGCCGGTTCCTGTGCAACGTCCGGACGAGCCTTTGAAGGCGTTTGGACGCCCCTCAATGTCTTACAGATAAATGTTGAACATGTCCGGATGACAGAGCAACACCGTCCGGACGCTCGGTCAATCAATATTCAACAAGGAGTGTGTTTTCAGAAATCGACACTGTTTGGGAAGTCTCTGCAATCCGTCCGGACGACTCGGCAACACGTCCGAACGATGTCCAGTATTTACAGACCGTCTGGAAGACTCAGCAACACCTCTGGGCGATATCAGTAATTTAGATAACTCCAGATTTCTGTTCGAACGCGGAAAGGATTTTAACGAAGACCGTCCGGACGCCTGTTTTGGTGGATTGATCAACATACTGTTTATCCGAATTTTCTGTTATTTAAATCTTTTAAATAAATTAGACCCATTATTACATATCTAGTAAATATTTAATCTTATAAACATTTATACTTAAAATGATGAATAAAAAGATTGATAAATATTTATCTAATAAATATTCATATTTATTCTATTTATATTATTAGGTCTTAAATCTTATTTTAAGATATTTTATTTAATATATTAAAATACGGGGTATTACAGTTAAGGTTTTCATTCGTGTACTATTCAAATACTTTAAAAAAAATATGCCAAATAACTTCCAATTAATTTGCATATATATATATATATATATATATAACAATTTATATACCCCAACCTTAGATTTGTGCGACATATAGTATGTGTACGTATATGTAGTTAGGGTTTACTTTTGCGTACTATAAATATATATACATTTTTAAAATTTTCACAATAAAAGAATTTGAAACAATTTTAAATATTTAATTTAATGAACTCTTACGTATCCTAGCTAGTTTAGTGCTATATATAGTATATACACTTAGGGTTAAAGTTTAGTGTGTGTTTCAATATATATTATACTTATTACACACACACACACACACACACACACAGACACACACATATATATTAAATTGGGCTTAAGGTTTAGTGCTATAAATAGTATACTTAGGGTTTAGGGTTTAGGGTTTAGTGCTACAAATAGTATACTTAGGGTTAAGGTTTAGTACTATAAATAGTTTACTTAAGGTTAGGGTTTAGGGTTAAGTGCTATAAATAGTATATATACTTAGGGTTAGGGTTTAGTGCTATAAATAGTTTACTTAGGGTTAGGGTTTTGGATTTTAGGCTTAGGGTTTAGTGTTTATTGCTATATATAGTATACCTAGGGTCAGGGTTTATAGGGGTTTATTACAAATACATATTATATAGTATATATAATATAAAATATTTTAATTTTATTAAAAACCTTATATAGTGATGTGGGCAAGTAACACGTGGCACAATAGCCACGTGGAGACATTCCACGCACCACCCAAAAATTAAAAAAAATATATATATGTATATATAAAACCAAAAAAAAATTAAAAAATAGTATTATTATAATGGATAGCTTCCTGAGAGGAAGCTATCCATTTTAATATCTCTCTCTCTCATCATCTCCGAACTCTCTCTTAGCTCTCTCTCTCTCTCTCTCTCTCTCTCTCTCACAGCTCCACCCTCCGACATCCCCTCCGGCGACCCGCACCACTGTTTGTCCCCTCTCTCTCCGAAGATCTCCTTCCCTCTCTCTCTCTCTCTCTCTCTCTCTCTGTAGCGCCCCAGATTTTAAGACATAAATTATAATGGTTTAAACTAATTTTAAAACATTTTAATAAGGAAAAAGAATAACTACGATTATTTATGAAAATAAATGTGTATTTTTGTTTGTAGAAACGTTTATAGTTACAATTTGATAAAAACTCAAAACAGACCTTAAACTTTGGAATAACGGAAACAGGGTCAAACGAACTCCATTTTGGTCGATTCAAAAACTGAGACGCTCGTTTTGAAGTCCTCTAGCTATCCTCCAAATTTCATAATTTTTGGACTCTATTTGATACCCGAAAACATCCGTGAGAAATTACACCTCTGATTTGGACGAAAATTCAGATATTTATAAATTTTGTAAGCCCATTTCTTCTCTATAAGAATTCAGCCCAGCCCATTTGTTATTTTTTCCCACAAACCCAACCCACCTTTCACATGTTAAATTCACATTATCCATTAATGGGTCATCTTTGGACTTAACCCAACCCATTCCAATTGCTATCTACAAACCCAACCCACCTTTGAGAAAATAGTAATTTCTTTGAGTGAGAAACTAGGCATAGTAGATTGGTCTAGCAATGAGAATGGTTAAATAATAATAATAATAATAATAATAATAATAATAATAATAATAATAATAATAATGTTAGAATAATATATTAAGGTTGAGTGCATTGTGGTAGGTAAGTTTGAGTGCATTATGGTGGGAAAGTTTGAGTGCATTGTGGTAGGTAAGGTTGAGTGCATTGTGGTAGGTAAGTTTGAGTGCATTGTGGTGGGAAAGTTTGAGTGCATTGTGGTAGGTAAGTTTGAGTGCATTATGGTAGATAAGTTTGAGTGCATTGTGGTAGGTAAGGTTAATTCCCATCCATTGGATCAAAATGTGTCTACTTGATCCTAACCATTCATTCTCTTATAAATAGAACCCAAAATGGAAGACACAATACCCATCAAGCTTCACTCACACACACACCTAAGGCCAAGAGAGAAAATTGTGGGATTTGTGTAGTTTTGTGTGGTTTAAGGCTTGAAGTGTGTGCAAGGAAGTATTTTGGTAAAAGCTCGATCCCGATGCTAATAGAAAGTCCAAGTAAGGGAACCCTCTACCCCTTCTCAAATTATTATATTACTTTAATTATTCCTTTATTTGCATAATTTCGATTTGATTATTTTTGATTCGGTATTTCAAATTATTTTGTTTACATGAAGGATTTGTTTTAAATTGGTTTTGATGTGAAAGTTATTGAGTAAAAATGATATTTTGGAAATTTTGATTTTGAGAAAAAAAACCTCGGTTCTAAAGGACTTTGCAATTTTTGAGAATTTATTATTTTAACCGAGATGTGAAGTCACCTTTTGGAATAATAATAAAAGAAGAAAAATATTTGTGAAACCCTCCAACACGTTGCCCCTGGATATACAAGAAAAGAATGAGAAAGTTTTGTGAGAAAACTCTATGAGATATATATAAATTTTTGAAAAGGGCACGTGTGTGGAGGAGACTATTATTTTGGGCCCCATTCGCAGAGATTCGCAGAGATTTAAGCTCGGTACCGTAGCTCGAGATGGAAGCGCACCCGCTGATGAACTTTTTCAAAGAGGTAATCCGTCTCTATGTCAGTCTAAGTGCACTTTAATTAATTAGCTGACGGGGGCAGGGCCTGTGGCCACAGGTAAACCGCGTTACCTGCCCGAGGTCACAGCAACGACCGCGCAACCCTATCTACACAGGGCGTAAGAGTGTACTGGGGCATATTATGAGAACTAATTAATTTCAAACATATATTATATCTTGTGTATAAAAATGAGTTTTTGACAATTGTTTTGGAGATTTTTAAAAGAATTTAACTCAACTGTTTTATGGTTGAGGATTTCCTTACTGAGCATATTTTTTTGCTCACCCCTTATTTTGTTTTTGTTTTCAGGTTATGAACAGAGAGACGTAGGTGGCCGGGATGGGATCTAGGAATGCATTAGAATATTGCATTTATGTTTTCTTAATAAGTGCACTTGCACAACAAATTTAGTTTTCTTTGGATTTTTAATTATTGAATCAAACATAATTGTTTATTTCGAAATAACCGTTTCCGCATTTATTAAAAGCTCTGAGTTTTAAAATCATTATTATTTTTAATTTATTTAAATCAGCATACTAGTTAAGATATTTGGCAGACCTTACGAATCTTTGCAGTTTTTAAAGAGAAAAGGACGAACCTAACCCTTAGCGGTTTGGGGGCGTTACAGTTTTGGTATCAGAGCAAAGGTTATAAGGTTCTGTAGACTTTAGGAGCTAGATCATTAAGATAGACTTAGTGGGGTAATGGGGAATCACATTCCGGCCTAGCAGAGTCCGTCCTTTCTTGTCTTGTATTCAGTGCTAGGGAATCATTCCCTATTTTTTTTAACACCCTATGTGCCAGACTTGTGAGAAAATGCATTATAGGAGATGCCGACTTGGACAGCCGGGTTGTTATCAGTGTGGTGGACCACGACACCTCGCTAAGGATTGCAGGGGAACAACGGAATACTACGCCTGCACGTGTATATACCCTAACTCCAGGTGATGTAGCAGCGTCAAACGAAGTAGTGACGGGTACACTTTTGATTTCATCCCACTAGGCTCTTTGACTCTGGTACAACGCATTCATTTATGTCACACTCTTTTTCACGAGACTGTAACTTGATGTCTGAATGGTTAGATGTAGACCTAGCAGTAGCTACCCCTGTAGGGAATTGCATCATAGCAGTTTGACTTTGTGAACCCTAGGATTGATCTTATTAAGGTTGAAGTCTCTAAGTTGGAATCAATACTAAGGAGTAAGTTATGATCAGTATCAAAGTATGATAGGTTTTCAAGACCTGTTTAACTAAGTGTTAAGTTGTACAATCTTTCTCGAGGAATAGCATATTGCATCGGTTATAAACCAACTTGTTTTGGATGGTTAGGTATTGATGACCACAATATTTTGAGGTATAGTCATGATTTATGAAATGCTTTTAAAGATATAGATTATAGAAATTTGGATGCTTAACATCTTGGCAGATTTATGGATATTAAGTCAATAAATATATTAAGCATCACATAGATATTTTATGTGCATAGAGAAAGATATTGAAGTTTAGAGATTTCTTGATTTACTGTAGGATGTAAACAAAGATATTTATGATCTGGAATCTGGTATCCTTTTGAAGATGGACACTTAATCTATAGATGCTGATTCATGTGTTTTAAGGACATATAAGAAAATAAGTTGATCGAGTAAATTGATGATATTTGGGGCAATTATATTCTTGTGATCAGAGAACTTTGGTGAAGTTAGAATATATTGAGAAATTATTGAAGTTTTCTAGAGGATAAGATAATCCACATGATAAGATGAATCTTTCGGAAGATCTTAAGTTTGAGAAATGCTCTAATTATCATATTTGAGGATTGATCAATGGTAAAATTGAATTGGATTGAGGTTAAGGTCGAATCCATTGACCTATGAGGATAATGTCTAAATGATAAATTGAAGTCTATGGACTAATTTGAAGATAAAGGTAAGAGACATAATTTTCGTACACCCTTTTGAGGATAAGAGAAACAAAATCTTTTCAGGTAAGGGTTATTTGCAAGATTTTATTTAAAGCTTTATACCCTAGCTGATGATGTAATACATGTACAATCGGAACAAATTTTTGAGCTATAAGAGATCAATTGAATTGACTAGAGGAGATAGCTAACTAATTGAACATTGGAGAATTCTATAGACTAAGAATTTACTTGAGGAATTTATTTTTGCCTCCCACTAAGCTGCATTTGAGGATGATTGAGGTAAACCATATCTTGATTTATAGTTTGATGCTTAGTGTGATTTCCCTGATGTGATCTACGTGTTTGAGGTCTAAGGAATGAACGACTATCGTCTACTTGAAGATAAGAATAGGTTATGATATACCACTTATATTGATGCCTAGTTGAATTTTAGGAAAGTGAGTAATGCTATGTGATAGACAAAAGGAAGTTGTTCCTAAATCAGGCTACAGGAATATGGTAATTGATTGTAATATTAGATGTTGATAACACATTGATTTTTTTGGGATGACTGATTTAATGAATTAAATATTAAGTGAATGTCTGATTCCTAGCTGAACACATTTGAGGTTTATCCGATTAACCCTAGAATGTAAAGGAAAGATATGTTATGACTAATGTGTATCTATTATTCCAAATCTGGTATCTTTGAAGATAGGTGTATAAAGCGTAAATTACTGATTTATATATATATGAGGAAATTAGTTGATCAAATGATTTAATGATTTTTGGAGAGATTATTTTCCCTATGCATCTGACGAACTTTGGGGAAGTTTATATATATATTTGAGGTCTTTCTAGAGCTTAAGTTAAATAAAATTTTGATTATGTGATTCATTGATTTTCTTAGATATCCTTGCTTGGCGGATAAGTTTATAATTAGCAAATTTGAGTATTGATTGACTGCATAATTAAATTAGAGTAGTACTAAGGATTTAATCTAATGAAATTTGAGGATGATAGTAATTATGCAGAAATAGAAAGAAGAACATAGTACCATAAGGATTATACCCGAGTTTAAGATCATAGTTCAAAAGATTACAGACATATTAGATGATAAGAACAGTACGTAGAGAATAATTATTGTCTTACAAGATGAACCACTTTGGATTTAAAGAAAACCATAAACTTGCAAATAGGACCTTTTCTGCATCATTCCCGGAGAGTTCGGTATGCTTATACCTGCAGGTATTTCATAGTACTGCAGTTAGTTATTTATGTTTGTTAGTAAAGAATTGCTAGATCAAATAGAATACCTGGCTAAGTTTTTGGACGGAAAACCCTAAGGTTTTGACCGCAAGCAAGAGATCCTTGTGTTGATCTCGGAGACGATTAGTGTTCTGCTCCAAATCAGTATATCTCTTTCCCAGGTCATTCGCATATGAGTCTACAAGTTTCTTGAGCTCTTTATTTTCTCGTTGAAGAACCCTATTTCTTCGCCTAAAGTCCATGTACATTCGCTGCAAAGTCAAAATTTGAGCTTTTAGTGCTTGAATCTCATTTCCTCGAACTTGCAGACGTCGAGCCATATTTGAAACAGAAGAGGCACCCTGAATACTGAATGCCAGAGAGTCATTGATGGCTTGAGCATCAGTCCTATCCGCCAACAACTTTGCATCTCGAGGAGTTATGATACCTTGAGCCACGGATGCAGCTACTGCATCACTCAGCATCACAGAGTCATTGGTCATTAGATGACCTTTTTACGATAAGAATAATGGGCGCCAAATTTCTGGTTGTACTACAGGCGCAGCATTCAGATCAAGATTATTTTGGGAAGAGGAAGAAGCCATTTTTTTGGAAAACTCAGGAAATGAAAATATTCCTCAAAGGACCTGAAGGAGAAAAGAAAGAAATGAATCTGTTCTTCCAAAGATCTGAAGGGAAAGGAAAGAGAACTTAATCAGTGAACAAGATGCGGTCTAATAGACGTCATTCTGAGCGCAGCCACCACTACCACTAGTAGACAGCTCTCGAATCACGAGCTCTCTTTCTTTTCGGTTTTCACCCTTTTCACCTTCTCGAATTCCGAATTCACCCAAGACTTTTTCGGATTTCTCGCCGCACTTTTCGTACCTAGCAGACGTGGAAGAGCATTCCGAGAAAAGGATGGTGATATTGTGATCCACTGTCGGCACCACTTGCACCGTTCCTTCTCAAATCTCCTCTATAAATTCACTCATCTTCTCCCTTGCAAAGCACACCTTTGAGCTCTCAACTCTTCACGCTTTGAAAGCCAAAATTTTTCTTCTGGTCTAAGCTTATCATTGCTTCCTGAGAAAGGAAGATGTAGTTTCATAACCAATTTCAAAGTCTAAAGTTGGAAAAATGCAGCATCACAACCAGATTCACAAACAGCGAAACAAGATTATTCTTGATCACGCAAGACCTTCTCTTCCCCATCTTCCTCCCCTTCGAGGCTTCCATGTTCTCATTTGGCAAGCTTTCCACCAAGATTATCAGAAAGCATCATCACAAAAGGGAAATGTTATACAAGAAATTTTTCCTATAATGAGAATTTCTTAAATGAAGTTTAGATTTTCAATTATGATGATGTTTTGAAGTATGAATATGATATGTTTTGGCTGATTCGAGTACTTTTGAGTATATTGAAATTATGATGAACTGTCGGGATTCTAAAGAAAGATTTCCAATCTGATTTATATGGGATGAGTTTGAGGTTTAAAAGATTAATATCAATTCTATGATAGTAGCCAGTGATTACGGATTTTGATGATAGGTTAATATTTTAAGGCAATTCTGAATTACGGAACTAGAAATATATGATTTTGTTATTGGAGGAATTTTTGGTGTTATGGAAATATGATTTGCAAAAATTTTGTTGGAAAACAATGTGTTATGATTAAATCCCATTTTGAAGTTCATTTGGATTAGAATAATTTTTATGGGATAATACTGTTAATATTCTTTTTGACCAGAATCGTGATGATTGTAATGTCAAATGTGGAGACTAGGTTTCGATGCATTTCTGATATTGATGCTTAGTTGATTTTTGGAAAGTGAGAAATACTACATGGCAGTAAATGGAATCAATTATATATCAGTTAATATGATTAAGGAAACTAATTATGTTATTTGAGGATTAATCTTTGGATTGTGAAATTTCTGATTTACAGATGTGATGTTTATACTTGGTGATCTTAGAATTTCTGCATCTTTATTAGATATTAAGTATACCGTTGATGATTGATTGATGTATACTTCGAGGTTAAATCTTGCAATGGAATGCAAGGATATTTCCTGATTTATAATTTGAGGTTTACCTATGATTGGAGACAAGATTTGGAAAATGATAGTGTCTTACACACTTTTTTAAAAGAAATCATGATTACAAGATCTGATCTTAAGCCTTATACTTTTGTCATGATATTAAGGATAGTTATGATTGATTTGATTTACGTGTCTACGATATGATCTATGTTTTTGAGGTTTGAAGAATTAAGACTGTCTTATTTAAGGATAGGAACAATTGGATTTAGTAATAATGTTTAAGGATTTTCTAATGGAAAGGAATTTCAACCCCTAAGGATTTGTAAGCATGGTCTTTTTATCGAGACGTTGAACTTTGAATAAGATTCTTCCCTAGTTTTGAGAGGTGGAATTTCAATAACACAAGATGAAAGACTTTTCTTTGGGGAACATCGAATAGCAAGGTCAGAGTTACGTATTCTTAAGGTAGAAGACTGAATCTAAGTTAGGTGAGACCTTATCGGATGAATACCCTTTATAAGTATGTGACACCGCTCAAGTACGAGTATACTCTCTTGTTTCTTCGACAAGGTAATATGAAATATGCATTAGTTTATTTGTTTGGGAAAAACTTTATAGCTTTCGAATTTCGGGGACGAAATTCTGTTAAGGGGGGAAGAATGTAGCGCCCCAGATTTTAAGACATAAATTATAATGGTTTAAACTAATTTTAAAACATTTTAATAAGGAAAAAGAATAACTACGATTATTTATGAAAATAAATGTGTATTTTTGTTTGTAGAAACGTTTATAGTTACAATTTGATAAAAACTCAAAACAGACCTTAAACTTTGGAATAACGGAAACAGGGTCAAACGAACTCCATTTTGGTCGATTCAAAAACTGAGACGCTCGTTTTGAAGTCCTCTAGCTATCCTCCAAATTTCATAATTTTTAGACTCTATTTGATACCTGAAAACATCCGTGAGAAATTACACCTCTGATTTGGACGAAAATTCAGATATTTATAAATTTTGTAAGCCCATTTCTTCTCTATAAGAATTCAGCCCAGCCCATTTGTTATTTTTGCCCACAAACCCAACCCACCTTTCACATGTTAAATTCACATTATCCATTAATGGGTCATCTTTGGACTTAACCCAACCCATTCCAATTGCTATCTACAAACCCAACCCACCTTTGAGAAAATAGTAATTTCTTTGAGTGAGAAACTAGGCATAGTAGATTGGTCTAGCAATGAGAATGGTTAAAAAATAATAATAATAATAATAATAATAATAATGTTAGAATAATATATTAAGGTTGAGTGCATTGTGGTAGGTAAGTTTGAGTGCATTTTGGTGGGAAAGTTTGAGTGCATTGTGGTAGGTAAGATTGAGTGCATTGTGGTAGGTAAGTTTGAGTGCATTGTGGTGGGAAAGTTTGAGTGCATTATGGTAGATAAGTTTGAGTGCATTGTGGTAGGTAAGGTTAATTCCCATCCATTGGATCAAAATGTGTCTACTTGATCCTAACCATTCATTCTCTTATAAATAGAACCCAAAATGGAAGACACAATACCCATCAAGCTTCACTCACACACACACCTAAGGCCAAGAGAGAAAATTGTGGGATTTGTGTAGTTTTGTGTGGTTTAAGGCTTGAAGTGTGTGCAAGGAAGTATTTTGGTAAAAGCTCGATCCCGATGCTAATAGAAAGTCCAAGTAAGGGAACCCTCTACCCCTTCTCAAATTATTATATTACTTTAATTATTCCTTTATTTGCATAATTTCGATTTGATTATTTTTGATTCGGTATTTCAAATTATTTTGTTTACATGAAGGATTTGTTTTAAATTGGTTTTGATGTGAAAGTTATTGAGTAAAAATGATATTTTGGAAATTTTGATTTTGAGAAAAAAACCTCAGTTCTAAAGGACTTTGCAATTTTTGAGAATTTATTATTTTAACCGAGATGTGAAGTCACCTTTTGGAATAACAATAAAAGAAGAAAAATATTTGTGAAACCCTCCAACACGTTGCCCCTGGATATACAAGAAAAGAATGAAAAAGTTTTGTGAGAAAACTCTATGAGATATATATAAATTTTTGAAAAGGGCACGTGTGTGGAGGAGACTATTATTTTGGGCCCCATTCGCAGAGATTCGCAGAGATTTAAGCTCGGTACCGTAGCTCGAGATGGAAGCGCACCCGCTGATGAACTTTTTCAAAGCGCTAATCCGTTTCTATGTCAGTCTAAGTGCACTTTAATTAATTAGCTGACGGGGGCAGGGCCTGTGGCCACAGGTAAACCGCGTTACCTGCCCGAGGTCACAGCAACGACCGCGCAACCCTATCTACACAGGGCGTAAGAGTGTACCGGGGCATATTATGAGAACTAATTAATTTCAAACATATATTATATCTTGTGTATAAAAATGAGTTTTTGACAATTGTTTTGGAGATTTTTAAAAGAATTTAACTCAACTGTTTTATGGTTGAGGATTTCCTTACTGAGCATATTTTTTTGCTCACCCCTTATTTTGTTTTTGTTTTCAGGTTATGAACAGAGAGACGTAGGTGGCCGGGATGGGATCTAGGAATGCATTAGAATATTGCATTTATGTTTTCTTAATAAGTGCACTTGCACAACAAATTTAGTTTTCTTTGGATTTTTAATTATTGAATCAAACATAATTGTTTATTTCGAAATAACCGTTTCCGCATTTATTAAAAGCTCTGAGTTTTAAAATCATTATTATTTTTAATTTATTTAAATCAGCATACTAGTTAAGATATTTGGCAGACCTTACGAATCTTTGCAGTTTTTAAAGAGAAAAGGACGAACCTAACCCTTAGCGGTTTGGGGGCGTTACACTCTCTCTCACTCTAAGCAAGAAGTCCCATCGTCCGGCAACTACCTCCGGACAGCGACACAGCAGCCGGTTAGGCTAAACGGTATCTAGCTCTCACTCTCTCTCAGTTTACATGCAGTATATTCTAACATAATTTTTGTTTTCCCTCCAAAAATGTAGGTACATAGGCAACCATCGATCCTTACACTACGAAATCCACTATGAGTAATTTTTTTCATTTTTGTCTTGAATTTTTTGCTATATCTTTGTACATTTTATTGATTTCTTTGTGATATTTTATGATTTTTTTGGGCAACAAGTACGTAGAAAAATGTAATATAAACTTGTAGATTTTTTTCTATTTTTTTTTCCTTGCAATGTTTTTGATTTTTTGTAATTGGTATATATATGATTATTTTTTGCCTATTTTGGTTTTGCTGTGGTTGGTTATTACGTAGATGATGGAATTTTTGTTTGATACAAGTTTTTTTTTTTTTTGGTTTTTATTGTTGATGTGAGAAGTTTTGATATATATTTTAGTGTGCTATTATAATTTTAGTGTGCTATTATGAATTTTGGTATTTTTTGAATGTAGAAAAAATTAAACAATATCCGCTATAATTTTAAATAACGGATTAAAATATGAGAGTAACCAACAATGACAAACTAAAATTAAAATATGGAATTATAATCAACAAATTGTGTTATGAATATGTATAAATTGTGGTTCTCAAAAAAAATTGTGCTACTAATATAAATAAATCCTGATGGTAATTTCGGGAAAAAAAAAAGACAAAAAAAAAAAAAAAACCTTTTACTGTCCACCATTTACAATACTATTCGTACTAAAAAATTTAAAACAAACTTCATAAATGTGAATAACGACGATTGACCTTTTTTCTCTCATTTTTTACTTTAACCGTTGATGTGAGGAGATTACAGATTTATGAGAATCATTCGGTACAATTCGCTTTAAAAAAAAAAAAAAAAAATTCCCACATGGTCCATATTTAAAATAATATGCAAAATCAGTAGTTTAAAACTAACATCAATCTTAAACAAGTGTAACGACCACGTCCAAACATTTTTTTTTTAAAAAAAGTTTAATTGTTGCTGTGAGCAGGTTAATCATGATTTATGGTTAGGCTATGAACATGGATGAACTGGACTATTTTCGACATAACCACAATATTATAAGAAGTATTTTCCGCATACGTATATTTAAAATAATATGCAGAATTAACTGTTGAAAAAATTAAATTCTATAAAAAAAAAAAAAACAGTTGATTACAAACATCAAATTGACTTTTTAGTGCAACGATCACGTGTTTATCAATTTATTTGTATATTTTTTTTAAAGTTTATTATTGTTGACGTGAGATGGTTCTAAAAATTTTAAGGTGCTATGAACATAGACGAATTTCGGTATATGCCACCAAAATAAAATAAGACCAAAATGTTTGACGTATGCATATTTAAAATAACATGTGGAATAATTTATTTAAAACAAACTTGAAATTAAAACAAACTTGAAATTCAAACAAGTTCAACAACCACGGTCTTACCTATTTTTGTTTGTCTTTACAGTTTAACTATTGATGTGAGAAGGTTCTCTAAATTAAAAGGTGCTATTGACGCACACGAATTTTGGTATATTTGACCAAAATAAATTAAAAACAAAATTTGACGGCATATGCATATTGAAAAATAACACGTGGAATAATTTATTTAAAACAAACTTGAAATTCAAACAAGTTCAACAACTACGTTCTTACCTATTTTTTCTGGTCTTTATAGTTTAACTATTGATGTGAGAAGGTTCTCAAAATTAAAAGGTGCTATTAACGCAGATGAATTTCGGTATATTCGACCAAAATAAAATAAGAACAAAATTTGACGACATATGCATATTGAAAAATAACCCATGGAATAATTTGTTTAAAACAAACGTGAAATTCAAACAAGTTCAACAACCACGTTCTTACCTATTTTTTTTTCGTCTTTTCAGTTTAAATGTTGACGTGAAAAGGTTTTAAAAATTTTAAGGTGCGATGAATATGGAGGAATTTTAGTATCTTCGAACAGATGACCAAAAGAAAAAAACCTCAAATTTAATACAGAACTATGGAAATTCAAAATAATATTACTGTTTGTTATTTATTTCATTTGGATGGCAACAGCCAACCACTTCTGGCACGCCCCCCACTCGAGTAGAGTCGTTCGTCAAGACGCACACTAGGAAGGACGGGACTCACCCAAACGAACGTGCACGGGTCCTATGCGTATGCTACTGATCTATTTTTTTTAATATTTCTAAGTTATGTGTGTGATAATGTATATATTGACTACATGTGTATTATATATTGACAACATACAGGAGAGGATGACACAGAGTTTATCGAGTGATCCTGCCGCTACTCAGAGCATGTCAGAAGACACAATGCGTTGGGCACCGAATGACACGTATGAACAGGCGCTGGGGAGGCTTGAATACGCCGGGAGGATTCAGCAGGTTGGGCTGAATGTTAGTCCCGTACGGGGGACATCTTTCTTATACCGGGCTCGCTCATAGGGAGGACCATCCCATTGTACATCTCGGGGTTGCTCCATACACAAGGGCAAGATTGCGACAATGGAGATATTGCTACGGGCTCAGATAGAGAGGAATGAGGCCTTGGAGCAGCGCATGCGACACTTCGAGATGTAAGAGCTGCGAATGCGGTACTTCGAGGCCGTGCTCACCTCCATGGGAGTATCACATATGAGCCCTGGTGCTCAGCAGTCTCCACCTCCAAACGGAGGTGGTACATTGTCCGTTAGTAGTACATTTGCAGGTATGATTACAATTGTGTAAACTGCTTATTTTTAATCAATGCTATGGACTTGATATGCATATACACAAATTTTATAATGTTTTTATTACTTGCAGTTAATGCAACGACAATTGGTCTGTTGTTGCCTCTTGGACGACAGTACTCTACCTCATCGCTACACCGTCCCTTGCGCAGCAATCACCTGTTGGTGAGTCCATGCCTGGTACGGGAATTCGTGATCCCCAAGAACGACGGCCTTCAGATTTGTAGAGTTTTTATAACTTTGTTTTGTTAATAACAATAACGTTTATTAGTACCTAATCTATTGTTGTCTTGGGTTTAGAATTATTGATGTGCTTAATTTGATTTTGTGTTTATGGTATATTTCAAATGTTGTCCTAATATTTTCGTGATATTTGGGGAAAAAAATGGATATATATATATATATATATATATAATTTATTATTATTATTATTATTTTAATAAGAAAATTGCATTATGCCACGTGGCATATGACACATGGCAAGTTTGCCACGTGTTTAAAAACCACGTGGCCAACTGTGGCCACGTGGTCTTGGACACACGGTCGACTTTGGCCACAGTCGGCCAAGTGGTTTTCAAACAAGTGGCCACAGTCGGCCATGTGTCCATTGTACACGTGGCCACAGTCGGCCATGTCGTTTCGAACCACGTTGCTGACTGTGGCCACGTGGATTTGGTCCACGTGGCTGACACATCAACCACATGGTTAATACACGTAGCCCACGTGTCGTGACGTGGCCAACATGCCACTTGGCTTAGTGGCGACGTGTACAGCGTGGCCACATTGAGAATTGCACATTTCACAACAACCCGATCTACCACGCTGCCCAGACGTTGCCAATGACACGTGGTGAACTGTTAGCCATGTGGATGGTCACCATCCATGTGGCAAATTGCAAGTGGCGAATTGCAATTTTTTTTGTAGTGCCTGAGACTTATCGACTATCAACCAAGGGATATTCATCAGGAGTCCTTGATCGAGTATTATGCATAAGATTCTCATAGTAAGGAGAACCCGAGGTGTCCACTATTTGAGGTCCCTCCCGGCCTGATCTGAGGCATTTATGACTACCAGATCTTCATGGGCCTCTAATTCTCTTATTCGAAATATCTCGTTTAAGAAAATTTAATCATTGTTCTCATTTTGGATTTCTTCCTCGAGTCATGTGTTCTGATGCAGCCGCCCTTGGCACATGCTTAGTCCATGCATTGAGTCATTTATGGGCACTTTTTAGGAGTCATGATGGTCTCTTCATATCTCGTACCCACTCCGGCAAGGCTGGTGATGAGTGTTGAATATTGCATATTTAAGCCCCTTAACTCGCATATGTTAGGCCCTTAGTTTCATTGTAATATAAAGTTTTGTGTTGCTTTTGTGTTTTAGGCATTCTCAGGTGTCTAATGAAAAATACAAGTAAATCCATCACTTTTAAAGCTTAAAACACATATCCTGACTGTTGCACGACATGGTGAGCTCGAATGCAATGGATCAAGCACACACCATCAGGCTACCAGCAGGAACCCACGACATGGTGAGCTTAAGCGCAATCATGATGCAGAAATTGACAGCATGGCAAAATTAGAAAAGGAAAGAGTTTTCATTCTCCTACTTGGACTAGAAGTCCAAGAAGACCATGAATTCGACAGGGTTGCTCTTGTACTCCATAAATAGACCTTTAATTCATGCTTTAAGGGTATGCCACATTACATAATATAAATCAATAGGTAGTAGCTAGGTTTTTGGAGAAAACTACTTCAAAGTTCCCGCAGCTTCTTGGGATGGATTTCACTCCGACAAAGACGATTTCCATCACTCCATGAGCTGCTAATTCATTTGTACTAATTCATCTGTAGGGTATTGATGTAGTCTTTTCCAAGTAATTATGGTGTAATTGTGTTTTTCTTTGTGAATTCTATGAATATGAATGATAGTTGTTTAATCTTGAGATTATTCATTAAAGTTTATATTCAATTATGATAAATCCTTTATCTTTGTAACGCCCTGTTTGTAACGACCCGCTTTTTACAAAAAAACGTAAGTAATTATATCTGGATAATTACGTGTCATTAACCATTCAGAGATGATAAATCTAGCAGCGGAAAATACGAATATCTTTTTTTTTTCTTTACAAACGTTAGGGCAATTCCCTTACAATACATTCAGAGCTTTAACTGACATTTCTCTAGACATACATTAAAAATCCTTTACACTGATTACAAAGAAACATGTGTCACATAAGACACTAAAGCATACATGGAACTTATTAAATACAAGTAAATTCCTAAACATGTTACATACAAAATAATATAAATATTTACAAGCACAAAGCACTAGCATCCTAACTACAATAGCTTTAAATCTCTTAAGCTAGCAGTTAATCCAATCCATAATCTTCAGAACCTGCGCAAACATCTATGAGAAGGTGGTTACCGCCACAATCCCATAGTTCCATAAGTGAGCTAACTGTCATTCAACAACATCATGATTTATGCGTTATTTAAGGAACAGAGATATGACATAATGATGTAGTGATAGTTTTCATGCAAAGTTTAACAGTTTAATATAGTCATTGCACTCCTCTCTTATAAGGGCCGTCCCCCCGGTCAACGTCTTTCTCGAGGCCGTCCCCTCTACATTACATTTTGATTAACTTATTTTCGCACTAGCAGAGTACGTTCCACGTCACTCTACTAGCACTTTGAAAGCCGTCCCAATCAATGTGAATTATTGTGTTTTCGGTTCCAGGCACATTTCCCATCCTGAACCTTTGGGAGACGTCGCGCCCAATATTAATAAGTTGATTATTAACAGTATGCAATAATCAATCACACGCATCCAATTAAAATAAAACATAAACACAACGCTACTGAAATCCAGTACTACCCTCAGTAAGTAATTTATACTTATAGCCCTTTTATGCAGTGTCAGTTCATCATCTGCAACAAATACATATAAATGTCCATACAAGGTCAATATCATTACTTCTAGGAACTCATGCCTAAACATGAACTCCAAAGTCACATACATAAATAAAAGCAATCATCATGACTAGAATTCAATATGTTAATTTTCAAACATTCATACCATAATCCATATTTCCATAAAAAATACTAAAAGTCCAAACAAGACCTAATCATTTCTAGGGAACATCAACCCAATCACCAAACCAATTAACAAAACATCTATTCTAAAACATATTAACTCTAACAATTATTTCAACCAATATATATTTGAGAAATCACAGTAAAACAGCACACTGAATTTCCATAATCAATTTCATACCAAAGTAAACTAATATATTTAACATGTTCTTAATTTAGTTATTGAGACTACATAATTAATATAATCTTTATTAACTCCCTTTTTCTGCATAATTCCCAGAACTCATATATCCAAAACATCACTCAATATAGTAAATCATATTTCTAGATTCTCAAGTTAAATAATATGTACTAGTTTAAACAAATCAACTTAAACTCTAGAGATATTATACTTGAAATGGGAACATATTCCAACACTAGCTTAATCACCAATTCTCAAGACTAATAGCCATAAAAGCACCCCCTTGTAATATTTTCGGTCATTAACTCTAAAAGCACTTTAATGATATGAACCAAAACCAATAACGATCCTAAATCAGCCTACAATATCTAGGCATCACCGTAACCCATATCAAAACACCATACCGTCCTTACCAAATAACACCAAATCTAAACCCGCAAGTACATGGCTAACACAAGGGACATAACCGAAATCTCCCCATATATAATTCACCAAAAACCGATACATTGCAAGCATAGCCTATACCAATTCAAGGAACAACCTACACAGAAAATACCAAACCCACAATCATGGTTCAATCTTCGACACATCCCCATGGCTACACAGTCCAACAACCGGCCAAACACTACCCATTCAAAAATCATCCACTCAATTATTTACCCAATCGGCTACTCCAAATAAAGCCTCTCAAAAATAACACCCCATCATCAAACAATAAAATCCCTTAATCAATCCATAGGAAACCCCCAAAATCATCAAACCCTAGATACCTTGCATAGCCGAAACACAACCATAGAGAACAACTCTAAACCATTCGGCCATCAACACCCCAAAACAGAAAATCATAAATAAAAATACCCAAGCTAAAACAACACTTAGCTCATATTCACCCACAGAAAATATATCACACATATAATCACGGCTCAGCCGATCCAACGACAAATAGGAAATAATTAGTCAACCATGAATTATCAAATTTAATCAATAAATTAACCTAATTTATAGAATAACTCACATTAAGGATTCTCACAGAAAATCCACCGGGAAGAACCTACTGAAGTCACCGGAAATCCACCAAGAATTAGACCTCTGCTCGAATTGGTGATGACCACCAGAAATCCAGCTTCTAGCTCGCCGGAATCGCCACTGGAATCGCCGGAAAAGCCGCTGGAAAACGCACAGGAAGAACCGGGTCTTCCTCTCGGGTCTGACGGGTCACCGGGTCGGGTTTTGGGTCAGAGGCTTCAGGTCTTCATGGATCGGTCGGAAAGTCGCCTTAGCTCGCCGGAAATCGGCGTTTGGCCGCCGGACATGGAGGATCGGACCTCCGGGAGGATCGGGTCGTACGGGTTCTCCCTGATCCGTCGGGTTTCCGCGTCCTAGGCACCACCGGAGTCGACCCACCGGTAGCATCGGTCGGAAATCGAGTCACCGGCGTCCCCTGGTTTCTGGGTCCGATTTCCATCTCTGTTTCCCTCTCTCCCGATCTCTGACTCTCCCTCTCTACCCCTGTTCGGTCTCTCTCTCTCTCACGGATCCACCGAGCCCTCTCTTCCCCGCCACTCTCTCTCTCTCGGTTCTCATCTCAGTCTCACTTTCTCTCCCTCTCTGTTTTCGAGCAAAAGAACAGAGAAGAAACAAAGAAGGAAGAAAGAAGAATAGAAGAAAAAGAAGAGAAAAGAAGAAGTGTGGTCCGGTTATAATAAAAGAGAGATATTATTTTTATGTAATCATTGTCTTAGTAAAATATCAGATATTTTATGCATAACTTAACAGTTAAGTTTTCTTAAAATATCCCTTATTAAAATATCTCTTATAAAAATATCTCTTACAAAAATATCTCTTACAAAAATATCTCTCTAGATATTTTATCTGCTGATATTTTTAAATTGATCTTTACCAATATGTATAATTCATCAAAATTACAATCTAAGTTCATTTTGTGTCTAGTTCGTTCCATCGGTAATATTATTATCTCAATAATATTTTAACATCATAAATTATAAACCAAATATATATTGCACAGTAATATTACACGCAGTGAATATTACACCTTAATATTATTTATCAATATTATTTTGCCAATTAGTCTATTTTATTCAGTCTTAAATTCTCATTTAAGACATTTATTTAATTACTTAAAATCTGGGGCGCTACACCGCTTTTACAAAAAGCGTAAGTGAAAATTTTCAAACTTTCACGTGACATTACTAACTTATCAGAGGTAATTATTGGCAACGGAATATATGTAAATGTAATACAGATTTGGAAACAGATTGACACCTCAGAGCTTCTACTGAAATACCTCAAAATATATAATAAGCCAGTCAGTATAATTATACAAATAGTAATAACAGTTATGCCTCACTGGGCAAGATAGTCATACAAGCCAAATATCTACATATAACTGGAGAATTATAAATACTGTCTTAAGCTAGGTAGGGTGAACTACAGCAGGGTAGTCCCAAAAAGGAAGGCTGTCCAGCCTTACAAAAAACTGAATCAAAAACCATCTATGAGTCGAGATAGTCCTGATATTCCTCTTCTTCATAGCCTGAATCATTACATAGTACAGAGAGAAGACAGCAACATAAAATACTAAAGTGAGTCCACTGTTTCTAATAATAGTATGAGTACTGATTTATTTAATTAATGCAACACAATGCAATGGCCTTATAATCACATGTATATACAAAATATAATCTATGACCATGAACCATAGACATAAAATGAACATAAACATAATCATAAAGCAATGACAGTTTTAAGTGAAGAGTTTTAGGTATTTCCCTTTTTCCACTACTCTGTTGGCCTTGGCACGGTTAGTGTGTTATTTGAAACCTTAGTTTCCTCACTTAACTTTTAATTATATTCTTAGGGAGCCTTGGTTTCCCTGGTGACCTTGGTATACCAGTTTTTGTATTTATTGAAAAATTATTGGACTTCTAATTTTAACAAGTCTGTGAACAGTGTGCAACAAAATATTAAATGCGAAAATTAAAGGAGAAAAATATTTTGTTGACGAAGTTGAAACTCAATTAAGAGAAAAACCACTCCGGGGCAGCCAAACCCAGGATATCCACTATTTAGAAGACAAGACTAAATATAAAGTAGTAATACTCACATACCCCTGATGCAGTGGTCGTACCTTGCTCTCTAATGTGTAACCCAACACGAACGCCTCCCAACTAGGTCTCCTACCTGAAGGGGTCTTCAATGGAATCCTTTACCTTAGGGCCAACCCCTAAGATAGACTTCACAGCTGATCAAATCACACACTGGCAAAGTTAGAGAGCTAGCAGATCTTCAATATCTCCATAAACACCCTCTCTAAGCTGTAGAGAATTCACCACCGAATTCTATATTGAAAGCATGCCTAGAGCCTCTTATTTATAGGCGTAGGAAGCTCTAAATTAGGTCAAAAACAGATTCTGAGGCACTCACGTCCGGACGGGAGCCAGGGCCGTCCGGACGGGCCAAGTTTTTCTTGTCCGGAAAGTAATTCTGGAATTTTTTGCTGGGCCGTCCGAATCGGCAAATCTTTCCGTCCGGACGGAGACCGTTCGGACGCTATTTGTGACGACCTAATTTTTTTTTTTTTTTTAAACATAAAATAAGTCATCACAGTGGCACGACCACATGTCGCTCAGCCAACATACTATACACATTCCATAACATGTACCTGGTAATCAGAGTTCCATTTACGCAGCGGATAACAAATAATAACATTAACAACATAGCGGAAGATCCATCTATAAACAATGTTAATTACAATAAAAGAGTCATTAATGTTTATCTATTTAAGACTTTTACATAACTATTAAATACATACCAAAAGACTAGCTCATAAATACAAGTGTCACAGGCGACACGAGCCATAAACTAAGTCTACCAAAAGGCGAACAACCCATAGTCCAACAATTATAACTGTCGCGTTGGGCTTCAGTCATAATATCCCAAGTGCTATGCTATGACGTCATTCACTAGATCCACTGAACCTGCAGTCAAAGCATTAGAGTCTATACGGTTGTGGGTTTAATCACATCCGTACAGGTGAAGGTATGAGTTCACCACCTCAGCAGTATAAAACTCACTAAGTATACAATATACACAAACATAATTTCTTGTAGAGTACAACAACGTTATTCACAAATTATTAAGTTCCCGCAACAGTACATTATCAATTACAAGTCTCATTGTTCATCACACATTATTTTATCCCGGTTTCCACTAACAATATTCCACGCGTGCAATAAACATTATTTCACACATCACACCAGTGCTAGCACTTCAATGCTAGGCTTACCGCCAACACCGCCCGTAAAACTACGACTCGCAAAGCATACATCTCACGTGTACTAACACTTCAATGCTAGGCTTACCACATATCTCACTAGTGCTAGCACTTCAATGCTAGGCTTACCATCAACACCACCCGTAAAGCTACGACCCGCAGGGCACACATCTCACGTGAACTAGCACTTCAATGCTAGACTTACCACATATCTCACTAGTGCTAGCACTTCAATGCTAGGCTTACCACACATCTCAACCAAGAGCTGCTACTCTCTGGCCTACCACTGTGCCAGATACTACAACACTGGACTTACCATCTATCAACTACCGAGTTCTCATAATACCAAAGCATCCACACTATATACATATCATCACATGTGTATTCCTAAACATTTTTCTTTCAACACATACCACATTCATTTTTATCAACAATTCCATAACAATCAATACATTCCAATTTCAACGACATCCATTTATCATCACAATTCTCAATCCAAATATATCATAACCCATTCACATATATTTCTACCAACACTTCCATAACTATAAATACATTACAATTTCAACATCCATTTATCCATACAATTACAAACCAATATATCCCATCTCAATCATAAACAATTTTCTCAATAAATTCCATAATCATAAACAATCAAGATTCCTCAACATCCATTTATCCACACAATTACAAACCAATATATCCCAACTCAATCATAAACAATTTCCTCAACAAATTTTATAATCATAAATACAACCAATCATTATCAATATCAACTTATCATTACAATTCCCAATCCAATAACTCACAATTCAATTACATGCATCTTCACTAACAAATTCTATAATCATAAATGCAACCAAATGCAACAATACGTAAATCTAAGTTCCTAGGATTCCTCAGTGAGTAGAATACTCACCTTAGTTGCATTGGACTCATGAATCCAACATTCCATTGAATTCTAGTCACTTGGACTCTACATTGAATAACCAATCGAAGTCTCAAATCATGATACGATCCTGCAAACATTGGCATTATTAGACGATGCTATTGAACCTATACTTGATAGCACATAAACTACCCACATGTTCATAGGTCGCATTACTTGCTTCTAAAGCTAGTTAAGTATCCGAAACTATTATTAGGTTATCATTTATGTTTAGGTTTATATTTTATTCATCTTATCATCTAAGTTACGCTTACTATTTTATTAGTCTAGTTATTGGTATTAAGACATTATCAGAGTTAATCCTTTTTAAAGCTTCTTGTTTATTTACTAAGTTAGCAATATATATATATAAACCACATACATGTATATGCGAACATATACATATATGTATATACACACATAACATTTAAGCCTAATCCGATGATACACTAAAATACTATGTGTATAGGATAGGTGAATTAGCTATTAAGTTGTCACATAATAGATTCATATGACATTTATGTGTTCTATAAGCTTACTAACTTATACATATCCGCTTAGGGTTATTTGGATAATTTACCATTTTTAAAGCATTCTCATTTAATCAATACATTTAGTACTAACAACCATAATAGAAATTAATCAAACTTTATTCCTAACCTGTTAGCTTATCAAAACAGTCCCTAGAATCCATACAATACCAATCACCATCATTACAACCTCTATTCAAACAACAGGCCAAGATTCTCTTACCACCAAACCTTCTATCTCCCTAACCTTTCATCAAGATCAATCAAAACCCCTCCTTTACATACAATGTGACTTAGCCTTTAGGACTACAAAAATCGACCACTAACATTGGATTCAATCTCTAGCAAATAATCATTAACTAACATTATTAAATTACCAATCTAAAAACCAGATTTGAATCTCATTGAAATACTCATCAAAACTTAGCTCGTACCTTCTCTAAAGCTCAAACCATAAATTATCAAGCCAAGCTCTAAAACACCAAAATCACATATGGCAACATTTTCCTTCACATCAAACCCACTAAAATTCCAATAATCATAAGCCACAATCATCTACCAAATTTCTTCCAAAACTAAACCCAATTCAATCAAACATTCTACCATCTACATAATGGAACATTGACCATCAATTAACACAATTACCTCAAATCTTGGAACACATCCCAGATCTAGAATTTTATTAAAATATTACTTCCTAATCCAACAAACAGTCTAACAATCTATTTAGAGTACACTTCTACAAAAATCAAAACCCCAAGGGATAGCATCATTCGGCCATCACTACAAAAATCACCCTCCATTTTCGGTTTCAACCCAAAAGCATAGACCAAATCACACTTTAAGAAACCAATTCGTTATAACTCATAAGAGGACTCCAAATCCAAACATCAAACTCAAGAAAAGCAACTATTAAAGCTCCATCACTCACAATCGGGCCACGACAAATTTAAAGGAAAATCAAGAGTAATTTGGAACACCCATTCGGTATTTTCCCCAACATTAACCTAAATTCACATCTAACCAAAACAGGAAATTAATCCAAGACCCCTTTCAAATTTTTGCAATCAGAAACCAAAACATAAATTGTAACTAAATCCCCAACAATCAAACTCCAACCAGTTGATACAAAACTCCAAAGAGAAATACCCATTTGGTCTACCAAAAATTAGGGAATATCCAAGCGAAAAATCAAAGAAGGGGAAGAGATGTTTCTCACCGGAACAGGGCCAAGATTCACGGCCCTAGTTGCTGCCTCCACGCCATGATGGTGGTCTGACCACCCAGCTCCAAGATCGCACCACCCACGACCAAGGATCCTCTTCCACACTCGGGCTCTCCTTCAACTCGGGTTGGGTCTCACTTAGTTCACCTCTCTCTCTCTTGGGTGGATCTTTCTCTCATGGTCTCAATCTCTCTGTCTCGGTGTGTGTGTGCATGCGTGAAGGAGAGAACGAAGAGAAGAGAGGAGAGGAAGAGAAGGAGAAAATGAGAGGGGGAGTGGGCTGAGATGCACAGAACCAGGGGGTGGCTGTGTGCGAGAAGAGAGGGAGAAGGGAAGAAGAAGAAAAGAGAAGAAAAGAAGAAAAGAGAAGGAGAAGAGAGAACATGCGGTTGGGAGGAAGAAAAGAGAGAAGAAAAGTGAGATATGCGTGTGAGGAGGAGAGAGATTCGGGTGGTCCAAAAGAGAGAGGAAAAAGGAAGAGAAAAGAAAAGAGAAAGGGAAGAAAGAGAAGAAGTGGGACACTTGTCCCATTGTGAGTGGATGGGAAGAGATAGAGTAATTTTCTCCTAGCAAATCCGGTAGTGACACATGGCAGGGTAAGGTTTCTTTTTATTTAAATGCTCAGACTTTTGTAAATTACGCTAGGACCCTACAATATCGATATCCTATCTTTTAACAATTAATCTACAACCTTACATTTAATTTGACCACATTCGTACCCATACAAATAATTATTTATTACTCTAGGACCTATAGTTCTTCTTATTTATTATTTCCTAAAGACCCATTAGTAAAATATTATTATTTCAATTTTCATTATTTTATCTTAGACTCATTTTATTTTCATAATATAAATATTATCACCTAGAATATATTTATTAGTCACATATATTTAATAAATATAATTTATTAAATGGTAAATCTCATATTTATTTTCTTGATCATTACACTATTAATGGCCGTCCGGATGCTCAAATTACATAACTTTTTCTTAGCTTTCCAACGAAGTCAATTTTGTTCCAATCCAATATTTGAGTAAAAAGTTATGACCAAAATACCCGAGGGTGTCCGGACGGCTTGACCGAGCGTCCGGACGGTCAACTGCAATCGCCTTTCCAAAGTAGCATTGAAAGCTTCCATACAAGGCCTCGTCCGAACGGTGTTGCCCGAGCGTCCGGACGGTTGCACTTCGGCTGCAAGTAATTACCATAATAAGGCTTAGAGCGTCCGGACCTTGGAGGCTGACGTCCGGACGGTTGAACTGGTGCATGCAATTTCCATATATGAAGCTTGATCGTCCGGACCATTAAGTCTGACGTCCGGACGGTTGAACTTTGTATGCACGTCTTGCCTTATAGAGAATCTCGTCCGGACGGGATCCCACATTGTCCGGACGGTAGCGGCCATCTTCCCATAATTGTGTCTTGAGGCAGAAACCTTACTACTTGTCAAACAGTGAATGGCGTCCGAACCGTATAGCCACGTCGTCCAGACGGATGCACTAGAACACTGGGATCTTCTCAAACTCTGAAGAGCGTTCGGACGATTTGCCATTACGTCCGGACGGATGCAACCTTGAGCTGTTCGAAGCTTCTAGACATTGATGGGCGTCCGGACCGAAAGATCTCATCGTCCAAAAGGAATGTTGTTGACTGATGAGTGTCCGGACGGAATACCACGGTCGTCCGGACGGCTGATAGGGAACCGAAATAAATCCTTGAAAACTTCACAGAATCTTCTCAAAGAACATAGTTGAAGAGTAGACTCTGGATAAAGCAGCATCCCTGTGAAAGCAGCAACATTACATAGAAGTGATTTTGTCCAACAGAATGCAGCCAACACAAAAACTAACAAACTCCCCCTTTGGCCATTATGAGACAAAAATGACTTGACTGATTAAAAATACAATTCCGGTCTAAATAAAAAATTACTCCCCCTTTTTGTCACAAAGGGACAAAGAGTAAAACAGAGTAATGACAAAAACCACACAACAATTACTCCCCCTCAATGTCTCAGAAGGACAAGGGTAAACGGAGTAGTAATATCCACAAACAAAAAGCGTTATAAAATCCAAAACAATAGGAAAGTAGAGAAACGTCTGCAAATGGCCCAAAAAAAGGAAAAAAAATCCTCCAAGTACCAAATCTTGTTGATCCACTGAAATCAAGTAACAGAGAGCAAACCGTATAAAAAGCTGGATTTGTGCTACTTCGGCTTCTAGCTCAAAAAGCCGGGAATCATGGACTAAAAAACCTTCAATCTCTTGATTTTGCAAAGCCTAAAACTGATTATCCGCAGATTGACATCCTCTAAGCAACAGGTCTGCTAGATAAATGAGGAGATTCACCACTGAACCTCAAACTGATGCAGATCTAAGGGAATGCTACGGAAGGCCCTGCATGAGCTAGGGGGAAATGCTCATCTTAATCCTAAGACCTTTGGAATTTGAACATCCAACTTCAACAACAGTCAGTTTCCCAAAGGATCCATCTATCAAACATTATGCTGGGAGCCACTGGATGTCATATTCCTGAATCAAAACCATTAGATCCTATTAGTTCCAAAAATAATGTGGTATTTAAGACGGCTGTCAAATGGATGCCAAAGAGAAATATAAGCAATGCAGCTACTCATAAGGGATAAATATATCAAGATCAGCCCAACACACAGACATAGAAGGATTTTCATGCACACTATCTCAAGAAAATATCCCAACAAATATTCCAATATTCTAAAAGCACAAAGACTTAAAAGAATAACGGAAGACACAATGAAGATCATGGGATGAAAAGAGATGTGCAAAAAATGCCAAAATCTCAGGAGAAATCCACGAGAAAAACACACAAGATGCCATGATAAATCAATAAAAATGCAAAGATATGTGTATGGCAGAGAAAGAGACGCAAGTCTTAAACCTGTAGAGATCCTGTCCGGATGTGTCACTTAACCATCCGGATGGCAACTGGAAGGTCAGCATATGGCAAGACTGCGCTTGTCCGGATGTAGAATAGGTTCGTCCGAATGCTTCACACTTGAAAATCTGAAACTTGAGGAAAATATACAGAAAAATATTTTTTCCAAAAGTTAGCTTCAGAACATGCATGTATAATCAACTGATAAAGCAGTCAAATAGCATTGCAAAAATATGCAAAGATATAAATGAGAGTTAAGTATTCAATAAGCACAAATTTCCCTGCAGATAGAAATTTTAAATAGATTACTCAACTCATGCAATGCGTGTGTGTGTGAAGACTTTCTCAATAAGGTATGAAATTCACTGATATGACAAAAAGCAACCAGATTTTCCAAACAAGAGAGAAAATCCATGAAAGATCAGCCAAAAGTCAAACCTTATCTTACTAGGGCCTAGCCACCCTCATCTAATACATTCCCCATAAGATGCAGCACCTAATTGTTTTACTTGTACCATGAAGGACAAAGTAAAATTTTTACTTGCACGTAGAGGGCAAGGCATATAGCAAATTCAGCACATAAGCAGTGAATATACAATTTAAAAGCACATAATGCATATGATTTACTGCTTGATTCTTATGGTGCTGCAACCTAGAGAGTGCCAGAATTTTTAGGCTCTAGGTTTAACTAGCATGTGGTCAATTTGACCATTTTAATCAAAGACCTCTTCTCCTATCTAGAATTTCTAGAAGAAAAAAGTCAGAGAAGGAAAAGATGTACCTTAGGGGAGTCTTAGATAGTACACATTTTCATCGCATGAGGAAAGTAACTATCTATCATTAAGATGCAACAGGAAAACTTAGCAAATATCATGCATAAACTCTCAATCATATATAAGCATATTTAATCAATGCACAATGAACTGAGATATCAGGCAAAAACACATGCAATATCTGAAAAGCTATCAAAAGAAAGAAATAAAGTTTCGCATCTTCTCCCTAATTTTTTTTTTTGTTGAAAAATGAGACAGAAAAAAAAAACAACAAAGACATGCTTATGGAAATGGAAATGACATCTAATCCCAGCATGTAAGGTAAAACCAAACCTGTTCTCATGGAGAAATGTTTAGAAATACCAAGTCAGAAGAGCAGCCGCCCGACGTGCTTTAACTTTCATCCCCAAAAAAAATATCTGCAGATGTTTCTCAAGAAAACCAGAGAAAATATGGGGATAGAATAAAAGGTTCCTCAAACAGAATGCGAGGCAGGAATAAGATATGACATGATAAACGATGCAATGCAAACATACCTGACATGCACTAGGATTTAGGAACCAAAATCCTAGGCATGGGAACACTTCACCTTTACTAGGTGAGTCCACTCCCCCTCAAGGGGTGAATGGTCTCATCCTTTTTGACCCATACTTGCTTGACCCATAGCGGTAGCTTGCAGGTCTTGCCCATGTTGTCCATTCTCCTTAGCATACCTTGCATCAAGCTCAGAAACCCTTCATAGTCATGGTAGCTAATTGGCTTCTGCAGCTTTCTCTTGTTGCACCTTGGTTTGTTCTTCTTTGATTTGCCACTCTGATAGACAAGAACAAACTACTACTGATGCTGTGAAGCCTGAAGTACCGTAGGAGGTAGAGTGCCTGATGTAGCTCTTGTTGGCAGCCTCTTTGGCTTTTGAGCCTGGAGCTGTGGACACTTGAGTCGAATGTGACCGGTGATGCTACAATGATGGCAGGTGGGTAAGCTTCTTTTGCTTGAATGCTTCTTGACATTCTCTGCAGAATTATAGTTAGCATTCTTACAAATAACATTGCCCTTACCTTTATATGTCTCCTATGCGGAGGGACATATTTTGCTGAGCAAGAATCTTCAACTTCACTTTTCCTTAGAGCATCCTGCTTAATGCAAGGCCTGTGGGATTTCAACAAATAACAATTTGGCCTAATATGACCAATCTTCCCACAATTATGACAAGTAGGGACAAACTTACCATGAGCTTGTGTACCTGTATCTTTGGATTTTGGCATCACACAATTATTCAAGCAAGAATTATCCAAACAAGCAGTGTTTACTATCACAGGCTTAATAATACTGGAATCTAATTCAGAATCAAAAGCATGTGAAGTAGAAGCACTCAAATCATCAACAATTAAACCAGGCTTGTTTGAAATATCTGAATGAATACACAACATGCTTTTCAAATTATCACTTGAGAATTTTTTTCAAGAGATTTTTAGATTCCTTTAATTTATTCTCAAGTGTATCAATAATATCAAATAGCATGGTATTCTCAGATCTCAAAGAGTCAATCAAAGCATGTGATTTAGATAATTGAACAATCAAAGACTCTTTTTCTTGCTTCACATTTTTAAGCTATTTATGAGAAACTTTAGAATGTTGAGCATTCTTTAATTTATTAAAAGCCTTAAAGAGCTTAATATCAGAATCCTCATTACAAAACTGAGAAGAATTCATGATAAAAGGTGTAAAAAAATAGAAGTCACAAGAGATGGAGATCATAATCAGGAAATAAATCCTAAATAGAGTGTACCTGCTCTAATACCAATTGAAAAATTATTGGACTTCTAATTTTAACAAGTGTGTGCGAACAGTGTGCAACAAAATATTAAATGCGGAAATTAAAGGAGACAAATATTTTGTTGACAAAGTGGAAACTCAATTAAGAGAAAAACCACTCCGGGGCAGCCAAACCCAGGATATCCACTATTCAGAAGACAAGACTAGATACAAAGTAGTAACACTCACATACCCCTAATGTAGTGGTCGTACCTTGCTCTTTAACGTGTAACCCAACACGAACGTCTCCCAACCAGGTCTCCTACTTGAAGGGGTCTTCAATGGAATCCTTTACCTTAGGGCCAACCCCTAAGATAGACTTCACAGCTGATCCAATCACACACTGGCAAAGCTAGAGAGCTAGCAGATCTTCAATATCTCCCTAAACACCCTCTCTAAGCTGTAGAGAATTCACCACCGAATTCTATATTGAAAGCATGCTTAGAGCCTCTTATTTATAGGCGTAGGAAGCTCTAAATTAGGTCAAAAACGGATTCTGAGGTACTCGCGTCCGGAAGGGAGCCAGGGCCGTCCGGACGGGCCAAGTTTTTCTTGTCCGGAAAGTAATTTTGGAATTTTTTGCAGGGCCATCCGAATGGGAATATCTTTCCGTCTGGACGGAGACCGTCCGGATGCTATTAATGGCCATCCGGATTTTCAAATTACAGAACTTTTTCTTAGCTTTCCAATGAAGCTAATTTCGTCCCAATCCCATATTTGAGTAAAACGTTTTGATCAAAATAACCGAGGGTGTCCGGACGACTTGACCGAGCGTCTGGACGATCAACTACAACCGCCTTTCCAAAGTAGCACTGAAAGCTTCCATACAATGCCGCGTCCGGATGGTGTTGCCCGAGCGTCTGGACGGTTGCACTTCGGCTGCACGTAATTACCATAATAAGGCTTGGAGCGTCCGGACCTTGAAGGCTGACGTCCGGACGGTTGAACTGGTGCACGTAATTTCCATATATGAAGCTTGATTGTCCGGACCATTAAGTTTGACTTCCGGACGGTTGAACTTTGTATGCACGTCTTGCCATATAGAGAACCTTGTCCGGACGAGATCACACATTGTCCAGACGGTAGCGGCTATCTTCCCATAACTGTGTCTTGAAGCAGAAACCCTACTACTTGTCAAACACTGAATGGCGTCCGGACGGTATAGCCATGTCGTCCGGACGGATGCACTAGAACACTGGGATCTTCTCGAACTCTGAAGAGCGTTCGGACGATTTGCCATTATGTCCGGATGGATGCAACCTTGAACTGTTCGAAGCTTCTTGACACTGATGGGCGTCCGGACCGAAAGATCTCGTCGTTTGGATGGATGTTGCTGACTGATGAGTGTCCGTATGGAATACCACGTCGTCTGGACGGCTGACAGGGAACCGAAATAAATCCTTGAAAACTTCACAGAATCTTTTCAAAGAACATAGCTGAAGAGTAGACTCTGGATAAAGCAGCATCCCTGTGAAAGCAACAACATTACATAAAAGTGATTTTGTCCTACAGAATGTAGCTAACACAAAAACTAACATTTATTATTCTCTTTTCAAGTACTTCCTCATTCACCGAGAACCTTAGAACTCTAGTGAAGCCTCATGTACCCACTGTGGATCTTGATCCAATAGCTTGTTATTAGACAAATTATTAAAATAATAAAACATTCAAACCACATGCGCAAACAAGTAAATAAAGTAGTAAACATATATTATAGGAAAAGTCAACCAGCTTCGTCTTTAGTAAGTATAGAGATACTTACTAGTTTCGGCTCCAAATATTTTCCTTTACAACTGCATAATAATCATCATGTAATAATAATAGATTAATTAAAGCATTTATGAAAACATTCATTATTATTACCATATCTCTTTTTAGAAATTGCAACGGCTACGAATTTAAATATAATAAACATGACCTCGTATTTATTTATTTCGGTTTAGTGCTTACTTTTACCAATTCTTCATAATAGAACCACTAGAGTTATTCATTCTTTATGAAAATTCTTGCATATATATATATATATATATATATTTACATATTATAAGTTAATAAATCCAAACAGATATATATTCCTACAAAGTTACACACCTATTTCCTTACTATATATATATATATCACATTTCAAAACCTCAACAAACACATATTTACACTTATTTTTCTTGATCCATTTTAAACACAATTTACCCATTCCAACTTACTTTTCTCATGTAATAAACACTCACCTACATGCTTTCTCATATACTCATATGTCCATAATATAAGTTAGCAAACTTCTCACACAATATACATAATCAAAGCAAGGGCAAACCATAATCTTAAATAACAACAGGACTACTTGTTTTTTGAGAAGTTTAAGGAAGAAAATACTCACCAAAGCTTCTCTAAAGGCTCAAAGGGTGGAGAAGAGTTGCTGTCCAAAGAAAATTCCACTTATAAGACTTGGTTCTTTAGTCTAAAACAAGGATAGTTTCTGCTCATACTTCTCTACTAATTTTATGATGGAATGAGGGTGATTTGAGGCTTAAATTTGGCTTTCTAGATGCTGGAAAATAAGGTGAAATGAGAGGATTTTCGTGCTATAGCTTCTTCATGAAAATCAACTTCCCATGCATCCTATATATAGTGATCTTGAAGGACTGAGATGAAGCCAACAAGAAGACACTCCAATGGCCAGATTTGAGCCAAATACTCTCCCAAAATCGTAGCCCAAATCCTCTAGGCTACTATTTCACATCTTAGGTAATGATTATATAATATCTATAGAAATCTTGTTAGCTTTGAACCAAATTGGGCTAACTAGAGTAACTAAAAGGAGGTATGATCATGTGGTCCTAAGAGCAAGGTGTGGGTCCAAAATCAATGGTTGAAAATTGATCTTCACTGTTCGACGGAAACTGCACTGCATTGGGTAAAATAGCTCGATCGACTTTGGCCCAGCATCGCTCGATCGATTTATCACTCGATCGATCGACCTCGCTCCTAAAGTCGCTCGATCGACTTTGGTTAGTAATTTCTTTACTAATCCGATTTCCTTACTTATAAAAATACAATTCTATTTAAACTAGCAATAACAATTATTAAGCCTTATATTAATGCATGCATATGCACCTATGCATTATCACTCTAAGCGTAGTATTTTCCCGGGTATTACATCCCACCCCTCTTACAAAAATGTCATCCTTGACATGATGCAATCTAATAAGAGTCAAGAAATAATAATTTCTTTCTTGTTAACTAGTCATCATCATCATCAATGAAGATATCCATGGGTGGCGCTGCAGGAATCTCCTCTGACTGATCAAAAGGAGCTTCTGCCTCTGGCTGGTTTTCATCTTCAGGGTCAAAGTTTTCCATCGGAATATCCCATCCCATATCATGATGTATCTGTGCCATCCTATCAAGTATCACTTCGTTAAGAGCCTGATTATTAAAGTAAGTCTGCTGCAGTAACATGAACTCTCCTACGGGGTCGAACACACCCAAAGGAATAGGTCCTATCATAAACAAGCCTGGGGCTGCTGGCTGCTCCAAAGGATTATCAGCAGGTGCCGGTGGGTCCTCTGGAACATCAGGGGGTGCTAATGGAAAACCAGGTGGCATAGGATTCCTTTCTGGATCCATGCCTGAAAACCAAGACAAGTATATAACACAAATGTGTGACATTTAAAAACATAGCAAGTATTTCAATCAAACACTGCAAAGAGTTTTCAAACCTCAAAACAAATGTGGATATTTGTTCCTCATTTCATGTTCAAGTTCCCAAGACGCTTCCTCAACATCGTGGTTTCGCCAAAGGATTTTAACTAAAGGAATAGTTTTGGTCCTTAATCGCTGCTCCTTGCGATCAAGAATTTGAACTGGTAATTCTTCATACTTGAGATCTTCTTGCACTTGTAGAGGTTCAAAATCTACGATATGACGTGGGTCATGAACATGCCTTCTCAAGGTCGAAACATGGAAGACGTTATGAATTTCAGATAAAGCTGGTGGTAGCTTGACTTTGTACGCCCAGGGCCAACCACTTCCCTTTCCTGCCAAGCCGTATTACTCCTTTCATCGGCGAGACCTTTAGGTACACGAGGTCACCCACTTTGAATTCCAATTGACGGCGGTGTTTGTCTGCGTAACTCTTTTGCCGGCTTTGTGCCGTCAACATCCTTCTCCGAATAATAGCGATCTTGTCCTTCATGTCTTGTACCATTTTCGGCCCGATGAGATATTTTTCACCCATTTCATCTCAATATAGTGGGGATCTACATTTTCGTCCATATAGCGCTTCATATGGTACCATTCCAATAGTCGCTTGAAAGCTATTGTTGTAGGTAAATTCGACTAAAGGTAAATATTTAATCCACTTACCTTTAAAGTCAAGCACGCACAATCTCAACATGTCCTCCAAAATCTGAATAGTTCTCTCTGATTGTCTGTCGGTTTGAGGATGATAGGCAGTGCTAATGTTTAGCTTAGTTCCCATTGCATCTTGTAAGCATTTCCAGAACCTAGAAGTAAATCGGGAATCTCTGTTAGATACAATAGAGACAGGCACTCCATGTAATCTGACAATATCTCTAATGTACATTTCGGCTAGCTTGGGTACAGGGTCGGTGATGTGGAATGGAAGGAAATGAGCACTTTTGGTAAGCCTGTAAATCACAACCCAAATGGAATCTTGGCCACCGGGTGCCTTGGGCAAACCTACCACAAAATCCATGGCAATCTGATCCCACTTCCACTCCGGAATACTTAAAGGTTGAAGAGGTCCTGCAGGTCTTTGATGTTCAGCCTTCACTTGTTGACAAACATGACATTGAGCCACGTATTCAGCAATGTCTCGCTTCATGCCATGCCACCAGAATTTCTTCTTCAAATCTTGATACATCTTAGTGCTTCCTGGATGAACCGTATATCGTGTCTTGTGAGCTTCATCTAAAATTTCTCTTTTCAGCTCCACATCGTTAGGTATAGCAATCCTAGCATTTCCCATTCTCAGTAATCCGTCACTGGTGAAATGAAATCCAGAAGCGTTGATGCGATTAGCCTTCTCCATCAATCCTTGCATTTCAAGATCATTTTCCTGGGCCAATTTGATTCTATCAGAAGTTAGAGGATGAATGACCAGAGTCGCTAAAACCGCTTGCTCCTCTACAACGTTCAATTGGATCACCTCTACATGTTGAGCCAGTTGATCTGGGCTGGTGATAGAATTTAAAATTCTACTGCACGACTTCCTGCTTAATACATCCGCTACCACGTTCGCTTTCCCCGGATGGTACATAATATGGCAATCGTAATCCTTGATTAACTCAAGCCACCTTTGCTACCTCATATTCAATTCCTTTTACGTGAAGATATACTTGAGGCTCTTGTGGTCAGTGTAGATTTCAACTGTCTCTTGAAGTAAGTAATGTCTCCAAATCTTCAATGCATAGACGATGGCCGCAAGTTCCAAATCATGCACATGATAGTTTCTTTCATGGTCCTTCAGTTGTCTTGATGCGTAAGCGATCACCTTGCCTTGCTGCATGAGCACGCAACCTATACCTTGAAGAGATGCATCGCTAAAGATAACGAATTTCTCCGATTCCTTGGGGAGGGTCAAGACAGGTGCAGATACTAACCTTTGCTTTAGCTCTTGAAAGCATTCTTCACATTCATCACTCCAGATGAAACGAGCATTCTTCTTTGTTAAAGCAGTTAAAGATCCTGAAAGCTTGGAAAAACCTTCAACAAACCTTCGGTAGTATCCTGCAAACCCTAGGAAACTCCGTATCTCATTCACATTCGATGGTCATTCCCAACTCGTCACTGCTTCAATCTTTCTTGGGTTGACAGCTACCCCATCTTTTGAAATTACGTGACATAAGAATGAGACTTCCTTCAGCCAAAACTCACACTTATTGAACTTAGCAAAAAGCTTCTTCTCCCTCAAGATGCTTAGCACTGTCTTCAGGTGTTCTTCGTGATCTTTGCTAGTGGCAGAATAAACTAAGATGTCGTCTATGAACACCACCACAAACTGATCAAGGTACTTGTGAAACACCCGATTCATTAGATCTATGAATACAGAAGGTGCATTAGTCACTCCAAATGGCATGACTAAGAATTCGTAATGTCCATAGCGCGTATGTATTGCCGTTTTTGGTATGTCTGCTTCCTTCACCTTGAGCTGGTGTACCCCGATCGAAGGTCGATCTTGGAGAATACCGTAGCTTCCTTCAATTGGTCAAAGAGATCGTCAATCCTTGGTAACGGGTACTTGTTCTTGATTGTCACCCGATTGAATTCGCGGTAATCAATGCACATATGCAAAGTTCCATCCTTCTTCCTTACAAACAAAACGGGAGCTCCCCATGGTGAGATGCTAGGGCAAATAAAACCCCGGTTTACCAAGTCTTCGAGTTGCTTCTTCAGCTCCTTCAATTCGGATGGCGCCATACGGTATGGTGCTTTATGAATAGGTTGAGTTCCTGGCATCAGATCGATAGTGAACTCGATCTCTCGATCATGCGGCAATCCAGTTGTGACCTCGGCGAAAACGTCTGGATAATCGCGCACTACAGGTATATCTTCCAGCTTACGTTCTCCTTCCGGCTTAGCCTTGACATAAGCTAAAAATGCTTACGCCCCATAGCTAATGCTCCCTCTTGCTTGAATGGCAGAAAGAAGAGGTGGTGTGGCTCGTACCCGAGATCCACAAAATTTGAATTCTTCTTCGCTTGGAGAGCGAAAGATAACTTCTTTCTTTCTACAGTTGATATTGGCATAGTACTTTAACAACCAATCCATTCCTAAAATTATATCAAAACCTAGCATTTGAAACACTGCAAGATTTGCCAGTAGAACTCTATCTCCTATAACAATAGGGCAGTTCTTAATGAATTTTCTACAAGTAACTATATTCCCAGCAGGTGAGGATACAGTTATGTTTTGATTCAAGGGTTGAGTGGTCATGCTACATAATTGAACGTATGTAGATGATATGAAGGAATGCATTGCACCTGAATCAAAAAGAGTGCTTGCTACTTTACCAAATAGAGGGATGGTACCTGTTACTGCATCCGCATCTTCTTCATCACCTTCCAATCCTTCTTCTTTTTCTCCTCTGGGCAAAAAGAATATACCCATGCCTGAGTTCTGCTTCCTTGAGATTTCGTTCCTGCTGCAGTATTCGTAGGACAGTCCTTCAGAAAATGCCCAGGCTTACCACATCTAAAGCATGTGGATGTTCCCTGCTTACAATCACCATTATGTGTCCTTGCGCATTTGCTGCAGACAGTCTTCTGATTCGAAAAATCTTTTCCCAAGGTAGGCTTGGAGCCACTTCCAATAGCCTGCCTCTTGACTGGGCGTGTCATCTGCTGCTTCGAACGTTTCTTCAATTCGTACGCTGCTGCTGATTCTCATATTCCACTTTCGGCTAGTGATGCAACTTCCACCAATCTGGCATATTCCTTTATTTCCAGACAAATCACTCTCTCCCTGATACGAGGGTTGAGGCCATTCTCAAATCGTTCTGCTTTCATTTCTTCATCAGGGATGAGGTTGGCCGCAAACCGAGCTAGCTCCATAAATCTAGCGGAATATTGTTCCACAGTCATGTCACCTTGAACAAGATTCTGGAATTCTATCGCCCGCAATTGCCTTTGGGATCTAGGGAAAAAGCGTCGATTGTACTCCACCTTGAACATCTCCCAAGTGATCGCTGTTCCTTCTCCAAGCAGTATCTTCCTTGCAGTCCACCATTTCCTTGCTTCACCCGTCAGCTGCAGTACAATGTACTGAACTTTCTGTTCGTCTGTACAGCCGAGAGTAGTGTACATCACATCTATGTCTGTGAGCCATGCTTCTGCAGCATTCGGCCCTTCAGTTCTTTCAAAAGTTCGAAAATGATAGCTAGCAAAATCACGTAATGAGCAACCTACGGGTTCGGCTCGTTCATTAGGTCGCGGAATTCTTGATATTGCCTCGGCAAGATGCCTAGTGGTGTCAGCTATAAGTTGTATTAAAGCTGGGTGTATGCCATCATTGAATGGTGGCGGTGGAGGTGGAGGTGGCAGATCTTCCTCACCATTTACTTCAGGACGAGGGACACGGTTAGAGTCACAGAGAGGACGGCGTCTAGGAGGCATGACTCTATGTTTTTAAAGGAACAATTATTCCACATTTTGTAGAATGAAATCATTTTCCGTTAAATGACTATACAATATTTAAAACCAATCAGTAAAGCTAACAAACTAATCATTTAATAATCAGTCACGGATAAAGATTTCATTAATAAACAAATCACGTTATGAACAATTATAACACTTCAAATCACTCAAGTAAACAATGATTATAAACAGTAAAATTTTAAGTGCACATATACATCTATCAAGTTAAAAGATTTTATTCTTATTCTAACTTATAAAATTCAAATTAATGTCTAGCATATATTTATATATATACAAACAAAAATACTTTTATATCCCTATAGCTCTATGTGTCACGATCCTATGCTAAGGTCAAGTCTAAAGTCCTCAGAGCAAACCGCTCTGATACCAAACTGTAACGCCCCGCTTTTACAAAAAGCGTAAGTGAAAATTTTCGAACTTTCACGTGACATTACTAACTTATCAAAGGTAATTATTGGCAACGGAATATATGTAAATGTAATACAGATTTGGAAACAGATTGACACCTCAGAGCTTTTACTGAAATACCTCAAAATATATAATAAGCCAGTCAGTATAATTATACAAACATTAATAACAGTTATGCCTCACAGGACAACATAGTCATACAAGCCAATATCTACATATAACTGGAGAATTATAAATACTGTCTTAAGCTAGGTAGGCTGAACTACAGCAGGGTAGTCCCAAAAAGGAAGGCTGTCCAGCCTTACAAAAAACTGAATCAAAAACCATCTATGAGTCGGGATAGTCCTGATATTCCGCTTTTTCATAGCCTGAATCATTACATAGTACAGCGAGAAGACAACAACATAAAATACTAAAGTGAGTCCACTGTTTCTAGTAATAGTATGAGTGCTGATTGATGAGTGCCAAATAGTGTATAATTGGACCCCTTAATTTGCATTCGCTAAGCCTTTAACTTTGTTATTTTCTAATATTTTTGGTTAGTTTTTGTGTCTTGGTGTTTTGCAGGTTTTTGAGAGAAAATAGCGGTATTTTTGTGGATTTTCAAAGGAAAGAAATATTTGGGAGAATAAAATATAAATGAAGAGAAAATAATTGCCATTAAGAGAAGATTTTGTCTTGACATAAAGATGCAAGGGAATAATTATTTTTGTATTGGCCTAAAATTGGACCACCAAGCTTTCTTTTTCCATGAAGGTGTAAATCAATTTTATTTTCAGACATGTGGCACCAAGATTTGATTTGCAAGCACAAATGGCACACGTCTGAGGCAGCTTCAGAAGGTATTCACGAAGACATGGAATAGTAAGGATCCGGAACTGCCAGACCCATGCACCAAATCAAGACAATAATTATTTCTAAAGTTGGGCTCTACATCAACATGCACAAGATTCTTTCTATGCAAAGGAGAGATACACACGTGTTGTCAAGACCTAAAGGGATTCATGCACTTAAATTTTGGACAGACACATCTTTCCTTAGCTGGACCACCGAGAGATACACGACATGCATGAGTTGATTTATTTCTATAACAAGAGCACCGAACAAGCACTTGTCATTCTTTCCAAAGCTGGACCGAACAGGGACCTGGACGTGTAGAGCTGGCAGCACCGAAATTAACACAAGATCTCTTTCTTTAAAAGAGCAGCACACGTCTTAATTCATCCAAACCTGGCAGCAACGTGGAGACGTGAAGGGAAGCACCAAATTCTTCCCATGTATGTTAAGTATTTCCTTCCATATTTGGGCAGCACAGAAAATACAAGATTTTTCTCCAGTTTGACAGCAGAGGAACGCACGATTTCTTTTCCATACTTGAGCATTCAATGCATGATCTCTTTCCATAATGGGCAGAAAAAAAAGACACGCTTTCTCAGGATTTGAGGCATCGAATTAAAGACACATGATTTCTTTCCAAAACGAGAATCGCCGATTGTTATTGTTTTTCTTTCTTTGCAAAGACGTGAGCTTGACAGGCGTATGAACAAAACGTGAATGAGGATATACGTAGAGGTGTGAAGCATCAAGTCAGATTTTCTTCCCTTAAAGAGGACAAATAGCACCGACACACTTTTCTCTCCAATTTGCATGTGCCTTAGCCTTAGGACTTGCCTATAAATATCATGCTTTTCTCTTGTAAAAAGAGGTGTGGAGGGTAAGAGGCGCAAGCCTGCAGCCACACCAAGGCATGTAGTAGTCTGTAAGTTTTTATTTTATTTTATTTTCTTAATAAAATTTAGTATTTTATTTTTATTTATGAGTAGTTAGTTTTTTTTAACTAAGGTTGAGGATGAAACCTCACCTTTGAAGAGCAACAATATTTTTATGAGAGTTTATACTATCCAATTTTATTAGGTTTAATATTTTCAATTTTCTACTTCTTTTCACTTATTGAGATAATTTCTTGGATATCTCTTGTGATTTCCGGATGCATGTGTGATTTCCGGATACATGTGATGATTTGACAACTTCCCATGCATCCTATATATAGTGATCTTGAAGGGCTGAGATGAAGCCAACAAGAAGACACTCCAATGGCCAGATTTGAGCCAAATACTCTCCCAAAATCGTAGCCCAAATCCTCTAGGCTACTATTTCACATCTTAGGTAATGATTATAGAATATCTATTGAAATCTTGTTAGCTTTGAACTAAATTGGGCTAACTAGACTAACTAAAAGGAGGTATGATGGTGTGGTCCTAAGAGGAAGGTGTGGGTCCAAAATCAATGGTTGAAAATTGATCTTCACTGTTCGACGGAAACTGCGCTGCACTGGGTAAAGTCGCTCGATCAACTAATCGGTCGCTCAATCGACTTTGGCCCAGCATCGCTCGATCGATTTATCACTCGATTGATCAACCTCACCCCCAAAGTCGCTCAATCGGCCATAAAGTCGCTCGATCGACTTTGGTTTGTAATTCTTTACTAATCCGATTTCCTTACTTATAAAAATACAATTCTATTTAAACTAGCAATAACAATTATTAAGCCTTATATTAATTCATGCATATGCACCTATGCATTATCACTCTAAGCGTAGATTTTCCCGGGTATTACAATCTTGTCTTAGAAAATTGTTTATCTTGATTGAACTCAACATTCATATTTTCTGTAATTATGTGAACGATGGTTTTACAACGGTATTAATGGACACATAATTAAGAGGACAAATAGGCCATGCCTAAGAAGAATAAATTGTTTTAGACCTAGTTAGTTTAATTTAGGTAAATCAATTTATGCTTGCCAGAAGATGAGTTATTCTTATCCCTTTATTGTGTGTAAACTGTTTGTTTTATTGGCTACATTCTGTTGACAAAATCACTACCATGTAAGGTTGCTGCTTTAACAGGGATGCCGTATGATTTCAGAGTCTTCAAATATTTAGAATTTATTTCTCTAATATGGAAAGAGCCTTAATATGACAAGTTTCTGTGTCACAAGCATCAAGAATGCTATTTCAGAGTTCTAGGAAGATTCTACTCAATTTACAACTGAGGAAAAGTTGAATCCCTTGTTTCTGTCCGAACGGGGCCAGTGAAGTGTCCGGACACCCTTCTATATCGAGAAGATTCTGACAGCTCAGCGTGCATCCGTCCGAACAATAGGGAAACAACGTCTGGATGCTCTTCAATGTTCGAGAAGAATCCAGAGTCCTTTGCAGACGCGGATTGGGAAGACAGCTTGCAACCGTTTAGGCGCTAGGGCAACATCGTCTGGATGTGGCCTTAATAAGGAAATGCGTGAAGCGCGTTATGGAAAGGTGGTTGCAGTTTACCGTCCGGACGCTCTCAGCTTACGCTCGGACACTGGCTAGAGAAATCTGAATCAGACTTAATTTAGGGTTTCTAAAGCCTATAAATAGGGGCCTCTAGGCATGTATTATTTACAGAATTCGGTATTGAATTATCTTGAGCTTAGAGAAGGTGTTTATGTAGAAATTGTGAAGATCTGCTAACTCTCTAAGAGTTCTCCTGTGTGTAACTTGATCATGTGAAGTCTAGCTTAGGGAGGAGACCTAAGCTAAAATTCCCATTGAAGACCCCTTCAGGTAGGAGACCTAGTTGGGAAGCATTCGTATATAGGTACACGTCAGAGTGCATGGTATGATCGCTACATCGGGGTATGTGAGTGTTACTGCTTTGTTACTAGCTTTGTCTTCTGAATAGTGGAATTCCTAAGTTTGGCTCTCCTAGAGTGGTTTTCTCTTAATTGAGTTTTCACTTCGTTAACAAAATATCTGTCTTATTTAAATTTCACATTTACATATTTTGTTACACATTGTTCACACACACATGGTAAATTAGAAGTCTTTAATTTTTCAATTGGTATCAAAGCTTGGTACACTCTGTTTAGATTAAATTCTTGAATGTGATTTTTTTTTGACCTTTTTTTTTTTTTTTTTTACCATGTCTCAAACTTTTAATTCTGTTCCTGCCTTTGATGACATGAATTATGGCTATTGAGAAGCCTGAATGTGTTTCTTTTTAAAATCTATTCATGTCTGGAAGATTGTTGAATCTGGTTGGATTAAACCAGAGGAAACAACTGACGAACTCACTGTTGCTCAAACTAGTGCACGACTTTCCAATGATAAAGCCATCCATGCTTTATGTCAAGCGCTTTTACCATCTGAATTCGCGAGAATTTTAAATTGTGAATCTGCTGAACAAGCGTGTCAAATCTTAGAAACAACATATAAGAGCACCAAAGTTGTTAAATCTGCCAAGCTCCAGATGTTGATTTCTAGATTTGAAGAAATTAAGATGCTAAAGAATGAGACATTCGGTAAGTTTTACACCAGGATCAGCGACCTGAGGAACTTGATGGTGAGTCTCGGGAAGATGGTCTCTTATGTAAAACTCATCCGAAAGATTCTAAAGTCTTTGCTAGAACGTTTCAGGATCAAAGTTACAACTATTGAAGAAAGCAAGGACTTGAAGTCGATGAAGATTGAAGAGTTGGTAGGATCTCTTCAAATTTATGAGTATTCATTGCCTCCAGTCAAAAAGGCAAAGACAATTGGCCTCAAGGCATCTAAAAAGATGGCCAAAGTTTCATCTGAGGAAGACTCTATAATGAAGAAGAATATGCAGTGGCAATGCTAGCCAAGAACTTTGAGAGACTGATGAAGAATAAGAAATTCCAGAAGAAGTTCATTAAAAGACTGAAGAAGTCCTCAAAGAATCTAAGCCAGAAGAAGCTGAGAAGAAGGATCCAAGAGGTCCCAGATGTTTTGAGTGCTCAGGCTTTGGGCACATGTGGGCTGACTGTGGGAATCTCAAGCAGGCTAAAGGGAAGGCCTACAACGCTACTCTCAGTGACAAGTTAGAAGAAGAAAAAGAAGAAGAAGAAGAAGAAGAAACTCCTGGTAAATATCAGAAACGTCTAGCCTTTGTGGCACCACATGAAGACTAGGAGGATTCTCAATCCCACTACTCAGAGTGCAGTGATGAAGACGGAGAATAACTCAAAGAAGCCTTTAAAGTCCTCTATATAAAGTTCTTAAAGCTAAAGGAGACTCGAAAACAACATGTTGTAATACCCCGTATTTTAAGATATTTATAAAATATCTTAAAATATGATTTATGGCCTAATAATAGGAATAACATATATATGAATATTTGTGGAATAAATATTCATCTAGATAGGTATAAATATTTAAGAGATTAAATATTTATTAGAAATGTATGTATCAGTGTATAGGAGTTAAAATAGATTAGAAATTAGACCAAGTCTAATTCGATCAATCGATTATAGAATTGATCGAGTGATTGTTTAAATCGATCATGCGATTAAGGAATCAAACCTTTATTAGAAGTCGAAATCGATCGATTGATTATTTTAATCGATCGAGCGAATTTAGTTATATAGGTGCTGAAACGGGTGAAAATTTGACTAAGTATAATAGATCGATCAACACACTGTTCAAGTAGATCGATCGACTTTCTACAGAAAACAGATTCATGCACTGAATCATCTAGGATTTGATTTTTATTATCAAATCCCCCCAAATCTTCATCCCAGCCGTTGGATACGATCATTTTAGAGTGATCTGGGCCGTCCATTTCACTATATAAGGAACCACCTCTCCCTCCAATTGGACAACATCTCTCTCTCAATTTCTCTCAATTTCTCTTCCAATCTCTCTCAAATTCAGTTATCCCTCTCTTGGTTTGGGTCCAGCAGCAAGAAAAAGGGAAGATCAGAAGGTAATTCCTCTCTTTCAAGTTCTTTTTCTTTCTTTCTCTCCTTCTCCCTTCACTGTCTTCTCTCTCTCAATTCACCTGCAGAGAAAGGAAAGAAAAATAAGAAAGAAGAAAAGAAAGAAAAGAAAAAGAAAATGATATTTAGTTTAAATAATGTTTTGTTTTTAATATTGTTGATTTTATGAGTTTTTATCTAACGTTTTAATGTTGGTTTTTAAATAGGATTTTCAAAGTAAAGTGACTAAAATATAAAATACGCCGTTATAATGCTCAAATAATGTAACGCCCCAAATTTGAGCCTGCAAATTCGTAAGCAGAAACCTCCGGTATCCACGTGACATTACTACATCAGAGATAAACTCTCGCAGCGGAATATATTTTTTTCTTCTAAAGACTTAGGAATTGATAGCATAACACATTAGAGCTGACTGAAATACTTCGATACGTTTATTAAAAGTTACTTAGGTTTATCTTTACATCCTATATGCACACTAGGTGCATCAAAATTAGTGCCACAGGCGGCATATAAGCATATAACATAAAACATGTTGATAAGAATGTAAAATGTCGTATTTTTCCCCTTAATATTTAATCTCTTATACTTATTTAATGCCTAAATGTACTAATTATTCTTATATTTTGATTTAGGATACA